>NC_064270.1:7171547-7479166 GCF_003254725.2 Canis lupus dingo
CTGAGCCTGAATCTTCTTGTGGATAAATATGGGTCAAAATACGGACCCGTGTTTCCCCCTCTGGGCTTCACTTTCCCTTCCATCAAATGACCAGGAAGACTCTCAGACCTGCCTCTGGCTAACCTTCCATGGCTCTGCCTTCCCTGGGATGCTGTGAAGTCAGTTCAATTATATTGACCAACCTATTGAGGAATTTCCGACCTTAGGCTCTATGGGACACCACTTGACCAGAATCATTGATGGCCACACATGGAAGAATGTCTCTATTCCAGCAGGAGGACAGCTGCCTGACAGGGGTCTGGGTGACTCCTCAGAAAGAAAAGGGTAGGGCAGCTGGCAATGGCTGTGTCTTACCCTGGCTTCCAGCCACCTGGCCTCTGCTTGTGTGTAATGCTCTTCCTCTGGGCAGCAGGCAAGTGGCAAGCAAGCCTAGAAGTCTGAATTTTCGTACAGGACACTAGCCCCAGCACAGCACCCTCACTCTCATGGAACTGCATTAGCAGCCCACATGGAAGACAAGAGAAGGGCAGGAGCTCTCAAAGCTTAGACTCTTTGGCTCCAGTTGTCCAGAAAAGTCAACAGCCTTAAACAGGGGCTCCCAGGCCCAGTGTGCACCAGCAGCACACTGGAGGACGTTGTTTTAAGACAGATTCATGGGTTATAGACTAGAACACTCTGCTTCAGTAGGTGAACATGGCCCTGAGCATCTTATTGTAACCAATTCCCCAGGGCCTTTTTGTGCACAGCTGGGCTTAGGGATCCTATTGGTTCAGGTCACGAGGAGATAGAGGAGACTAGAGGAGTCTATTTGGCAAAAGACTTTGCCAGCTAGACTCCTATCAGCTCCACCTATGCCCCAGTGGGGTTTGCAGTATGTGGAAAGCCAGGGCTTTCTAGCTGTGTCCATGTGTGAGTCTTAACATCTCAAAGTCTTGGTTATTTCATCTCTCAAGTGGGGATCCTGGTGATGACCCCTGCTTATTCATGTGGAGCTTATTTTATTTTTTCTTAAGATTTTATTTATTTATTCATGAGAGACACACAGAGAGAGGCAGAGACACAGGCAGAGGGAGAAGCAGACTCCAC
This sequence comes from Canis lupus dingo, assembly GCF_003254725.2. Lineage (NCBI taxonomy): Eukaryota > Metazoa > Chordata > Mammalia > Carnivora > Canidae > Canis > Canis lupus. The sequence continues at coordinate 7,172,634 of NC_064270.1, forward strand.
GTCGGTGGCCTGATATGGGACTTGATCCCGGGACTCCAGGATCACATCGAGCCGAAGGCAGGTGCTAAACCACTGAGCCACCCAGGCATCCCTCATGTGGAGTTTAAATAGACAGTGCCCACAGAGCTCTTGGCAGAGGGCTCAGCACAGAGTGAGCATTAAGTAAATACTAGTTATTGTCATTATTATTGTTGTCATTGTCATGACTTCTAAAGAAGCACAATGGCTCTCTGACAGCATGTCAGGAGCCAGCCCTATTCTAAGGATATTCTAAGGAGTCTTCCTGAGAGGAGGCCAGTAAATCCTAATCTGACTTAAAAAAAAAAAAGGAAATAAGAAAAGGAAAGAGAGAGTAGCTAGCTTTGGGGCAGAGCCTGGGGATTTGGAAGAGCAGAGCGAGGTGCAGGCAGAGAACTGGAAAACTGTGGGCTGCCCGTGGAGTGGGGAGCGCTGGGGGCAAGGGGTAGCTTGGCTCTGTGCAGACATCAGACTCCTGGTGAGTCACTGGACCACTCCCAGCCTTCTTTCCCCCCACTCATTTGTAGAGTGGGATTGCCTGGAATGATAACTAAGGTCTCCTTCGCTATACTTCCAACACTTTTTACAAAGATGGTTCAAGTCCATTAGTCCATGAGGCTAAAAAATATTCACATTTATTCAATCTGGGTGATGAAAAAAGAAATGCCTGTTAGGATATTTCTTTAATTTCCTATACTTTTGAAAATATTTAACGATAACAAACTCAGCTATCGTTTACAAATGCCAGCTGATTGGTTCATGTTAATCCCAGCTGGTATGACCCTGGTCGACATAGGGAAGCAGGCAAAATGGCCTGCAGTGGCCCTTCAGCTGTGTGACCGCACCCATTCTTCCCTCAGAGATCCACACTCCCTCTCAAGTTCTTTAGCCCTCCTCAGCCTCCCTTCGGCAAGGACTTGACTCATTGTTCCAGAGTTCCTGGTCTCATCTTGGGACTGGTTTGATTTGAGGTACGAACAGCTGATGGTGGCTTAATTTCAATTCCTACTTCTACTTATACACCAGATGTCATGTGTGTCAGACCTGCAGCTATGAGTGGGGAGGCTGGTGAGGAGTTTTGTTGGAGGATGAAGGTCGCATGCTACCCCTCCAACTCCACCATGTGCAAGCTGCTCCCTTGTTGCAGGGAAAAGATCAGTTTTGTCTCCGTGTTACAGTGTTCCTGCACAGAGCAATCAGAATGATACCAAAACAGCTACTCACCTCAGGCACCTGGGTGCATGCCTGCCTGTGTGTGTTTTGCTGTCAATTAGTTGCTTGTATGTAAACAAAATAGCCGCTTTATTGAAAGATTTTTCCCTTCTTAACTAGTCATTATTGCATTGTACACTCTTAGACAAAGAGAACTTTAGCTAAATTGCTTTGCAGGATATTACCCAAACAAATACAAATTCAAAGTGGGACTTTCTTTTGTTTCTTTGCTTCCCTGTGAATATCTAATCTGATACTCAATCTTTCTCTTCTTCCTTCACTCCTCCTGGTGAGTCCTTTGATTTTCTTAGTCTTTTTTTTTTTTTTTTCTTAGTCTTAATTCTACACTAAGCATAAAATATATCTTGTATATCTGCAGTGTTACCTAAACTCAATCATTCCCTGACCAGTCTCCTACTTTCTGCCATATTCATGTATCACCCTTCCTATCACTTAGCCAGTTGTCTTTACATCAAGTCATTTATAAAATAGAATCATCATCAGAGATAAGTTTATTTTTTTCAATTTTTAGCTTTTATTTATTTATATTTTATTTCAATTCAATTTATTAACATATAGTGTATTATTAGTTTCAGAGGTAGAATTTAATGATGCATCAGTTGCATGTAATACCCAGTTACATTAAGGAGTGCCCTCCTTAATGCCCATCCCTCAGTTACCCCATCCCCCCAACACAGAGAACTTTAAATTATTTCTTTAAGTTGGAAATCACTATTACTTGACCTAAATGAGAGGTAACTATAAAAATAAATATAATAGAAAACAAAACAATGTCCCTAAATTTTAGCTGACTTCCCTATTAAGCATCTCAGTCTAAGACCTGTTTTTTTTTTTTTTTTTTTTTAAGATTTATTTATTTATTTGAGAGAGAGATTGGGAGAGAGCGAGCAGGTGGGAGGGGCAGAGGGAGAGAGACAGAGTCCCGAGTGGACTCCGTGCTAAGCGCAGAGCCAAAAGTGGACTCAATCTCACGATCCTAATACCATGACCTGAGACAAAACCAAGAGTCAGGGGATCCCTGGGTGGCTCAGCGGTTTAACGCCTGCCTTCAGCTGGGAAGGTGTCCTGGGATCGAGTCCCATATCAGGCTCCCTGCGTGGAGCCTGCTTCTCCCTCTGCCTGTGTCTCTGCCTTTCTCTCTCTCTCTCTCTCTCTCTCTCTGTGTCTCTCATGAATAAATAAATAAAATCTTAAAAAAAAAAAAATCCACACAACCAGTCCTGAGCTGAAAAGCTAACATCTTTCTCTTTATGTGACTTATTGTTATTTAATGCCTAAAGCAATTCCTTATCTTGTGAGTAGTTATATTCCACACTTTGGAGCTCTGGACCCTTACAGATAGTCTTCTAATCCAGTCTACCTGATTCTATCCTGGCTTTACTTCGAATGCCCAAGGCATCCCCACACTTGTTAGCTTTGGGTGTCTTACACCCAAATAATGTCACAAACCATGGCTTTCCCATCTATACTTTCTCTAAATATTACTTTCCTACCACCCTTTCTCCATATTTCAATCCTTGCAACTGTAGTCCCAATGACCCTGCGTCGCCCAAGCTCTTGAACATTCTGCTATCTCCACCCATATCTGAGCAGGACCCTCTACTAATATTCATCTGTATCTCAGTCTTTCCTTTCTGCACTTCTGTTTTCCTGCGTTCTCACACCCTTCCCTTCAAACATTTATTCAGTGCCAAAATATACCCAGAGATGATTGTGAACATCCCTGAATGATTAATTTTGCCCAGGGAGCAGTCTCTTAACCCCTGCCTCCAAATACTTTCAAGGAAAGCTGACAGTGCAGTCTTTCAGAGCCTCCATTTCCTCATCTGCAAATCAAGGAAGTATAATACTGGCTGCAAGGATTAAATGATCCAGTGAAGAGAGTGCCTTGCACAATGGCCATAATAAGAGCTCAATGAGCAGTAGCAATTGTCGTTAGCCATTAAGACATTAGGTCTGACTCCAGTGCCAGCTCCTTTCAAACACTCAGCTCTTAAGCCACCCCCTTAGCCCTTGCTGCCTGCATTCAGTGGCTCTTGCCAATGCCAATACATGATTGTTTCACTTAAATTCCTGGTCAGTGATGGTTGATTGTCTGGAATGCCATTTGTGTTTGCATGGTATGTCTCTGATCTGAATTAGCCACCAGGGTCAAGTAGTTTGGAAGAAGAGTGTGATTGGAGAGCATGTTCTAGTGGTCCCACCTGAGAGGCACATGGCTTTCTGAAGGGACCTTTGTTTTTTCTCGCTTAGTTGATAGGAGTAGAAGGGACAGCTTCTGAGAAGGGATATGGCCTTTAGCCCTGAAGGGGCTTTGGAGTGGCCAGGTTCTCCAGAGTATTGGGTAATACATTCATTGTAAGTTCAGTTTCTTTGTGTGAGCTTTTCTTTGCCTTACTAGACTAAGGCAAAGACACTAGATTCCTGGAAGCCAGATTCAGCCTCTTATAAAAGGACACCAAGCAGAGAGTCATACAGTAAAGGGAGGTAAACATTCTTTTAAACTAATTTATCAATTTTACACAGCATAGTGGTGTTGGGTTACTGGAGTCAACAGCCAGCAGTCACATTCCTTAGTTGTTGGATTGGTGAAATGCATTAACAAACCCAGTAAAACTCTTTCTGATTAATCATGTTGATAAGTTTTTTTTTTTTTTTTTTGTAGTGTGTTACAAGCCCTTCTAATAATTTAATCTGCTTGGACAGCAGCCCATACTGGTGAAGTGTCTTGACTTATCTAAAGAGGTATTGCTGAGAAGGCTACCAGACCTGGAATTTTATTGGGATGTCATGTAATCATTAACATTTGTGGATATTGCTTCCCTGCATTTTGATTTCTTTCTTAAAATGAAGGAAATGTTTGTAGAGTGAGGGAAGAAAGTAAGGAAAGATGAGCCCCAGAAACAGTGCAAGGAAAGGAAGATGCTGCTATTAGCTGAAACTGAAAACACTGTCTTATTGTCAGGGATGAAAATATTTGAAAACACTAATAATAAATAACTTCAATGAACACTCATCTTTTAAAGGCAAAGGAAGATAAGTATGCATTTATCTCTCAAAAAATAAGTAGAAATCTTTTTTTTTTAAGATTTTTATTTATTTATTCATGAGAGACACACACAGAGAAAGAGAGAGGCAGAGACACAGGCAGAGGGAGAAGCAGGCTCCATGCAAGGAGCCCGACACGGGACTCAATCCCCAGGATCACACCCTGGGCTGCAGGCAACACTAAACTGCTGTGCCACCGGGGCTGCCCAATAAGTAGAAATCTTGATTCAGGTTTTTCAGCTTTGGCACTATGATGTTGTGAATAGGATAATTGTTTATTGTGGGGAGCTATCCATGTATTATAGGATGTTTAGCCTCTACCCTAGTAGAGCCTGTTGCTGTCCTCTGATCCCTCTGTGACAACCAAAAAGATCTTCAGACATTGCCCGGTGTCCCATGGGGTACAAAATTGCCCTCAGTTGAGAAACACTGTTCTAGATGTATAGTTCTGAAATCTCAAATAACCTGTTATGACTCTCTGCTGATCCCATTCCATCATATTTTTTAAGACAAAAATTAAACATTTAGTTCTTCCAGTGGCCCCTTTCTCACCTGGACTTCTCTTTTCCTGATCTCTCTACATAGAGACCTTCAGTCTACATGTCTACACTGTTTTCTCCTGCTCCTCCTTCTACACACTACACTGTACTAAACAATTGATCAGTAACAGCTTGCTAAAGGGAACTCTTTCTCCCTTAAGTTTGTGACACCTCAGAGGCAGTCTAGACAAAATTCCTCAAATTATTCAGAGATAAAATGAATATTCTTTAATTTAAAATAAATGTCTAGCGGATCCCTGGTTGGCTCAGCAGTTTGGCACCTGCCTTTGGCCCAGGGCATGATCCTAGAGACCTGGGATCGAATCCCACATTGGGCTTCCTGCATGGAGCCTACTTCTCCCTCTGCCTGTGTCTCTGCCTAAATAAATAAATAAATAAATAAATAAATAAATAAATAAATAAAATCTTTACAAAAATAAATGTCTAAATAAAAGCAACTTAAATGAGACAAGAGGCAGCAAGAAGTAGCCCAATTACTGGAATTTAAAATAGCTCATGTCTATAGGCAGAGGACCTGAATAGACATTTTGCCAAAGAAGACATACAGATGGCCAACATGAAAAGATGCTCAACATCACTCATCATCAGGGAAATGCAAATCAAAACCACAATGAGATTTCACCTCACACCTGTCAGAAGGGCTAGTATCAAAAAAGACAAAAACTCATAAGTGTTGGCAAGGGTGTGGAGTAAAGGGAACCCTTGTGTACTACCGGTAGGAAGATAAATTGGTGCAAACACTGTGGAAAACAGTATGGAGTTTCCTCAGAAAAAATAAAAATAGAACTAATATATGATCCAGTAATTCCACTACTGAGTACTCAAAGAAAACAAAAGCACCAATTTGAAAAGATACAAGCACCCTTGTGTTTATGCAGCGTGATTTACAATAGCCAAGACAGGGAAGCAACCCAAGTGTCCATCCATGGATGAATGGATAAAGATGTGGTATATATACAATGGAATATTACTCAGCCATAAAAAAATGAGATTTTGCTGTTTGTGACAACATGAATGGACCTAGAGGGTAATAAGTGAATAAGTGAAATAAAGCAGAGAAAGACACATATCATATGATTTCATTTATATGTGAAATCTGAAAAACAAAACAAATGAACAAATAAAAAACCAAACAGACTCTTAGAGAACAGCAGAGGGGAGGTGGTGGGGGGGATGGGTGAAATAGGTACAGGGTAGTAAGAGGTACAACCTTCCAGTTGTAAAATAAATAAGTCATGGAGATGAAAAGTACAACAGAGGGAATATAGCATATAAAAAAAAGCTCACATCTATTAAGTGCTTGCTTGGCACCACACCCATTATCTTATTTAATTCACATGTTACCCACATTTATCAGATGAGGAAATAGAAGTTTAATGAAGTGATTTGTTCAAGTCCCCAGAGCTGAACTGGAAGCATGTGAATTTGATCGCAGGCAATCTGACCCTGGGGTGGGCCCTCAGCCCTTCATACAGCCAGCTACAGGCCTAAAGAGGTAGAGGATCTCTGAATGGGGCTGGGGACCAAGGGGAGAGATGACTTTTCAGGAGTTGTAAGAACAACTTGGCTGAATTCTAGAGGCCCCAGCTTTCAGTGTCTGGGCCTATGCAAATCTGCAAGTGAGTGTGGTCCCATTTCTTTGTTTCCATCTGCCTTAGTGAAACTGCCTCTGCTTAGCGGTGTGGAGTATTGCTTTCTTAGTTTAGAAAGTGCATTTATAAAGGCAGCTGAAGTGAAGAATATGGTTCAAGAGGGTGCCCCAGCTTGCAGGTGTTGGGAGAATAGGGTGGGGGTGGGGAATGTAGGGCTGGAGGATGGAGAAATAAGTTAAGCCTTTGATCCTTGAGGAATGTGGGAAGAAAAAAAGGATGGACATAGGTCCAAAGCCTCGGCTGTACCTGGACCTATCCTAAAAACTCTGTTTTTGTTCATTTTGTATTTCTAATACAAAAGCACAAAGGAGATAGTTGTAGTTTCCAATTTCTTGGTGGCAAAATTGCCTGCAGACATTGTAGAAGATTTCCACATGCCCTTCTGTACTACAATAGTAAACATGTTTACTGGAGAAAAACTAAAAACAAGAAGGAAAAAGTAACAATATAACTGACAACGCCACTGCATGGCAAAATCCGCTGCTTATACATTGTAAACCAGACTCTTGCAGGTCACAGAATCTTCAAGAGAATTGTCATCAAATGATTGGTTGAACAAGATGGGAAGGGGGGAGGAAAGGAGAGGCCACAGTGAAGGCCAAAATTAACAAGATCATCCAACCCGTATTAGCTGCCATCTGACTGCTTTAATAAGCTCCTACATTCTGCAGGGAGCAGCGTGTCAGTTCCTAAGTACAGGGCACCCATGAGGCTCCTCCTTGACCACTGACCATAGGTATCATCTCTGCCTTGCTCTAAACACCCTCCTCCCAAAGGTGGAGCAAGGCCTCTCAAGGGCTTTGGAAAACCCTGCATCCCCCCTCCTCCGCCTGCCCCCAACAATCCGAGCCAGTCACCCATGCTGTGAGTGCTGGAACATAGTCTTCCAGTGCTCTCTCCTGGGTAGCCCTTAAAGGGCTCTTAAAGCTTCAGGGTTCTCTCTGGAAATCACCCCACCTGGGCCTTCTGAAAGGCTGCACCACACTAGACCACTGGAAAACAGGAGGAAAGCCCGAGTCACAGAATCATTGGGAAAACTTTTTTGCACTGAAGTCTGCTGTCAGACTGTCTTCTCTTCTAATGCTGTGTAACCCAATGTTGTATGTGTTCATCACGTGTGATTTCTTAAAAAGATTTTATTTATTTATTTGAGAGAGAGGGAGAGGAAGGGGGAGAGAGAGAGGGAGAAGCAGACTCCCCACTGAGCAGGGAGCCCTATGTGGGAGTCGATCCCCAGGTGTCCCTCATCCTGTGTGATTTAGATACTTTTTCCTTTGAGGGTGGGGGATGTTTACCTCTTATATTGATGGTTTGATTTGTTTCTTTGTTTTTGTTACAGAGAGAGAGCCTGTGGTGGGGTGGAGGGTTGGGTGGTGTGTGGGAGGGGCAAAGGGAGAGGGAGAATTTTAAGCAGGCTCAGTGCTCCGTATAGAGCCTCAGGATTAGATCTTAAAACCCTGAGATCATGACCTGAGCCAAAATTGAGAGTCTGCAGCCTAACCTACTAAGCCACCCAGGCACCCCTTGATTTGTTTTTAATAGAAGACCATCAATAGGGGGCACCTGGGGATGCCTGGGTGGCTCAGCAGTTGAGTGTCTGCCTTTGGCGCAGGGCATGATCCTGGAGTCCCAGGATCAAGTCCCGCATTGGGCTCCCTGCATGGAACCTGTGTTTGTGTCTGTGTCTGTGTCTCTGTCTCTCTCGGTGTTGCTCATGAATAAATAAAAAAAAAATCTTAAAAAAAAAAAATAGGGGCACTTGGGTGGCTCAGTCTGTTAACCATATGCCTTTGGCTCAGGTCATGATCTCAGGATCCTGGGATCAAGCCCTGTGTTGACTTTGACATGTTTCTAGCTCTGCTTCTCCCTCTCCCTCAGCCCCTCCCTCCTCCTCATGCTCTCTCTCTTTCTCTCAAATAAATAAATAAATAAACAAACAAACAAAACTTTTTAAAAAGAGAAGAAAACCATCAACAGTACAGAAGAGCATATATAGTGAAAATTGTTTTTCCTTTAACCTCTCATCTAATCTCCCAGTTCTCTTCCCCAGAAGCAGCCATGGCTACTGAGTGACTAAACAGCTGTCTCAGTCCCTTTTGAGTCTTCCCAGTACACAGAGGACCAACACCCAAAGCTCCAGCAGGGTCTCCAAAGCCCTGCCCAGCCATCCAGGCTTTTCTGGAGCCACATTTTTCCTTGTACTGTGCTCCAACTGTACTGGCCTTCCCTCCATTCCTACCTTGGGACCTTTGCCCATGGTGGCTGCTCCACCTGGGTGCTGTCCCCACTTCCTGTGTCCAGCTAGGCTCCGCAGGTCTTGGCTTACATACAACTTCCTCAGAGGGGCCTTCCTGACCTCCTTCTCTCAACTAAGGCCGTCTCTAACCTGTCTGCAGCTGGATCATTTCCTGTGGAGCATCTTCTCAACTTGTTTTATATTTATTTGAGTGACTATGTGTTTAACGTCTGTCTCCAACTAGGCTATAAGCTCTCTGAGGGCAGGGGCTCCAGCATCCCACACAGATGGGGTGTCCTGCACACAGTGTTTGACTTACCGGGGGAATAAATGTTGTCTTGATTGAATATTTGGTTAGTGGAAGGCAATTGTGTTTTTGTGGATTTTCTGATTTTTAACTTAAAAAAATTTATGGAACATCTCCAATGTATATCAAAGTAGGACCAGTGCATTGAACCCCTATACACATTACCTTAACTCACAAGCTGTCAAGATTCTGCCAATTTGTATAATTTTACCCTCTTTTACTTTACTTTTTTTTTTAGCCTGCTGAAGGTACAGAAACATTAATGATAGCTGCCATTTATTGAGTGTTTACTATGTGCTGGTAACTGTGTTAAATGTTTCTAATGGGTAGTATTTTTTAATCCTCTCAGCAACTCTGCTGAATGGGCTTTATTTATTTATTTATTTATTTGCTGGGTACAGTATACTTTATTGATGGTACATGACAAGGTAGGGCTCCCCAAGCCCCTCCCCTTCCTCAGGGGTCTGGGATGTAAATTGGAGGTCAGGAGATTCTCAGTGTTGGGGGATTAAGTGGGGCAGGGACTCCCCAGCAGCTGAGGGCCTCTCTCTTCCTCTTGTTCTCACCGGGGCTGGTGGTCCAGGAGACTCTTACTCCTTGGAGGCCATGTGGACCATGAGGTCCACCACTTGGTTGCTGTAGCCAAATTCATTGTCATACCAGGAAATGAGCTTGACAAAGTGGTCATTGAGGGCAATGCCAGCCCTGGCATTGAAGGTGGAAGAGTGGGTGTCACTGTTGAAGTTGCAGGAGACAACCTGGTCCTCAGTGTAGCCCAGGATGCCCTTGAGGGGGCCGTCCAATGCCTGCTTCATCACCTTCTTGATGTCATCATATTTGGCAGCTTTCTCCAGACAGCAGGTCAGATCCACAACTGACACATTGGGGGTGGGGACATGGAAGGCTATGCCAGTGAGCTTCACTTTCAGCTCAGGGATGGCCTTGCCCACAGCCTTGGTGGCACCAGTGGAAGCAGGGATGATGTTCTGGCCAGCCCCTCGGCTGTCACGCCACAGGTTCCCAGAGGGGCCATCCCTGGTCTTCTGGGTGGCAGTGATGGCATGGACAGTGGTCATGAGAACCCTCCACGATGCCGAAGTTGTCATGAGTGACTGGCCAGAGGAGCCAAGCAGTTGGTGGTACAGGAGGCATTGCTGACAATCTTGAGGGAGTTGTCATACTTCTTGTGGTTCACACCCATCACAAACATGGGGGTATCAGCAGAAGGAGCAGAGATGATGACTCTCTAGGCCCCACCATTCAAGTGAGCCCCAGCCTTCTCCATGGTGGTGAAGACCCCAGTGGACTCCACAACATACTCAGCACCAGCATCACCCCATTTGATGTTGGTGGGATCTCACTCCTGGAAGATGGAGATAGACTTCCCATTAATGACAAGATTCCTGTTCTCAGCCTTGACCATGCCGTGGAATTTGCCATGGGTGGAATCATACTGGAACATGTACACCATGGAGTTAATGTCAATGAAGGGGTCATTGATGGCGACAATATCCACTTCACCAGAGTTAAAAGCAGCCCTGGTGACCAGGCGCCCAATTCGGCCAAATCTATTCACTCTGACCTTCACCATCATGTCTCCAGGACGCGGCTGGCACTGTGCCAGAAGATGCAGCTGTCTGTTGAATGGGGAGGAGCAGAGAGCCCTAAGTGGGCATTATTATTCCCATTTTGGAGATGAGGAAACTGAGACAGTTTAAGTCACTTTGTGCAGTGTCCTCCACTCAGTGGATGGAAAAGCTAGGCTGAGAATCCAGGTCTCTGACTCCAGAGTCCAGATTCTCAACCACCAACCTGCTTGTTGCAGACTTAATCAAATACACATCTCTCTCACCTGCCTTCCTTCTTGATACCTACAGACTTTAAAAATGTTTGAAGCATTTTTATTGTGCCTAGGCTGTAAGGGAAATGTTCTCATGTCTGTGAAAGGAGCATGGCAATTGGCTTTATTATTCTCCTATAAAAACACCAACTCAGCCAATAAATGCTTATTGAACCCTTTTTTATTTACCAAGCACTGGGTTTTAGAGCTGGGAAAACAATAGTGAGAAAAAAATAAATACCATCCTTGCTCTAGTGGAGCAGAGTCAAGTCCAGACCCTCATCTACTTTTTTCTTTCCTTCTGCTTCACAACTATCTGAAGCAATACTACTTTCATTTCTGATTGGGCAGAGGAAGGATAAAGATATGTAATTCAAAACAGGGCTGCTGTGTACTGTTATGCAGTTAGTGCACTGCACAAAAACACCTGGTTGAGGAGGCAGGTTGGAGCTGGTTCCAACCTGAGCCCCATTTGCCAAGCTGAGACCCTGACCTGAGGCTACACATTCCTGAGGAAGAGGTGCGTTCTCAACACCTCCCCCCTTCCCACTGCAGGCCCACAGAGGCATTACATAGCCCAAGGTGGCCTTTTTTGGTAGAGCTAGGAAAAGAATGGAAAGGAGAGAGTAAAACTGCCCTGTCACATTGAAGTTTCATGAAATTTACCATTTGTGCTCTTCATGTCTCCCATTGACTTCAATGATGAAATTTGAAGGGACTTCAGGTATTCGTTTATGTTCAACAGATGTTATTTCTGGGTCACCTGGGTGGCTCAGCCGGTGAGCATCTGCCTTTGGACAGATGCCTGGACACCCAGGATCGAGTCCCACATCGGGCTCCCTGCATGGAGCCTGCTTCTCTCTCTGCTTATCTCTCTACCTCTCTCTCTGTGTGTCTCTCATGAATAAATAAATTAAATATTTTTTTAAAACTCCAGACATTATTTCTTTTCTTTTTTTTAAAAAAAATTTATTTATTTATTTTAGATAAACAGAGGGAGAAAGAGAGTTACTACGGAAGTGGGGGAGGGCCCGAGGGGGAGGAAGAGAAAGAATCCCAAGTAGATTCTGAGCTGAGCTTAGAGCCCGATGTGGGGCTCAATCTCATGGCCCTGAGATCATGACCTGAGCTGAAACCAAGAGTCAGACAACTGACTGAGCCACCCAGGCTCCCAGACATTATTTCTTAGAGCTGTTTTAGGTTGACAGCAAAATTGGGTTGAAGGTACAGAGATTTCCTGTGTGTGTGTATATATATATATATATATATATATATATATATATATATATATATATCTTTTGCCCCAGCACAATGTAAGTTCACCAGTTATAACAAAAAGGCCAAAGGCCTTAAGGTTTTGATGACAATAAGAATCAAGTACTGGTTCAACATAGGAAGAATGCATAGTGGTTAAAAGCATAAGATGTAAAGGGTATACATTATGACTTAAGAAACTTCCTGTGGGATGTGCCTGACTGACTCAGTCAGTAGAACATGTGACTCTTGATCTCAGGGTTGTGAATTTGAATCCCATATTGAGGGTAGAGATTACTTTAAAAAAAAAAGAGAGAGAGAAGGAAAAAAAAAAAAGAAACTTCCCAACATGGGGCGCCTGGGTGGCTCAGTCGGTTAAGCATCTGCCTTGGGCTTAGGTTGTGATGCCAGAGCCCTGGAATCAAGCCCCACACTGGGCTCCCTGCCCAGTGGAGAGCCTGTTTTTCCCTCTCCCTCTGCTGCTCCCTCTGGTTGTGCTCTCTTTCTCTCTCTAATAAACAAACAAAATCTTTAAGAAAAAAAAAATAAAGAAACTTCCTGCCAACATGTAACTGGAAATAATGGGAAGAATTAGTAATAGTTTTCAATTGGCTCATTTCTTAGACTTAATTTCTAAAGTTGAGTGGATCATCTCATCATAATGATGAAGAAAATAATAATTACAAAGCTGTCTATGAATTAACCCAGAAGTTTTCCATTAAAAAAATTGAGATTTAAATGAAATGTAACATTGCATAAGTTTAAGGTATGCATGTTAATTTTATATATTGCAATATAGTTGCCATTGTAGTGTTAGTTAAAGCTTCTAGGACATCATATAATTGTCATTTCTTTCTTTCTGATGAGAATAATTAAGATTTAGTCTCTTAGCAAATGTGTTATTTATAATGCAGCGTTGTTCTCTATAATCACTATACTGTGCATTACATCTCCAGGACTTATTTATCTATTAGCTGCTAGGTTGTACCCTTAAACAACTTCTCTCCTATTTCCTCATCCCTCAGGCTCTGGTGACAACCATTCTATTCTGTTTTTAAGTTTGGCTTGTTTAGATTCCTCATGTAAATGATACCATACAGTATTTCTGACTTATCTCACTTAGTATAATGTACTCAAGTTGTATCCATGTTGGCATAAATGGCAGGATTTCCTTCTTTCTCATGGGTGAATAATATTCCATTGTATATGTGTATGTGTATGTGCTATACCACTTTTTTTTTATCCATTCATCCTTTGATAGATACTTGGGCTATTTCCATATGCTGACTATTGTGAATAACACTACATGTAACTCTATAATACCCTGTTTTTGTTTCCTTTGGATATATACCCAGAAGTGGAATTGCTGCATCATATGGTACTTCTTTTTTTTTTAATATTTATTTATTTATTTATGATAGACAGAGAGAGAGAGAGAGAGAGAGAGGCAGAGACACAGGAGGAGGGAGAAGCAGGCTCCATGCTGGGACCCCAACGTGGGACTTGATCCTGGGTCTCCAGGATCGCACCCTGGGCCAAAGGCAGGCGCCAAACTGCTGAGCCACCCAGGGATCCCCCTCTGCCTATTTTTAAATTGAGTTTAAATTGAGTTTATTATTGGCTTATAGGAGTTCTTTATATGTTTTGGATATTAACTCCTCTCTGTTTTTATTATTGTGTATAAAATTTTAATTAATTTAGTGAACACAGATACGTGGAGGGCCTTGTACTAAGAATTTTACACACGTTGCTTTATTTAATTCTCTTCATAGTCCCATAAGAGAGTGTTTTCTCTCAGTTTATATAGAGAGACACTGACATTTGACTTACCCAAGGTCATATAACAAAGAAGTGCTAAAAATGGGGCTTGAACGTGGTCTATTTGACTCCAAAATCTGCACATGTCACCACCATCTTATGCTCCTCTGTTTTAGGAGAAGAGATCTATTGACTAAGCTTTCAGGTCCCTATCTTGACCAGAGTACCCACCACACAAATTTCAGACTTCTATAAAGTATTTCCAGTCTACTTCAATTTGGAATCTTTCTCAGCTTTCCTTCCTTAAATATCTGCTACCCTCATAATGTAGCACTGGTGCCCAGGAATCCTTCTTGGGGAGTGCAGCTAACTGACCACTCTTTCTAGTGTAACCACAACTCACAAAACCCAAACCAACCCTGGCCTTTTATCTGTGTCAACCTCAGCCAAAGCTCTAAACTGAGATATACAAAATCTAATAGGATTTTTCTCCTTGGTAGTATCCTCACAGATGTCCATAGGGAGGGCAATCATTTAAAAGGACCAAGACAAGAAAGTTGTGTATGATTCAGTTCAGAGGGGGATAAGAGAAACTTCAGTTGAACATGAAGAATGCAGTTGTGGGCATTTGGGGCAGGAGGTGGTGTCACTGAGAGATGGTTTCCATGGTTCTAAGATCACAAGTGGGATCGGGAGTTGATTATAATTATTTTTTGCTTTGGGTTCAAGGGAGATTAATTAGATAATTGGTTTGCAGTTCTTGAGTGGCATGGTATTTTATTTCACCTTTAACTCTTGGGAGCCCACAGCTTTTGTAAGGCAAATTCACCAGTAATAATAACTCCTATTTGTATTACTTTTACCCTTTGCTATTTTGGACGCTTTAATTTCATTTCATTTAATTCTTAGAAACATTCTGTCAATACCTCTCATTTTACAGATGACAAGAGGGAGGTCCAGGTAGGGCAAATAACTTGCTTAAGGGAACAGCTAGTAAGTAGAAGAGACTGGATTCAACCTAGGCAGCCTGCCTCCAGGCTGGGCTCTTAACCTCTATTCCCTGTACTCTCGAATTCTTGTGGTGGGGGCAGAGGGAGTAAGGATGTCTATCCAATCCATTTCGCATATAGAGCTTGTTAGGCTGCAAATGCCTGGGATGCTTCTTGCCACCTTTTTTGTTTCCAAGACTAGGGGTTTTTCCCCAAACACTCTTGGCCTGTGTCCCACATTCACTCCTCCCCTGGGGAGATGGAGTGTTACCTGAATGGGGAAAGGGGCCTGCATGACCTATCTATCTTCTTTCTCTTGTTCTTTCTTTGGGTTGCAGTCTTCTTGTAGAGACTATACATTTTGATCTGCTCCTCCAGGGGTAGGTCTCCCCTGTGGGGTGACGATGGGGAAGCCTTGGGTGGTCCAGTGCTCCAGAGTACGTAAGGCTGCCTAACAGGTTCAGTGCCAGGAGGCCTCTTGCTTCACTTAAACCCCATATCCATATCAGCTTAATAGAGAGGATGCTTTTGAACCTTAACTGATTTTCCTTTGTCTTATTTCTCAGTTGATCTTCAACTCAGATGGAGGTGTTATGTGTATCCTTATCACACCCTCCCCCAAGAACTATTGAGGGAACTAAAGAATTCTAGGTAAATAATTAAGATATCACGTGAATTAAAGACTCTTGATCTAGCATCCAGTGAATCCAAGGTGATCAGTTCATCAACTAAGCTAAAAAAAGGGAACAGAGCAGGTATTTTACTTACATGATCCTTTAACAATCATGTGAGCTGAGGCTTATTATCTCTATTACTTATAAGAAATTTACATTCTCTTCACTCAGAAAATATTGGATGTGGCCCACAAGCCAGGATTTGTTTTATTTTTATTTTTTTCTTCAAAAAAATTTTTTATTTAAGTTTTGCCAACATATAGTATAACGCCCAGTGCTCCTCTCATGCCAGGCTTTGTTTTAGGAGGCTTGGAGAGGTAATGAGCATTGCTCAAGGTTGTATAGCTGGTCAGTGAAGGAGCTAAGATTTGAATCCAGCTCTGATCAATGACCCAGGTTAAGCATATCTAAGACAGAAGGGAGGGTGGGAACAAGTTAAAAAAAGTGATAATAAATGTGTCTTGAGCCCCGATGTTATATCAGTGTGTAACTTTATACCATTCAATGCTTGTGGGGCATTATCTCATTAAATCCTTGCATCACTCTTATAAAGTAGGTATGTTTTTCCTCATTGAACACATGTAGAGCCTGAAGTTTAATGATGTTAAATAGTTTTCCAAAGGCTACACAGTAAATGGTAGAGTTTAACCCAGCTTTTTCTCATTCCAAACGTTGAGTTCCTGAGAAGTTTGTTTTTCTGGAGCTTACAAAAGTTTTTGGGAGCAAGTTTTTGGGAGCCCATTGTGGGACTTATGCCTCTGATATAATATTAGAGCATTTTGAAACCATTAATTAACAAGTGTAGATCAACCTGGGGGTGTGCATGGAGGTGCTGAGGGGTATGGGAAGAATGGGGAGGACAGTAGAGTCATCAGCTTTGGGTAGGTTCACCCAAGCTTGCTGACATAGGCTTGATGACAATGAGGAAAAATATCATGGCGACTTTGAGAATCAGGGAGAATTTTTGAATGGCCTGTGTTTGTATGTGGTAAATCATTTGTAAGAAAGAAACAAAACAAAAGCAGCAACAACAAAACCCCGCTGTCTCTGAAATCGAGGAACTGCCCTAACATGAAGATTGCCTCTCTCTAGGTTTTAAGGATTTTGTTTGCATGAGACTACAAAGACCCTAGATTTTGCCATGGCTTTCTGTTAACTAAGTGGTGACAGTGGGGAGTTATTTAATTTTTCTGGACCTTAATATTCTTATCTTTAAAATGGGGAAAGAAGGGATTCCTGGGTAGCTCAGCAGTTTGGCCCAGGGCGTGATCCTGGAGACCCGAGATTGAGTCCCACATTGGGCTCCCTGCATGGAGCCTGCTTCTCCCTCGGCCTGTGTCTCTGACTCTCTCTCTCTCTCTTTCTCTGTGTCTCTCATGAATGAATGAATAAAATCTTTTAAATAAAAAAATACATAAAATGGGGAAAGAATATGTGCCCTCTGAAATTCCATCTAGCAATAATATTTTTTTTTTCCTCTTCAGCAGGACAGGGAAGAATACCATTTTCCCCAGAATTTCTGGTACATGGATGATGATCAATAAATGTAAGTTGAATTGAACTAATTAGAGACAATGATACTAACTGAAAAGCAGATTCCCTTGCATAGTAAGCACGTCCTGTTTGCTATATTCTTGTGCCTGTGTTCCATACTTCATCACTTCTGGCTCTCAATTAACAAACATGGCATTTCCCTGTAGATGAAACCTCTCCCCCAGATCACTCTGCTTCCTTCTTTCTAAACTCTGTCTAGAATGGGCTCAATCGCTCCATAAATCCCTTACATTTTTAATTCTTCTTACATAGTTTTCTGATTTCCTAGTTTTTAACTACAGCTAAATTGGCTACATACTTATTCTACATTTTGAATTTTTTAAAAAAGATTTTCTTTATTTATTCATGAGAGACACACAGAGAGAGGCAGAGAGAGAAGCAGGCTCCATGCAGGGAGCCCAATGTGGGACTCATGCCCTGGGCTGAAGGCAGATGCTCAACCGCTGAGCCACCCAGGCATACCCTACATTTTTAATTTAATGGATATGTGGAGAGTCTCATTTACTCCTTCTGTACCTGAACAAATGTCTCCATGAGAGGCATGAATGTAACCACATGATTGAAGGAGTAATACCTTGGGCAGTGGCTTCAATTGCAGGCTTAAGTTTTAGTAGTGACTATTTCTTTAAAGTTAATTTTTTTAAAAAAGATTTTATTTATTTATTCATGAGATACACAGAGAGAGGGAGAAAGAGGAATAGACACAGGCAGAGGGAGAAGCAGGCTCCATGCAGGGAGCCTGACGTGGGACTCGATCCTGGGACTCCAGGATCATGCCCTCGGCTAAAGGCAGGTGCTACACCACTGAGCCACCCAGGGATCCTCTAAAGTTAATTTTTTTATGAAGAGTATACAGTGATAAGGATTCCTGGCTGACTCAGTTGATTAAGCATCCAACTCTTGATTTTGGCTCAGATCATGATCTTAGGGTCATGAGATTGAGCCCTGTGTTGGGCTCTGCACTGAGTGTGGAGCCTACTTAAAATTCTCTTTCTCCCTCTCTCTCTGCCTCCCTGCCCCCTGCTCCTGGACCCACATGGTCTCTCTCTCTCTCCCCCCTCCCCCCTCCCAAAAGAAAGAAAGAAAGAAAGAAAGAAAGAAAGAAAGAAAGAAAGAATATACAGTGATAAGAATAGCATTTCAAGAAGGAAGATCATTCCACATGTTTGGTTTAAACAGATAAATTTGACAAAAAATTGACAAAAAATTGACAAAAAAAAATAAACAGATAAATTTAGTATTATACAGATGAAACAATCATGTATTTTTTTAAAAAGATTTTATTTATTTATTCATTGAGACAGAGAGAGAGAGAGAGAAAGAGGCAGAGTCACAGGCAGAGGGAGAAGTAGGCTCCATGCAGGGAGCCCGACATGGGACTCGATCCTGGGTCTCCAGGATCACACCCTTGGCTGCAGGCAGCTCTAAAACGCTGTGCCACCGAGGCTGCCCGACAATCATGTATTTGATAGAATTTTTCACCCTTTATCATATAGCTTAGCACCATACATGCAGAGGCTGAATTTATTTGTTCAAAATTCCAACTTGAAAAAGATCACTTTCATTTAGGCTTCTCAGATTGAGTCAGAGCCTTGAAATCCAATTAATCTAGTTAGTTGTGGCAGTAGTGTGGCAGACACTCTTGGTTGGCCTCCCTTATCTCCAGTATCCCCTTATTTCTCTCTATCAGACTTAAAATTGTGCTGAAGACAACATGTCTCTTTAAGAACATATACCTTCCAGGACTCCTTTGAAGCTAGAGTGGCTACAACCTCAGTCTGGACAAAGATATAGGTAAAAGTTTCCTATGTGTGTGTGTGTGTGTGTGGCAGGGGGCGGGGGGATAAAGTTTCTTATGTGGGGCTTCCAAGAAAGACATTTTTTTCTTTTCTGATAAAAAGAGATGGGTCCAATTGGCACATGAAGTTTGCTCTTTACCTTTCCCTATCTTTCTGTCTGGAGTATGAATACCATATTGGAGGGGTAACAGCCCAACTTTTAATCCTGAGGAAGAAAGTCAGGCATTGAGAGTGGCAGAGGAAGAAGTTAGAAGGAGCCTGGGAATTTGCTGACTTCTTGTAAATAAGGGACCTGATCTGGTCTGGGAAGGTTTCTATGAGGAGCTGAGGTCTGAGCTAAGCCTAGAAGGATGAACAGGAGTTTAATAGGCAAAGGTAGTAGATGGAATGAGAAGAAACAGCATGCGTAAAGACCTCAGGACTGTAGAGAGCAGGGCACTTTTGAGGAACTGAAAGTAGTCCTTTGTGACTGAAATATTGAGCACAAAATTAGGCTGGAGAGGTAAATGGGCCAGATGATGGAAGGCCCTGTGGTCAGTTTATATTAAGAACTTGGGTGTTTGTCTTAAGAACAATGGAAAGTCATTGAAGATTTTAAACCTTTAGCAATGACCTGGTCAGATTTGAGTTTTAAAACTCAATTGCCATTCTATCCTTATGACCCAGAATGAATTGGAGATATGAGGCTAGAGTTGATGTGGGGAGGCTGATTAGGATACCAGATAGAATATGGTAGACAAAGTGAGAACTAATGATAGCTTGGATTCAGGAGGTAACAGTGGAGATAGAGGCAAGTTGTGGTATTTGAATACTATTTAGTAAAATCAACAAGACTTGGTGGTGGGTTAGACAGTGGTTGACAGGTGGGAGAGTTCAAGGAGGACCTCTAGATTTTGGCTTGTAGAACTGGATGGCTGGTTGCGTGGCATTTACTGAGAAAGGAAACATGGAGGAGTCCTGAGTTGGGTGGGGACACTATAAGAAGTTTCCGCTGACCATGTTGACAATGAAGAGCCTTTGAGACACCCATGTGAATATGTGACATAGCAGGTATATGTAGAGGTCTGGCACACAGCAAAGAGGTTAGGGCTAGAGGTATCAGTGTGTAGGTGGTGGACGAAGTTATAAATCATGAATAATTTAGGGAGAAGAGGGATACCTGGGTGGCGCAGCGGTTTGGCGCCTGCCTTTGGCCCAGGGCGCGATCCTGGAGACCCGGGATCGAATCCCACATCAGGCTCCCGGTGCATGGAGCCTGCTTCTCCCTCTGCCTGTGTCTCTGCCTCTCTCTCTCTCTCTCTCTCTATCATAAATAAATAAAAAAAAAATTAAATTTAGGGAGAAGAGAGAGTGAAAAGAGAAGGAGGCTTAGGACCAAGTTGATATAAAGATGAGTAACCTTGTTCTCATATTCAAGAAGCTTCTAAGAAGCTTGGTAGAAGTGATGAACTATATATATATATATATATATATATATATATATATATAACTTACATATATATATATGTAAGTAATTATATATATAATTGTATATATAATTATATATACAATACATAATAATGCAATATATGTAAGTATATATATATATATGTAATTACAGTACAGACAGTAAAGGACTTATATCCTACCAGTGCCATTAATGATGCACCCAGAAGAGGGAAATACTATACCAGCTAAGGGGATCAGAGACTGTTTAATGGAGAAGCATTTAAGAACATCTCTGTTTGATAGCTAAAATAAAGTGAGATAGATGAGGGGAGGAATGGGCTTCCAGGTTGAGACTTGAAGAAAGTTTCCAAAGCTGAAAAGCAACACACATTGGGGGAACTTCAGTGTTTTCAGTTTGTTTAAAGATGGTGTGTAAGTAGGGGAGTCATGAAAAGGTGAGCTGGAGCCAGATTGAAGACAGCTGTAAATGCCAGGCTGGGATACTTTACCTGTACAAGTGGGAGCCAAGGTAAGGTTTGTATGTAAATGGAGGAGAAGGTGACATAATGATGCAGTGATTGAAGAAGACTCCTCTGGTTTCCCACATGAATTGCACTGGAGAGTGTCAATACTGGAGGCAGGGAGACCAAGGGAGGCTGGGGTGAAGTATCTCAGAGATTGTTTAAATGCCACAACTTAGCCCACTTAGCTAGTTAGCACAATAAAAAGGAGATTTAGTTAAAAAAAAATGACAATCTTGAGCCTTTCCATTGTCTTAAAATAATCCTGGAATTCAAATTGGTTCACAGGAGATGGACAGTCATCAGGCTTTCTTTGTGTGTCTCTCTCCTTGTAGACACATGATCTCTTGCCTTTGCTTTTCTCAGCACTGTATTCTTTGCAGACCAGTTTTTTCTGAGAGGCTCTTGGCTCCTGCTCTCCCTTTACCATCGTTTGCATGGGGGTTGGGTTGCTGTGACATTTGCTCTGACCTGAATCCACTTCTAGATCTTATAGCCCCAGAGCACACTATCATTTGCCACCAGCTCTACAATGATCATGGCATAAAGATATGCTGTACTTTTGGGTGACAAAGCAGACTCCAAATTGAAATCCTAGTCACAATCAATGTAATAATATAACAGATCTTTTCACATTTCCTATTGATGGGACACCATAGCATTTGTACATATTTGTTGGCATGATTTGACTCACATTCTTTCTACATTTGTGCGATACATTATTTCCTGCTCCCTGAATGAGAGAAGGAACCATGTTTGTCTTGTCCACCACTGTATCTATTGCTATGTAAAAAATTACCCCAAAACTTGCTGCCTTAAAGCAAAAATAGATATTAATCATCTCACACTTTCTGTGGGTTGGGAATTTTGGAGAAGCTTGACCAGGTGGCTTTGCTTGGGGTCTTTCATGAATTTGCAGTCAAAATGTTGCTGGGCTTGCAGTCATCTGAAGGCTTGATTGAAACTGGATGATCCCCTTCCAAAGTGGCTCTCTTGCAAGGTGGCTGTTGGAGGAAGGCCTAAGTTCCTCACCACATGGACTTTTATGTAAGGCTGCTCAAGTGTCCTCATAACAGGGCATCTGGTTTTCCCCAGAGTGAGTGATCCAAGAGAGATCAAGGAAGAAGCCACATTGCCTTTTATGACCTAGTCTAAGAAGTCATAGTGTCACTTTTGCCACATTTTGTTTGTTAAAAGCAAGTCACTAAGTCTTGCCCACACTCAAGGGAGAAGGGTTAGTTTTAAAATTTGAGGAAATAATTGTAAATGATTTTGTAGACATATTTTAAAATCCCATAACCACTATAACTTCAGCACCCGGTACAGTGTCTGACACATAGTGGGTGCTTAGTAAAGGTTTGTGAAAAGAATGGTTATTCTCTCTTCCAAACTTGGATTCACTAGCACTGAGAAAAAGTGGCTTTAAGGCAAGCAGCCACACTAAGGAATGGCCATTTGAGGCTTCACTCGGGTCTAATGTATTCTGTGATGTTGTCCCACCAACAAGTGTTCAGCCATTTTGAGAAGTTGCCTGGCCATTTTCACAGCATGCGAGCTGCTGGGATTCCTTCAAGTATCTGTACAAAACTAGGAAAAGAAATATGAAGTCTCAGAGGTACATAAAAGTTAATTTTTGCTAGTGAACTAGATCTCTAGTATAATTGTTGTTGGTGTTGTTATTTGAGGAGCAGCTCCTTTATATTTTTTTTGAAGACTTGGAGTCACTGATGTGTGTAAGACTAAGTAGAGTCAAATTAGAGTGGGTACAGTGGGAACACAAATCCCATACAAACTATGGTGGAGGGAGAGCAGAATGGAATTCTAATAGTTTTTTTTTAAAAGATGTATTTATTTATTTGAGAGAGAGAGTGCATATGCACACTTGAGCAGGGGGAGGGGCAGAGGAGAGGGAGAGAAGGAAGGACAGAAGCAGATTCCCCACTGAACGTGGAGCCTTACATAGGGCTTGATTTCACAACCTTAAGATCATGACCTGAGCTGAAATCAAGAGTTGGAGGCTTGACCCACTGAACCACCCAGGTGCCCCCTAATAGTTTTTTTTTAAATCCCTTTTCTTCCAAGAGAAAAGAAGGTGAATAGTAGTTGTGGCAGTGGTGGATGTGTGCCACACAGCTGTCCCTTCAAGAAAGAGCCTGGGAGGAGCACACTTAGTTGCAACACCTACGGCATCCACCACTGATTTGAAGTGGAGGCTGTGCTCTTCCTTGGCAGCCCCAAGTCTATGACAGAACATGGTGAGGGCAAGGTTAGCTTCCTGTCTAATGTGGGTCTTCTTGGATGAGCAGTCTTTGTACTCGAAAGTTCCATACTGAGATCTTCAATCACTGAATGCTTCAGTGTGTCTCATTGCCTCTGTCACTGTCATTCTCAGGGGTGGGCCACAGACCCTGACCCAAGTTTTACTGCCACTACTGCTGGAAATGTGTTGTGGCTGTCCCTGATCACATTCACCCGGCCATCAGAATGGCTTCTCTGCAGTCCTCAAGATCCTTCCTCCTTTTCCCTCTGCTCCACTCATCACCTTCTACTTCTTCTTTCACCTCCCTCACCCTTCTCCACTTCTCCTTCCCTTTTTTCTCCTTCTTTCTCCATCTCTGTCTCTCTCTTATCTCTGTGTCCATCTCCATTATCCCCAACCTTCCACTTCTCCATATCTCCTCTCTGTCTCTCATCTTTTCTCTCTCATCTCTGTCTCCATCTCTCGTCTTTCCTCTCATCTCCATCACCATCTCTTATTTTCATTTCCATCTCTCATATCCATCTCCAGCTCCATTTCACATCTCCATTTTCATCTCCATCTCTCACCTTTGTCTCCATCTCTCATCTCCATCTTTATCTCCATCTCATAGTTTCATCTCCATTCTTCATCTCTGTCTCTGTTTCCATCTCTATCTCTATCTCCATCTCTCATCTTTGTCTCCATCTCCATCTCTGTCTCCATCTCCATTTCCATCCCTATCCTTATCTGTCATCTCCAGTTCTCATCTCTCCTCTCCATCTCTATCTCCATTTGTCATCTGCTTGTCTCCATCTCTGTCTTCATTTCCATATCCATTTCTGCTTCCATCTGTTATCTCCATTTCTCATCTCTCATCTCCATCTCTATCTCCATGTCTTAATCTATCATCTCTGTCTCCATTTCCATCTCTCTTTTCCATCTCTATGTCTATCTGTCATCTCCATTTCTCATCTCTATCTCTATCTCCATTTCCATCATCTCTATCTCTGTCCTTCAACCTTTCCCTTTTCACTGGATCACTGTCCTTGTCAAGTAGCTGTACTAAATCTTCCTCATTAAAGAAATCTGTGACCCAAGTATCTCTCTTTAACTTCTTTTCAATCTTTTTCTGAACTTCAGAAAAATCTAGTTTTTTTCCTCACATCTTATTTTTTTTAAAGATTTATTTATTTATTTATTTATTTATTTATTTATTTATTTATTTATTATAGACATAGAGAGAGAGAGAGAGGCAGAGACACAGGAGGAGGGAGAAGTAGGCTCTATGCTCTCCCTCTTCCTCAGCTCCTTTACCCACCACCCCCTTGCTTGTGCTCTCTCAAATAAAGAAAGAAATAAAAATTTTTAAGAAATTTATAATGTCCCAAACTGAATTTATCTTTTCCTCAAAGTTGCATCTTCTCCTGAGTGTCCTGACTCAGAGATGGGCTCCATCATCCACTGGCTTCTCCATCTCACCTTGGAAATTATCCTGGAGGCTTGCTCCAGCTTGTAAGCTCCTACCTGATTTTAGTCTCAAGTTCCTGTCCATTATGCTTTTTTGATAGCTAGCACATGGCTCATTTCTCTTTTTTTTTTTTCTTGCTGTCACTACCTTGGTTTAGTTTGCATCTCTTTTAGCTTGAATTATTATGTCTAATAATGACAACAAGCATTTATAGAGTGCTTATTGTGTGCCAGGCCCTTACATAATGCCTTCTAGTCCTACTCTTCAATCTGTTCTGATTCCAGAAAGACCTCTATAAACACAAATGTAGCAGGTATAATAAATGTTTAGTCCCCCAAACTCAGTTGATGACGAAAAATATAACTTTTTTCTATAATTCAGTTTAATGACTATTTTAGACTTTCATTCTGTATGATGGCAGAAAACATAATCTCAAATAATTCTGAGTAAATAACTAATTCCTGCACTGTGCCTTTTTATTTACTATATCTTAATATAATATTTATTTATTTATTTATTTATTTATTTATTTATTTATTGAGAGAGAGAGAGGCAGAGACACAGGCAGAGGGAGAAGCAGGCCCCACGCAGGGACCCCAATGTGGGACTCGATCTGGGGTCTCCAGGATCACACCCCGGGCTGCAGGCAGTGCCAAACTGCTGCACCACCGGGGCTGCCCTAATTCTTTTTTTTTTTTTTTAAGATTTTATTTATTTATTCATGAGAGACACAGAGAGAGAGACAGAGACAGGCAGAGACATAGGCAGAGGGAGAAGCAGGCTCCATGCAGGGAGCCTGATGTGGAACTGGATCCTGGAACTCTGGGATCATGCCCTGGGCTGAAGGGAGATGCTCAACCACTGAGCCACCCAGGCATCCCAATATAATAATTCTTAATACTACTACTAATATTGAGACTGTCATCATTTTTATTGGCAGTATAGTATTCTGGTATATGAATATGCCAAAACATTTATCCAGTTTCTTATAGATGGACCTTTAGATCATTTGCAGTCTTTTGCTATTACAAATCGAGGATACATTTGTCTGTATTACTTTAGGGTAAAATCTCTGAAATGGAAATCCTGGATTGAAGGGTATATGCATTATAAATTTTAATAGCTATTGCTGAGTTACCCTCTAAAGAGCTTGTACCAATTTATACTCCCACAAATAGCATATGGAAATGCTGTTTCCCATCATCAGCATCAATAGTGGGTATTGTGAAACTTTTAAATACTTGCCTTATTTTGTCTTTTCTTTTTTACAAGATTTTATTTATTTATTTGAGAGAGAAAGCATAAGCAGGGAGAATGGCAGGAGGGGGGAGATGCAAGCGATGCCGGGCTCGATCCCAGAACCCTGGGATAATGACCTAAGCCAAAGGTAGATGCTTACCCAACTGGCCCACCCAGTTGCCTCACCTTATTTTGTCTTAATTATATTTCTTTAATTGAGGGTGAGTATTTTTTTCATTATATACTGTTTTTAAACCTTTATTTTCCCACCAAGTTTAATATGAATGTCTTTTCATTCAAATAGATATTCATCACTCCAGATGTACTTTTATAAGTTTAGTTTGTACTTACAAATCTATAAGACCACGCCAGGCAGAAATCTTTCTTGAAATAAGAATGAAGTATTTGTTACGAAGAACTCTTAGGTGGATTCTAAGTCTTAGAATAAACAATAAACCAAGAGTCTAAGCCAGATGTTCCCCCAAAACATATAATGTGAACCAAATTCAAGTTATATATGTAATTTTAGGTTTTCTAATAGCTACATTAAAAAGGTGAGAGGAAACAGATGAACTTAAGTCAACAATATGTTTTTAACCCAACATATTCAAAATAGTGTCATTTTAATATACAATTGATATGAAATTATTAACAAAATATTTTACATTCTCTTTTTGTCCTAAGTCTTCTAAATCTAGTGTGTATTTTACTCTTACAAAACATCTCAATTTGACTAGCCACATTTCAAGTGCTCAATAGGCACATGTGGCTGGTGGCTACTGTTAGGGGACTAGTTGTAAAGAAACTTCTCAGTGCATAGAAGCTACAGTTAACACTTAAATAGCTTAAACTTGAGCATGACAACTTGCCTAGTGTTTTGAGGCCACATTCAGTGCCTTTAGAGAGGAGGTACTCAAAGTTTATTTTTCTAATTGAGTTATTTTTATTTTTTCAATTGAATGTTGGTACTTGTTTTATGTAGATATGGTCAAAATACCTCATTGTAGCAATGAATCATTTTGTTAGTCATAAAACAAAAAAACAATTCATACATTTTACTTTGTTTCTCAGAAATGAGAGATGTTTTAAGAATGTGTTTTCATAACATTTGCCAAAATTTTTCATCACACAATAGCTTTTTTTCCCCCCCTCTTCCTTTTGGACAACTATTGAATTGATGAAGCTTTTAAGATAGGTAGGAACAGATGTGTTGACTCAATTTGGGAGGCAAAAACATTTTTACTTGAAGAGAAGCCCTCAGGGGAATGGCAGTCTCCTAGGAGTGTTTAAAATCTAGTTGTAGGAAGTCCTGAGTCTTGAGCAGGTGTTGTGATTGAATTAAGAACCAGCAGAGCTTGGGCAAACTCTGACAGTCCTCCAAATACCACAATGCAATATTAGGACCAGGCTCCCTAACCTGACATTTCTGAAGAGGGTTTACATTTCAATTAGTTGCCCAAAATTTAGCCTTATAATTGGCCCTTTAAGCAAATGTTAATCTAATTTATTTATCTTTAATTTTAATGTTCCAAAATCTACTTTAGGGAAGGAAAGAATAATGCTCTGCACATTTATGTAGGTGCTTTATAATATGATGTGAGAAAGAAATTCTTTTATTTTCTTTTTTTGGAGGGGAGTAGGGGAGAGGCAGAGGAAGAAAGAGAGAGAGAGAGAATCTTACGCAGGCTCTATGCTCAGTGCAGAACCCCACATGGAGCTTGATCTCATGATCTGGAGATCATGACCTGAGCTGAAATCAAGAGTCAGATGCTTAACCAACTGAGCCACCCAAGCACCCCAAAACTATTTTCATTAAAATGATATTAATGTTCAATTCAAACATGGGAGCCCTAATACATTAGAAATGGACTTGGAAAACAGCAAGTGGAAAAGCCGTAAATACTACCTCATTCAATTCAATCCAATCCATTCCTCTTACAAATTTAGAAAACAAACTCAGAAAGGTGGAGACACCTGCTTAAATCATATAGCAATTCAGAGGTCTGGATTTTGGGCGTTCTGGTTCTCTGGAGTATGAATTATAGCATTATATAACAATTACTGAGCACTTACTAAGTGCAAGGCTCTGGGCTAAGTGATTTTATTTCTTTTTTAAAAAAATTAAATATTTTATTTATTTTTTAGAGAGTGCACATGAGAGAGAGAGAGAGAGAGTAGAAGCAGGAACAGAGGGAAAGGAAGAAGGAGAGGGAGAAGAAGGCAGGGAGCCCGATGTGGGGCTCCATCCCAGGACCCTGGAATCACGACCTGAGTGAAGGCAGGTGCTTAACTGACTGAGCCACCCAGGAGCCCCTAAGTGATTTTCATAGATGTCAGTGATTCACACAATCTTTGCAATATAAAGCATTTCACATTTAAAAGATAAAAAGCATTACTCTTCTCTAATGATTTTTTTCTTGAAACTTCATTTGTTTTCTTAAACAGAAGTTGCTGACGCATAAGGTAGCCAGAGTCAGAGTCTGCAACGGATACTTAGGTATACTCCACTGGGCTGTGTTTTGATGGCTAAATAAACAATAACTTATGCACAACTCAAGCCTAATATATTTCTACTAATGTTGCAGAGAGGTTTGGAAAGCACAGCTTTTTTCCCTTTTCCTTCCTTTAGTTTGTTCACTAATGACTTCTTCCCTCTTTTCCTGCCTTTTTATCTTTCCTCCCTCCCACCTTCCCTTCCTCCCTCTATCCCCCACTTTCTCCTTCTCTCTCCCTCTCTTCTTCCTTCCTTCCATCCTAAAGTGATGATACTAAGGGCATTTTCTGCTGAGATTCTAAACATGTTTTGATTTGTCTTGGACATAAAGAATGTTGGACATGCAAGGGTCTTAGGCATCATCTGAAGAAAAGCAGAGGCTCAGGGAGGTAGGGGATTTTATCTGAGGTCAACTAAATGAAACTGTACTGAGGTCAGAAAGCTACTACATAGCTAGAATCCAGTCAGCCCCAAGTGGAAAGCCATCAGAATAGCAAAGGTAATGTCTCATTGTTTCTGGAGGTGTCAATATTTTTTTTAAATAACATGATTCAATCTCAAACCAGCAAGTTCCCTTTCTTCATTTGAAGGAAGCCAGGATCCCTTGTCAGGAGCCTCAGAATGAAAAGCAAGTATCTAATGATACTCAGTACTTCAAAATCCCTAGAGTTGAGGGCCATGTAGCCAGTGGGGCTTACACAGATTCGGTTCTCAGAAATACGAGGGTCAGGACTTGGGAAAGCCACAAGGGGAAAAAATGACTTTTATTAACCTGTGCCTTAAGGCTCTTTAAATCACTAGACTGTGGAAAAAAACCAACCCATTAAGAAGCCCTAAGGAGGGAAAACTTGAAACTGGTTTTCACATTGGAAGTCCAGTGTTTCAGATCCATTGCCTTCAGTGACAGGCTGGTGAGGTGTTCAGCACCAGGACCTTCACTTAACATCCTAATGACTGCAGCAAAGGAACCTCCAAAGTCATTTCCAGGCCTTGTTTTCTCCTTTTGTTAAACAAGAGGATTGGTCCAAATGGCCAGTCTATCTATAAAGTACTACCATGTGACTCTATAATCATATTAAAATAATAAAATAACATCTGATTCATTAATTTTTTATCATTCTGATTTTATTTTTTTCCATCCTAGTTTGGGCCTTGGCTGAACCGGCTTAAAATGAGGGGAATACCTTTGAAGGTCTAAATTACTTGTAGAGACTTTATCTCACAATTTCTCCCAAAGAATGTTAGAGCTGCTGCATTTCTCAGAGATCCTTGCCTAGAAAACAATCTAGAAGCAGAACATTAGGAACGCCTGGGTGGCTCAGCAGTTGGGTATCTGCCTTTGGCTGGGGTCATGATCCCGGGGTCCTGGGATTGAGTCCTGCATCAGGCTCCCTACGGGGAGCCTGCTTCTCCCTCTGCTTATGTCTCTGCCTCTCTCTGTGTGTCTCTCATGAATAAATAAATAAAATCTTTAAAAAAAAAAAAAAGCAAAACACTATTAGAGGTTTAGCAGTGTTTTCTGGAATGATCCTCAATGTGCTTAGAATAGGGCCAGACTCCTTTCCATGGCCTGCAAGGTCCCTACCCAATCTGGCACCTCTGTACTTTCCAGGCTTATGTCATAAGTCTCTCTCCTCCTCATTCAATTTATTCTGACACACACGTGGCCTTCCTTTAGCTCCTGAAAGCACCAACCTCTTTCCCCACTCAAGACCTCGATAGGGCCAATTGTCTCTGCTGAAACTCTCTTCCCTCACTCTTGGTCTGCTTGGATGACTCAGGCCTAAACATTACATATGTGATCGGGGAAGTGACCACCCCATCCAAGACCAAAATCAGGCCACCCTGTCCTTCTCTCTTCAGAGCACTCAATATAATTTGTGGTTTACACGCATTTGTATGTTTCCTTTCATATCTGTCTCCCCAAGTCGTCCTTGAGGGAAGGGGCTGATTCTTTCTTGGTTCGCCCTTGTATTTCCCAGCATTTAGTACGCACTCAACAACTACTTGCTAAATTAATGAATGAATGAATGGAGTCCTAGAAAATTCCCAACACAGGCAGCTCTTATTGGTTGTTTGTATATGACACAATTTATGAGACCACTTAGTGAAACCGTCACTCTGACCTTGTTCTGGCATCGTGGAAATAGCAACTGGTCCTTCAGTAAGTTGGCAACATTTCCAACGTGTGTTTACTCAGGCTGAATCAACCTCTTTAATGACTCAGTGGGAACGCAACCTCAGTGGCCCCAATGTGAGTTCTTGGTTGACTGTGGGGATGGTCTCCTGGCCAAGAAGATTCCTGAGATTTCGAGTTTGAGCTAAAGGATCCTTAAGACAAAAATCAAGTGAATCTTCCGTGACTGATATTGGCTATGAATAAAAGTCAGAATTAAGTAATCTGTGGAAATGCTACATCCTCACCCGACTGCAGTCGGTTTTCTTAGCTGTTGCTGGAGCCCCACGGAAAAGGGCTTATTTATTAAGAATGAAATCGTTCTTTTCAAATTCGGTAGCAATCATGTCTCTCTCTCTCTCTCTCTCTCTCTTTTTTTTCTTCCAGTCCATGGAAAGTGTTATCTCAGGCAGCTCTGTGCAGGAAGTTGGGTTTATCACTTCCTCACAGTTGCAGTTTGTCTAGGACTTAACTACATGCTATCAGATTACATCAAAATGTAGGCCTTTGTGTGTTTAACTCATCAAAGGAGTGGACCCTTAGGACTTGATATCACTTCACTGCATATGCAGCCATGTAGCAAAACAAAGCCTATCTAAACAGGACAGAACTATTTCTGTTGTGTGGCGGCTCTGCTAGCTCGAGCTTGCAGAAATGGTCGGGTTTCAGGTGTCTGCAGTGTTTCACTTCTTGTTTTTATATTTATCTCTTTTTAGAATTGCAGTCATTTGCCTGGTTGTGTGCAAGGAAGGAAAACCAAAATATTACCTACGAGGGAGGAGACAAGATTGGTCCAATCCCCAGGGTCAGTTGGAGGCAGTACTAACCTTTACCTCATCATCTGGATTTTCACTTGAAAGCTGAAGTTGCTGTGGTCCTAGTCCCGGCTCTGGACGGACCACACAGGGGGTTTGAATCCTGGCTCCTCTGTCTGCCCTGGGGCAAGTTGTTTCACCTCTGTGAGCTTCAGTTTCTCTGTCTGAAAAATGGAAAAATAATAGCACCTGCCTCATAGCCTTATGAAATAAACAATAGGGATTAAATAATGTATGGGAGGCCCACCAGGCTTGTAAAGCCCGAGGGCTACTGAAGGCCCCACCATGCTCTGCAGAGGGGCTGGGCAAGCTGGCAGCCCCGCAGTCCCAGGCTGGCTCAAGTTTCTCAGGCTGCACTTCCACCTTTGGGGCCTCAGTGCTAGTTTCTTCTCCGCGGAGTTCCCTCTTCTCTGCGGTGGGCTGGCTGCCAGATGCTGCCTCTATTGGCAGCCACAGGAAGCCGATGCAACTGTGAAGTAATACTTCTGCCCCAGGGCTGGCTCCGCCCTGTTGACCAAGGGTTTTAGATCTGCTCAGCCAACTTCTTTTAATGTCTTGCCTAAAAAGGACTTCTCACTCAGCTCTGCGGACTGGGTAATGGCTGATTGCCCTAGAGGGCTCAGACAAATAGCTTTTGGGGATAGAAAGGGTAAAGGGATCTTCTTTCTCCCAGCCCAATGCTTCAGGAGTTGGGGGTGCCATCTTGCTGCAACTCTCCCATATGATGATCATTTACCAAAATCAAATGTCAAAGGAAAACGGATGGGCATGATTCTATAAAATCCCTCCAAGCCAGTGGGGTATAATGAGATACTCTTAAAAAAATTATTTGCATCAAGGCAGTATGCAAATCTTCACAGACCTCTGACTGGAAAGAAATTAAGTTACACCTAAAAAACTATAATTTAAGAAGGTAAATGTTTTCTTTTTTCCTTTTTTAAAACCTGAAACCATTCTAAATAGGAAATTGAAACAAGCATAATGCTTTATTGCTTCTTTATACTAGAGTTATTCACTGATGGCTTCCTACCTCTTGGTTTCCTCCCTTCTGGCTTCTGAGGTGGCAGATGCCCTGTGAGCTACACTTCACCTCAGCTGTTCAGATCTCTTCAGAGCCACAACCACCCTCCATTCAGTGCCAGCTGGCATTGAGTTGGTGTCAGAGGTTCTCATCCAGTGGATTTTGCCTCTTTGCCTGGCCCCTTTGGGTGAGCTCTTTGGCTATCTCTTTAGCTTTTGTCCCTGGATGCTGTCTCTTGGAACTTCATTTAGCAGCCACTAGGCCAGTCTCAAGCTCTGTACAAGAGACAGGTTCCCAGGCTGGATCTAGCATCTTAGGCTTCATGTTATCTGGGAAGAGTTGAGATATTTGGCTACAACTCTCTTAGAACAGCAGTCAATGCCAATGGAAAACCAGCTCTTTCTGTTGCTTGATTAGCTTAAAATAATTTTTTTCTAATTGCAAAAGCAGTAAATACATAAACATGTGCGTATACACACTCCTAAACACAGAAATATATAAAGTTTAAAGTTGAAGGGCTCCATATCAACTTCCTAGTGGTAATTCTTTGTTATATACTGTACCAGATTTATTTCAGTACATATAAAAGCATTTTTCTTCACCAAAAATAAAAAAGACGAGAGAATGGAATGCATACCTAGTCTTCCTCAACTTGCATGTTTTCCTTAAGTATATCTTGAATAGATTCAAATGCTAATGTACACAGATTTACCCCATTATTTTGTATGACTGTGGCTATTCCACTGCAGCATAGATTATAAATTATTTACTCAATTCCTTATTCATGGACTTTGGACGATTTGAGGTTTTGTTTTGTTTTTGGCTTAACTGAACATCCTTGTGTAAACATCTTTGTGTGGATGTGTGAGTATTTCTGTAGAATTGTTGGGTTGGAGGGTATGCACATTTTAAATTTTAATAAACTATGCTAAATTGTGTCCTAGTATACCAGTCGCAATCTACTCAGAAATCTGAGAAGCCCTGTTTCCTCACATACTTATCAACTCTAGTATTACTAAATTTTATAAGTCTACTAGGCAAAAAAAAAAAAAACTTGTTTATTGGTGTGTTTTTTTAAATTTTTAGCAAAGTTGAGCATCTTTTGGGATTTTTTTTTACCTATCTGCATTTCATTTTATGTAAGTTTTGTTTGTATCTTTTATCCAATTTTCTGTGGAGTTGTCTGTTTCTTACTGACCAATGTTACAGGATGTTTTCAGAATGCTTACTGAAAAATGGCTTATATTTATTGTTTACTATTCTAAAATACCTAAAGATATCTAAAAATATCTAAAGATAGGGTATTCCCAGGTTGGGCAGTGATTTAGCAGTCTTGGGCATGGATACTTTCTCTGCTACGTTTTATTCAACTTGTCTTTTTTTGTGGTTTCAAGATGGCTACCATAGTTACAGTCATCACATTTTAGACAACTATCTCTAAAGGTCCAAAAAAGGCTCTCTTACCCCAAATCCTCAAGCTTCTCTTTTGATCATGAGGAAAACTTCCCAAGTGGACTCTCTCCACTGAGCACAGAGCCTGGTGTGGGGCTTGATCCCATGACCCTGAGATCATGACCTGAGCCAAAATCAAGAGTTGGATGTCCAACTGACTGAACCACCCAAGTGCCCCCGGACAGCTCTTATTTTATGTTTTTGGATGCTATTATACATGGACTTAAAAAAAATTCATTTCCAATTTTTTGTTGCTTGTATATAGAAATATAACTGATTTTTAAAAAATATTTTATCTATTTATTCATGAGAGATACAGAGAGAGAAGCAGAGACATAAGGGAGAAGCAGGCTCCCTCTGCGGAGCCTGATGCAGGACTTGATCCCTGGACCTTGGGATCATGACCTGAGCTGAAGGCAGATGCTCAACCACTGAGCCAAACAGGTGCCCCTATAATTGATTTTTGTATGTTGACTTAGTATTCTATGATCTTGCTGTTAGTTTTACTAGATTTTTTGGTAGATTCCTTAGTCTTTTCCACGTAGCTGATCATACTGTTTGTGGATACAGATAATTTTACTTCTTCCTTTCCAATCTGGATGGAAAGGCTCCAGGGTGTAGCCCTATAGGCAGCCAGCTTGATGAGCAATCATGTGGTTTGTATTTCAGATCTGGTAGTTCCTTGACTGGGCTGCCTCAAGCAATGAAAACCTGTCCAATCAATGTAGTGGCCTTTTCTGGCTCTTTGGTTCTATGCATGCTGCTTGTTTTTTCTTTTCCTCCTATTTGAGGATTCCCTTCCTTATTTGATGTGTTCGATTTGAAAAGTGGTTCATTGATAGACAGTTTTTAGGTCTACCTTATCTCTAAAGGATTTTTACTCTGGCTAATGGTCAAACCTGCCATTCTTAGAGTATTGACCACCTTCCCTTTTCCATTTCCTTCTTTGGTTCCATAATGAAGTAATCATTCCCTCCAGACTTACCAGGCAGCTTATCCACTGGCTCTTCCATGATTTTTGCAAGTGACTTTCACTAACCAGTGGTCTCGTGTCTTTTGCAAATGAAGGTCTGGGACATACTTTGCCCTCAGTTCCCAAAACTTTAAATGTCTTTTATTAAGCAACTTGTCATGCTGGGAAAACTATAACTGGTCTCTACTGCTCCCTCACAGTTTTAACTGCTTTAACATTACTGGATAGTAATTGTATCTGATTCTTTGATTCTTTATCTTAATGACTTTTTTTTTTCTAAGATTTTATTTATTTATTCACAAGAGATACACAGAGAGAGATAGAGGCAGAGACACAGGCAGAGGGAGAAGCAGGCCCCATGCAGGGAGCCTGATGTGAGACTCCATCCCAATCCCGGGTCTCCAGGATCACGCCCCAGGCTGAAGGCAGTGCTAAACCGCTGGGCCACCAGGGCTGCTCTATCTTAATGACTTGTACACTTGCTTTCTTTAAATATTCTATCCTCCAAATATCTCTTATTCTTTCAATTGATTCTAATTATTTTTATATACCTCTCATTTATCTATTTTGGAAGATACTTCTTTTTCTTTTGTAGCTCCTTTCTTTGTTAAAATGAAAGGACAAAATAATACCCACTCAGTAATATTCAATCCAATGATTTTTTAGACCTTCTTTCTGGAAATATAGGCTTAAGATTCTTTAAACTCTTTAAACTTTCTTTAAATGAAACTTTTTTTTTTCTTTTGGCAGATTATGGTGAAAGAACAGTTTGTCATAATTTTACAGAAGGCATACCAGAGGATCAAGATGAACATTGGCTCAGGGAGGATCTACTCTCAACCATAGGGATAATCTTGGATTTTCATTGATCATTCCCTTTTCATTTTTCATTGTCTTTTCTTTCCAGTTTGCTTTTGTATTTCCTTACTTTCATTACCAGGTCATTTTCCTTAATTCCTTCTTTTT
Organism: Canis lupus dingo; assembly: GCF_003254725.2. Taxonomy (NCBI): domain Eukaryota; kingdom Metazoa; phylum Chordata; class Mammalia; order Carnivora; family Canidae; genus Canis; species Canis lupus. The sequence goes on from NC_064270.1 coordinate 7,208,348, forward strand.
GGAAAACAGCATGAATAAATGGAAGGAACATGAATTTTGGAGTATAAATAGACCTGAGTTTCAATACAACTTTGCCTGTTACTAGATGTGCATTCTTGGGTAAGTTATTTACCCTTTGGAACTCTACTGTTTTCTTCTAAGGATTGCCTGTGAAAATACGAATAATATTCATAAGGCATCTAGCACAGTGCCTGGCCCATGGAAGACATATGTTACCTGTGATTATTAACTTTACTACTCTGACTTTCTTGCCCTGCATTTTTTTCTGTGATCACTTGCCATTTTTTATTGGGCTTAGATGAATCTATACATTTGTGATCTCTGAAAATAGTGGTTTACCTTCTTTCCTCTTAATATTAGGTCAGCAATATGACATCAGAAAAACAGCTTATGCAGTCAGCCTGAATTACAAGAGAATGAATAAAAGTTGAATGTGTCCAGAATCAGAGTACTAGAGCCTTGATGGATTTTAGAGACCAGCTGCTTCAACTCTTTTTATTTTATAGATGAACAAACTGACATAGCAAAGATAAGCAATTTGCCCAAAGCCCATGGAAGAGCATATGTAGATGTAGATACTGAGATTTCCCCACTTAGGAAAATACTTTATTTTAATTAAGACAAAATTCATAAAACATAAGTTAACCATTTAAAAATGTATAATTCAGTGGCAAACAGTACATTTACAATGTGCAGCCCTCACCTTTATCTATTTCCAAAACATTTTCATCACCCCGTGTTCATTAAGCAGTCACCCCGCCCCATCCTCCCTCATACCAGCCCCTGGTAATCACTAATCTGCTTTCTGTTTCTATGGACTTGCTTATTCTGGACATTTCATGCAAATAGAATCATATACTCTGTGATCTTTTGTGTCTGATCTCTTTTACTCAGTATAACGTCTTCAATTCATACTCATTGTTTAAAAATTCAAACATTAAGGACAGTATAATGAAGAAACTAAAAAAATATTCTGTAATCTCACCTACCTTTGATGAAGACTATTAACAGTGTGGTGATTGTTGCTGTTACCATTGTCTCCCACATAAATGGGTTTACACTATTCACACCTTTTACTTGAATTTGGTTTTTCACTTAAGACTTGTGAAACAGTTTCCTGTGTCAACACACATACAGATCTCTTCATTCTCTTTTATACTTTGTATGTTTTATTATATGGTTAGTCTAGGCTGTTTAACAAACCTGCTGTTGGATATCTTTCTCCCCACCCAATTCTTTGTTAAGTGGAACAGTTTGTACCTTAACCTGCTGAATGCACATTATTTTGGAATCCCAGTATTGGAGAGAAATGAATAGCTTCCATTACTCTGAAGCCAGCTTGGTTACACTGGAAAATTCATACAACAGTAAGAGGTAGATAAACTTTGGGTTGGCTTTAATTTCAGATTCTTTAATTCTTGGGATTAGTACCACCATCATGGTAGTTCTAGGGACATAGTGGCAAATGTCTAGGACTGGGATTAATTAGGAGGTGTGGGTTTAGCCTTCATTTTGCTAAAGACTAGCTCTGGGCCTTTGGAAAGTTACTTACCTCTTCAGATTTCAGTTTCTTAATCTGTGAAATGAGGTGAATAGGCTAGTTGGTTAAAATCAACAAGGTTACTGCCCAGTTTATAATAATTCTCCTCCTGCAGGAATACCTCTGCTTCCTTAGGGTAGGCACCAAGTGGCTATGCCATATTATGAGACCCTCCCTTCTCAGCCATATCTGATTGTTCTAGCAAAAAGCATTTGTCACAAGTCAATCCAAACAAAATCCTTCTTTAGGATTTTTGAATGTGAACCACAGAATGTATGGGCAGTTCCTCTCTTGTGGTGGGGAGATGTGAGAAGTGAAACTTGGTAGCCATTGGTAACCATATTATTAGTGAATCTAGGTTCCAACATGGAGAGGGAAGGGGTGGGACTCCTGTGCTATGGGTTAGTGAGAGAATAATCACATAAAAAAAGGAGGTCGTGAATTGTGCCTTGGAACAGAAAAGGGACAGGAGAAAAACTGGTAATCCAAGTAAAGTCTATAGTTAATACTATTGCTAATAACCCATGTTAGTTTTTTAGTTTTAACAAAGATGTCATATTTATATAAGATGTTGACATTAGGGGAAACAGGCTGAAAACTCTCTAAACTATCTTTGCAATCTCAACATCATATGCTTCCTGATATGATGCAATGAGAAGGGTACAATATCACTTATACGGTACTCTTTTAAAAAAATGTATACCTGAATTTAGCCATTAGGAAATAGCATTGAGAGACATTCTTTAAATGACTAGATGGTGCCCTTCAAAACTGTCAAGGTCATGAAAGACAAAGGAATTCTCCCATATTGGGGAAACTTAGGAGACATGACAACTAAAATGAAATGAATGATCCTGAATTCCATTCTGGACCCAAAAAAGATCATTAGTAGGTAATTGGAAACATTTGAATAAGGTGTGTATATTTGCTAATACTAATTCTTGGTTTTGATGAATTTTTTTGTGGTCATAAAAGATACTAACATTTGCGAAATAGAAATAGTATAGGAATTCTTTCTCCTGTTTTTGCTTTTTTTTTTTAAGTCTGAAATTATTTCAAAATTCAAAGTTAAAAAGTTTACCAAAAGGTGATATTGGTATAGTGTAGACAGCTCCAAACACCCATCCCTCCACAGAAACATTAGAAAGAAACCCCAGAAACTGTTAAAGCCAACTTTGGAACTCTGGAAAATAGTAAAAAATTTAAAGCCACCAAGCAAATGCTGAATCAAGAAAAAGAACCTAAAAGACATAGGAAATCTCCATGCCATTTTTCCTTGCCCTTGCTCCACCCCTTCCTGGTGAAGTGGCAGTCTTGAATTTAGCGACCCAAGTTCCCAATGTGGGGCCTTGGCCTTGGCTCCAGAGAGAGCAGAGCAGACCTATTAGCAAGTCATTGTGTTTGTTTGTTCTACTCTGTCTGAAGGCTACCTGAAGGATTCACACAAGGTGTATCTGTGTTTCACCTAACTCAGAAATTACTCAGAGAAGCAAAGTAGACATAGCTCAGACATTGTAAGGTAGGAAAAAAAAAAAAAAACTCTGTAGATGCCTGGGGCAAAAAGACTACAATTGAGACATACAATAGACTGCCTACAGTTTGGGAATAAAGCTGGGGCTTGTTTTTGTTTGTTTGTTTGTTTGTTTGTTTTTTTAAATTAAGACATACATGAATGCCCGAATATATACTAGGGAGTTTAGAAAGCCATATACATGCCCAAGACAGGACACATTCTCAGAAAAGACCCAAGAAGACCCTAGCTTTCCACTCCAGATTATCTCTAGGCTTGGTGCAAGTAGCAGGTGAGGGCTAAGGCAGAATTGTAAGAAGTCTGGCTAAGCGTTAAGAATACCCCAACATAGCCAGTCTGTGAAGAATGGAAGAAATGTTTGTTTTTTGTTTGATTGGTGTCTTAACTCCTGGTATCAAGGAAATATCTTTCAAAGGACTAGCTGAATATAGGTAAGAAACAGAGACTTCAGTGACCGTATACAAGGAATACAGTCTCTACAAAAAATAGTTTGGAAAAAAAAATCACAGACAAATGGACAGCTGTGGCCTTCAACAATCAAGAACAGCAAACTCTGGAAAAGAAAGAAAGTCTGATTTCCAGAGTTACCATATTATAATATTTAAATGCACACTTTTCAATTAAAATATCACGGGACACCTGGGTGGCTCAGTGGTTTAGCACCTGCCTTTGGCCCAGGTCGTGGGGTCGTGGAGTTCCGGGATCGAGTCCCACTTCGGGCTCCCTGCAGAGAGCCAGCTTCTCCCTCTGTCTCTGTCTCTGCCTCTCTCTCTGTCTCTCTGTGTCTCTCATGAATAAATAAATTTTAAAAAATCACAAAATTATGCAAAGATACAAGAAAGTATGGTCTATTTAAGAGATAAAAATAAAATGACAGAAAATATATACAAAGAAGACCAGACATTGGAGTTACTGGACAAAGACTTCAAATTGACTTCTTAAATATGCTCAAATAGCTAAAGGAAACCGAAAAAATAATGTATGAACACAATAAAAATATCAATAAAGAAATAGAAATTGTAAGACGTCACCAAATAGAAATTCTGGAGCTGAAAATACAGTAACTGAAATAAAAAGTTCACTAAAGTGGTTCAACAGTGGATTGAGCAGAGAGAAGAAACAAATCAGTGAACTTGATAGGACAATTGAAACTATCCATACTGAGGAGCAGAAATTAAAAAAAGGAAAGTGAACAGATCCTAAGATATCTGGAGGTATTGTCAAACCAACCAACCAACAAATGTATTTTGGGAGTCCCAGAAGGAGGAGACAGAGAAAGTGGCCAAAGGGATTACTTAAAGAAATAGTGACCAAAAACTTCCCAATTTGATGACTCTATATGTCCAGGAAGCTCAGCACACTCCACGTATGATAATTTCAAAGACATTCATACTGAGACATATTATAATTAGATTATCAAAAGACAAAGAATCTTAAAAGCACTAAGAGAAAAAAAACTCATTACGTTCAAGGGATAAGACTAACAGCCAAATTCTTAGGCAGAAGGCAATGTTTAAAATGTTGGTGAGAGGGCCCTAGATGGCTCAGGTGGTTAAGTGGCTGGCTTTTGATTTTGGCTCAAGTCATGATTTCTGAGTCCTTGGATCAAGCCCTAAGTCAGACTCCATGGGGGGTCTGCTTGAAGATTCTCTCTCCCCCTCTCCCTCCCCCTTGCCCTGCTCATGTGCATGGAAGCTCTCTCACTCTCTCTCAAATAAGCAAATGGATCTTTAAAAACAAATGTTGGGGAAAGTCAAGAATTCTACATCTGGCAAAACTATCTTTCAAGAATGAAGGAGAAATTAAGATATTACCAGATAAGCAAAAGCTGAGATAGTTTGTTAAGGATAGACCTGTAGTATAAGAAGTGTTAAAGGGAGTTCTCAGGTCCAAATTTAGGCCATATGGAGAAATAAAAAATCTTAGATGAATGTAATTACACAGGTAAATAAAAAATCAATATTATTGCATTTTTAAATTTGTAACTCTACTTTTAATTTCCTATTGATTTAAAAGACAAATGCTAAGAAAAAAATCTATGTCGTTGGCACATGAAGTGAAAAACTATCAGTTTTGTAAAAAAAAAAAAAGTGTGTGTATATACATGTGTGTATGCAAACAGATCACACATACACACACGTGCCTGTATGCATCTATGGGCATAGAACATCGCTGAAGGGATATACAAGAACACTAATCAGTTGTTTCTCTTATAATTCTCCAGCTAGATGAACATACTCCAGGCAGCTAACTCTTCTTTCTTTTCTCAAATCTGCTACTTTTTTCATTTCTCCATTTCCAAAAAGGTAATACCACTTATCCAGTTGATGACAGAATAGTGGAAACAGGTTTGTTTCTTCCCTTTTCCTCACCCAGCCCCCATTAAATTGATCATTAAATCCTGTTAATTTTATCTGTAAAACATATCTCAACCTTGCTACTTCTATTCAGAAGATGTTGACTGTCCCCAAATGTTTGTTGTTCTTTTCATCCTTGATCACAGAACTCTTGAGTTTTCACAGGATATGTAGTCTCTAGAGTGACAATTTTATTTCTCAACACACATCTACATCTAACACAAGTAGATGGGGCCATGTGAGTAAGTTATAGCCAATGAGTTTTCACTAAAAGTATCGAGTTTCATTTCTAAAAATGCTTTTAAAGGGACTGGACATGCCTTTTCTCCTTCTTTTCTCATTCATGTTGGCTGGAATAAAAACAGAATGGCTGGAGTTAGAGCAGCTATCTTGGACTAGGAGGTGGTAGTCACATATTGAAAAGAGGGAATCTAGTCCTTGGTGATTGTGGAGCCACTAATCTAATTCTAGGTGGACTATGTGCAGACTTCAGTTATTATTATTATTTTTTTTTTTAAGTCTTCTATTGGGCAGCCCGGGTGGCTCAGCAGTTTAGTGCTGCCTTCAGCCCAGGGTGTTATCCTGGAGTCCTGGGATCGAGTCCCATGTCAGGCTCCCTGCATGGAGCCTGCTTCTCCCTCTGCCTGTGTCTGTGCCTCTCTCTGTGTGTGTCTCATGAATAAATAAATAAAATCTTTAAAAAAAAATAAAAAGTCTTTTATTGAAATTCAATTTAGTTACCATATAATGTATTATTAGTTTCAGGGGTAGAATTTAGTGATTCATCAGTTGCATATAACACTCAGTGCCCTCCTTGATGCCCATCACCCAATTACACAGACATCTATTATATGAGAGGGACACAAACATCTGTCTTTCCAAGTCACTGTAGTTTGGAGTTTTCTGTCACAGCTATTCCTAATTACAAATGATAAAATATCTCTCCATTTTGACCATCAACCCCTTGGTCCAAGCCCAACACATCCACCTGAACTATTATTGCATTAGCATCTTGACTGTTCCAGCCACATCCAATCTTGACCTCTCTCTCCATTCAATTCTACACATTCCAACCAGAATAGTTTTGTGACTACACATGAAGGAGCAAATCACTCCCTTGTTTGTAAACCTTTAATGAATATTCATTAGTTGTAGAGTAAGTTGGAAATTCTCAACATAGCCTGTGCAATCTTTCATTATCTGGCCTCTGAAACTTCAGCTTATCTCTTGGTACTTTTCCCCCAATTCTCTGGCCTTCAATCATATCAAAGCCTTAAATATCCTATGCCCTCTATTGTTATATTTATCTTAAGTCTTCTTTTCTCAGTCCTTATTGCCTAACTAACTTCTAATCTTTCAGGTCTCTGAGAAAATGTAATTTCTTCAGGAATTGCAGTCAGGGGCCATTACTATACTTCCTCATGGCATCATAGACTTTAAAAAATAGTCTTTACTCCCACTTACATAATTATTTGTGCAATTATTCATTTAATATTTCGAATAGTGCATAGGCCTAATGTACCTATAGATATATTCCATGGCCCACATAGACTTTTGGTTTTTGGTTTTCTTAAAATTGAATGAAGAACTTTAGTTAGTACATCTTCTTTTCAGTTTGTCACAGGTCCTACCCAGTCATTCCATTTCACAAACTTATGTTTCTTTCCATCATCCTCTAGGCCTTAGTATCTTAGGCCTGTCTCCATTAAACTGGAAGCTCCATTAGGGTAAAGATGGTGTTTCCACATCACTCTTTGCCCTCTACCTTAATATCCTTGGGGCATATCAGAAGCTGTGGAAATCTTGTCAAATGAATGAAGGCAATGAATGAACTGCCCTTGTCATAATTATTAACAGTCTTTTCCTTCCTTTGGCTTTATTTTCAATATAAGATACTATATGGAGATAAGTATGGGGAAGTAACCACTTGTTGACTTTCAAAACAATTTTGAACAAATTTAGCAAAAGATTCTGAACTTTAAAGTCAACCTTCACCTCCTTTTTTTGACTAATCAACTAAATAGAAAGTGAAATCATATGTTTATAATTTTGCAAGTTTCAATAAGGTTACATATAGTCATTCCATTCCTTGGGATGGGAACTCTATCTTCGCAATTTTTATTAAATCTAAAATTATTCCCAAATGCAAAGTTTATAAAATGGGGGAGGGAGAGGGGAGTCCCCTTCTCTTGGATTTCCAAGCTTAACTATGGATACTTTCAGCTCTAATTTGAACCAATTAACTCTTCCTTCCTAATTGTATTTTCTTCACACTCTTAACATCTTAAATAAAGCTTATTGAAAAGTACCACTTTTGGAGAATGTGTTCATATCGTGTCATTGTGTATAGTTCTGCAATTTGTGCACTGTACCTGGGTACCCAGATGGGAAGCCTGTAAGGGCTGAAACCAAGCCTATGTTTCCTACTAAGCTGCTGTGTACCCTGGCTTGTGGCTCCCCCAGCCCAGAGGAAGAAGGTACATTTGTGCCTGCAGCAGACCTGTGCTCTTAGGGAGCAATCACTTCTCTTTGCTACTCCTAGTCTTGATCTTGCCACAGAGGAGAAGCTGTAAGAGAAAAGGAAGCTAAGACCCAGGGAGACGCCAACACTACTGATGGAGAGAGAGGGATTCTAGGTGGCAAACAGTCCTATGTCTTTTCTTGTCTTTTTTTTTTTTTAAGATTTTAAAAATTTATTTATTTGAGAGACAGCAAGCATGTGAGCTGGGGAAGAGGGGGAAGAGCAGAGGGAGAGGGACAATCAGACTCTGCACTGAACACATAGCTCCAAGGGGAGGAGCTTGATCTCATGACCCTGAGATCATGACTTGAGTTCTTTTTTTAAAAAAAAGCTGATTTAAAAAAAAAAAGATTTTATTTATTTATTCATGAGAGATGCAGTGAGAGAGAGAGACAGAGACACAGTCAGAGGGAGAAGAAGGCCCCATGCAGGGAGCCTGATGTGGGACTTGATCCCAGGTCCCCAGGATCAGGCCCTGGGCTAAAGGCAGCACTAAACCACTGAGCCACCAGGGCTGCCCATGACTTGAGTTCTTGAAGAATCTGATGTTTAACCGACTGAACCACCCAGGTGCTACTGTCTTTTACTGTCTTAATCAGAAGGCCATATTCCTGGTTTCCCTAAGGTTTGGTGATTCAGTCCTTTTTTTTTTTTTCTTCAATTAAATTGACCCCTTTTTGGTTTAGCTTGATCAGTTAACTTTTCATTTCTTACAGAATATCTTAGATTTCTTCTGGTTCTGACAAAGGATCAGCTGGGACAGATTATAGTAAATGTTCCACAACTGGCTCTGATTTCCATGGTGTAAATATTGTGACCATAGCTAATTTCAAGCTACCAATGTGATGTCATAGAATCATACAACTGACTCTTGTAAGTGTTTAGGAGCTGGCTCTAGCAGATTACTGGAAAGCATCCATTAGGCCAAACTTCATCCACTGATGGGGTATGTAAATGGTGTTGGTCACCAAATGGTAAGCCTAAATATGACTTCAGATGTGCTCTGTTTAGCTTACAAGTGTTTAGATTTTGGGAGGTTAGTTGCCAGAATTTAAATATTATGATATTTTGCCTAAAAACACATATTCCTACTTTTTCATGAGAAATGGGAATATATTGCAATATTGGATCAGGTGCTCAGAAAAATTCAGTGATGTGTCCAATGTGACATGAGATTATCCAAGGTTACACCAAGCATAAGTACCTGAACCAGAACAAGAACTCAGGTCTTGGGACTCCCAAACCAAAGCTTGTGCCACTTTTTCAGGTTGCCCTCTTATTGCCTCATCCATGATCATCTTTACAACCATAGCTTGCTTGGCATTTTCTTTGGAACTGGTGTTTTCTCTTTACAAAGTATATGTGACCCAGAGTTGTTAAAATCCCATCTATGGGCTCATAACTAGGTGAGTCATGGCAAAGATTCTATGCATTGACCTAACTCTTTTCCATGTTTGCTTTTACTTTTTAGAATACTGATTGCTGTTTTTGTAAACACAATGGGGATCCACTTTGAAGAAGGAGGAGGAGGAGGAGAAGGAGGAGAAGAATATAGCAAAGGGAAGGGAAAAGTGAAAAATACTCCTGGGGCACCTGGGTGGCTCAGTCATTTGAGTATCAGACTCTTGGTTTTAGCTCAGGTCATGATTGAGATTGAGCCCTGCAGCAGGCTCTGAACTCAGTGCAGAGTCTGCTTGAGATTCTTTCCCACTCCCTCTCCTCCCCCACTCCCTTACACTCTGTCTCTAAAAAAAAAAAAAAAAAAGGAAAGAAAGAAAAGAAAATGAAAAACTACCCCTAAACACCTAAACACCATTTAATCCTTGTCATAAGAGAACATTGCTTCCAGTACTCTATGTACATACAGAAAAAAAAAAGTGCTAGATTGCTAGTCAGAAATGGGATCATTCTTGATGTGCTAGTTTAATCCTATTTAAATTTGACAAAAGAAAAAGGAACTAAAGTGAAGCTGTTAACAAAAGTGAAACTGAGGGAATTGAACTTTAAATGTTTGTTTATTACAAGGAACATTAGTTCTGAGGTACCTGGGTGGCTTAGTACCAGGGTCCTGGGATCAAGCCCTGCATTGGGCATCTTGCTCAGTGGGGAGAGTCTGCTTCTCCCTCTGCCTCCTCCCATCCCCCCATCATGCTCCTTCTCACACTCTCCTTCTCTCTAAAATAATAAAGTCTTTTTAAAAAGCCAAAAAACAAGGAACATTAGTTCTTTTAAGATACTCCTAAGATTTAGAAAAGAAATTGTAGTAAGCATTGAAAGCTTTGAGTCATCAAGGGTTTTTTTTTTTTTTTTTTTCACTTTCACATTACACTTCTAGAGAGTTTCTTTCATGCTCTCCTAGGAGAGCTAGGAACATCAGTACACTAAACAGTCCTGTCTCCTCTTTTCTCTGCTGAGTCTAGTTGGTTCATTTCATTTTTATGTGGTTATGGTTTTTAATATTTACATTCTGTTTCATAACCATAATTTCCACAGTTGGTTAATCTTTGTTCTATATTTAAGTGAATTCAGTGTTCTGCACCAGTTTTTTTTTTTTAAATCATCTCCTCTTCATTCTTGAGTTCTTTGCTTTAATTCCTCTCTGATTTGTGTGAATTTCATCATCAAGTAGTCCCCTGTCCCCAAGAAGAGCTTATAGTAGCTATATTCCTGGAGTATGTGTTGACTTGATAATATCTTTGATGACCTTGAAAAAATAGCCTAGCTGGATATAAAATCTTGAGTTACACTTTTTTCCCCCTCAGAATGTGGTAGATATTCCTCTTTTGTCTTTTGACAAAAGGTACTGAATGTGGTCTTTTACCATGGCTTCTCCATTTATCTCCTTTTGGTTGAGTCATCAGTGGATGTTTTTTCTAAGGAGGGTTCATGTGTGTTATTTTTCCTGAGTTTGTTTATTTTCATATTTGAGATGTTTGCTTGTTACAGTTATAGATGAATGACAACTTGTCTTTATGGATGTTCCAGTACCTCTGGCATGGAATAAGACCATGGAGAGATTGGGCAGTCCTGATGGCTCAGCGGCTTAGCACTGCCTTCAGCCCAGGGCATGATCCTGGATTCCCAGGATCGAGTCATGCGTCGGGCTCCTTGTAGGGAGCCTGCTTCTCCCTCTGCCTGTGTCTCCGCATCTGTCTCTTTGTGTCTCTCATGAATAAATAAATAAATAATCTTTAAAAAAAAAGAGAGAGAGACCAGGGAGAGTTTGAAGCCTGCTTGGCTTGCAAAAAACAAAACAAAACAAAACAAACAAACAAACAAACAAAACTAAATAAAAACCTTTGTAAATGACTTACTTTATTGCTTGTTTTCCTAAAGAATTGTTTATCCTTAGAGTCCAGTTACAACTGGAATGTATCTCAATTATTTGTGCTATGACATTTTTTTGTTTACAAAGTGTGTGCTCCTTTAATATGTAGCTTTAGTTCTTTTCTAATGTCAGGGAAATTGTCTTTTAGAACTTTAAACAATTTTCTATATGATTTGTTAGGTTTGCTGCTTCAGGGATGTCTGTTGTCATTATGTCAGAGTGTTTGTGTCTGTTTTCCATTCCTATTATCCTCTCTACTTATTTTAATGTCTTTGAATTTTTCCTTGCATTTGTTAAAAAGCAAAACTGAAACCTATTTATTGCATTAATGATTCAATTTTCAGCAAATATGTATTATTTCTCCTTTAGTTTATATTTTCTTAATAGTTCTTCAGTAGTATTGCCTTGGCCCTCGATTTGTTTCCTTAACTTCTGTCTCCCTTTTCATCTCTTTCTGCTGTTTTAGTGTCTTATCATTTTCTTCATTTTTTTGTTGCAGCATATTTGCATAGCTGCCATACTACTTTTGAAAATCCTCTCATGCTTAATATGTGGAGCTATTTCCAGACCTTCCACTTGCTCACATATAGCTTGGTTAATTCTTCCTTCTTCTTTACCTATTTTTCTTTTCTTCAAGTATCAATCTGAGGGCTACTTTTAACTAGCTTGAAGGTGTGAGGAGAAGGGGAGGGACTGCTCAGCTGAGCTGTTCCCCAGGGAAGATCCATCCCTGGGAGAAAATTCTAGATTTAGAGTCAGATAGTCTCATCAGCAGTACCAAGCATGTGTAACCATACCAGCAAAGTCCATAAGACATCACAGGAGTTCCCTACCATAATGAAATAACTGTGTGGTAAGTAACACTTTATTGAGCATTTACTCTGTACCAGACATGGGAAGAAATAATTTGCTACCTTTATTATGTATTTAAGATGCCAGTCCTGTGCTAAGTGCATTATATATTATTTTATTTATTCAATACAACAATATGGAAATACCTTTATCAGCCACCATTTTTTGAATGAGGGAGCTCAGGCTTAGAAAAGCTACATAATCTGCTACAAGTCATACAGCTAATAATGACAGAGCTGAGCTTTGGAACCATGTCTAAGCCATAAATGTTTAGTATGGAATTTTTTTTTTTTTTAAGATTTTATTTACTTATTCGTGAGAGACACACACAGAGAGAGGCAGAGACACAGGCACAGGGAGAAGCAGGCTCCATGCAGGGAGCCCGACGTTCGACTAGATCCCGGGTCTCCAGGGTCACACTCTGGGCTGAAGGTGGCGCTAAACCGCTGAGCCACCTGGACTGCCCGGAAGATTCTTTCATCAGGAAATTTGATGTATTGTTGGGAAATACTTGTAGAACTCCACTGTGGTTTGCATGTAATCTATTAAAATCTGAGCAATGTTTCTTTTCCAAAAGTAATTATAATTTATTGATGAACTATGATATAGACTTGCTTCAAAATGATCTGGGCAGGGGAGGGGACACTGGGTGAGGGAATGGATGGAACAAGATTAACCATAGGTTAATGAGTGAAGCTGGGTGACTTGACGCATGGAGGCTCATTGTACAGATGTAAATAATAATTGTTCAATTAATGACTTTTCATAGTGGGGCTCTTGAAATTTATACCACATTTTATTTATTTATTTATTTTTATTTTATTTTATTTTATTTTATTTTATACCACATTTTAAGCAGCGACTTCTTTGCTTTTGGTGTAATGACTTTTTGTCATTATACCAGAACTCTGAGAGAATAAATTTTTATTGTTCCATCCATGTAATATGTGGTACTTTGTTATGGCAGCCTTAGCAAACTAATACACTTACTTAAGTTTGTTTTCCTTGTTCATTTAGAGGAAACATTTTTAGGAATGGATTAAACTCACTGAGTGAGGGATAGCTGTACTTTTCTCTTTGGATATGTTTGAAATTTTCTATAATAAAAACTTCAAAAATGTTAAAAAATACTCCTGGTAAGCAGGCTTTCATGTAGAATATTATTGATCTCCAATGACCTACTTTGACATTATGTGAATAGGAATCATTCAGAGAGGTGGTATTTAAAATAAGTCATAGCTGGCCAGTGGGGAAGTTCTGACCCTTTTCTGAGCAGGAGCCTGATACTAATGGTGTTGAATGCCTATAAGTAATAATCTGAGATTTGGATTTTGACCATCTGTTCTACATGGGTCAAGATTATTTCAAGATTAAATTTGGTTGCTTATGTACCTTATGACCCATCTATACAGATCCATTTCCTATTCAGGGGCTTTGGTTTTCATATAAACCAATGTGGCAAAGTGGTTCAGAGCAGTTTTCTAGAGTCAACAGACCTGAATTGGAATGCTGGCTCCACTACTTACTATCTGGGTGCTTAATCTTAGATACATTGTCTTCTCTAAATACTTTCTTCATCTGTAACATGGGGGTAATGACATCTGTCTTTGAGATTGTTGGAAGGAGTAAATGAGATCATATATATAATGTACTTGGCACAATGCCTGGCCATTGTTATTACGTTGTCTTAAAAAGATGTGGCAATTCAGAGTGACTAAATCTTTGGCTTATGTCCACTTGACATGACCTGGGCTGAACTATCATTTGTGTCATTTTCAGTGTGGTACCACTTCTCTTAAGGTGACTAAAGTCAGCAGGCATCCTTCCCTTTATTTCACAATTTTAAGCCTCATGTGAACTTCAGGAAATAAACAGATTTCAACATGCTTAGGGAAATAGGAAGGTTCAAGTAGGAAGAAGGTCCACCTGTCATAGAAACCCAACAGAGGTAAAGTCATCTAGTCAATAAATATTTATTGCATGCCAGTATATGGCAAGCTCTATTCTATATGATGGGGATATAGCAATAGACAAAAATGACCAAAATCCAAGCTTGGGAATGAAAGTTACATTCATGTGGGGCATCTGGTAGGTGTTGGTTATGGAGTATGCATAATGAGAAGGAAGTATATGGTAGGTTTCCTGCTGTTGAACCAGTGATCAAATTGCACACAAGAATATAAAATTGTATATGTTAGATGTACATGTACTTTGCCTATAAGAGGGGTCCAGTAAATGAGGCATGAGTAAATGAATGTGAAAAACTGAAAGAATAGTGAAACTCAAGAGAGAGTGTGGTTTGTAGGTGTAAAGGTTCAGATTGCACTGGTTCATGGGTATATACTTTATTTATTTATTTATTTAGATTAAAAAAACATTTTTAAAAAAAGATTTTATTTATTTATTCATGAGAAACAGAGAGACAGAGAGGCAGAGACACAGGCAGAGGGAGAAGCAGGCTCCTTGCAAGGAGCCCAACTTGGGACTCGACGCTGGATTTCCAGGATCATGCCCTGGGCCGAAGGTGGTGCTAAACTGCTGAGCTACCCAGGCTGCCCCAGATTAAAAAAAAAAAAAATTTAAGTTGATTTCTACACCCAACATGGGGCTTGAGCTCAACTTTGAGAACAAGAGTTTCATGCTTCACTGACTGAGCCAGCCAGGTGCCCTAGTTCATGGATATATGTTTTATAACAACCTTTAATCCAATGATCTATATTATGCTTTAATAAAACTTTTTAAAAATGTAATTAAAGGAGGAAAGGAAAAAAACCCTGACCCTACAAGATAGAAGTCATTATCCTCATCCTTCATAGAAGGAAACTGAGGCTCTCAGTTAAATATAATTTGCTCTAGATCTCACAGCTAATAAGTGCCAGCGATAGATTTGAATGCAGTCCTAAAGTCCATTCTCTTTTGATTGTTTTGGGTGTAAGGTTCCTTGGAAGCATGGTGTTAACATTTGAAAAGAAGAACTTGTTCATTCAAACTCATCTTTAATTAATAGATTTGATATTTGTCACCCCGTCTGTTCTCAGTAAGGAAGGAAAGTGAACTAAATCAGTCTGAGATACCCTTTCACATTCCATTCTGCATCCTCTTTCCACTTCTTCCTTCTCTTCCCTTCTATTATTTAGAAGGTGATTTCCGGGTACATAATTGAAGAAATGGAAAACTCTAGCGTTGGGTTATTAGTAGAGTATCTCCCCTTGTCCACAGTTTTGCTTTCCATAGTCTCAGTTACCCATGGTCAGCTGTGGTCCAGAAGATGATGATCCTCCTTCTGATGTGTTGTCACGTCAGTAGTAGCCTGATGTCATGTCACAGTACTTGTGTCACTCACCTCACTCAACTCATCATGTAGGCATTTTATCATCTCACATCATTACAAGAAGTGTGAGTACAGTACAATAAAATATTTTGAGAGAGAGACATTTACATACAGTTCATGATAGTATATTGTTATAATTGTTTTATTATTAGTTATTGTTGGTAATCTCTTACTGTGCTTAATTTATAAGTTAAACTTTATCTTTGGCAAGTATGTATAGGAAAGAACATAATATATAGGTTTCAGTACTATCCGTGGTTTTAAGCATCTACTTGGGGTCTTGGAATGTATCCATTCCAAGATGGATAAGGTGGAAACTACTGTATTTCAGTATCTCTGGTGAAAATTGGTTGTTTTTGACTGCCCAGTGTCCATTTTGTAATCTTCTGGTAATAGCATCTGTAGCAGTCAGAATTGTATTTGGCTACAAGTAACAGAAAACACAACAATGGCTTTAACAAATAAGGGTTTCTTGTATCGCATAATAAGTCTGGAGGTTGACAGTCAGGGCTAGTGCAGAGGCTCATTGGAGCTATCAGGTACCCAGAAAATTTCTATTTTTCTGGTCTACCAGCTTTGGGAGGTGTTCATATGCAGCCTCCTGCTTTTTGCTTCATAGTGACAAGATGGCTGCTGCCTTCCTGGCATCACATTCATATTCCAAGTAGAAAGGAGGTAGAGGGTAAAAGAGCAAAAGAACCATGCCAGATTTTTTTTCTAGCAAAGCATATCTTTCTAAAAGGCTCTACTTAGCAAACTAATGCTTATTTCTTATTGGCTGGGGCTGTATCACATGACCACTTCTAGACCAATATTATAGGGCTGAAGGAATAAAATTTCTTTTTTTTTTCAATTGAAAGAGGTTTAATAAAAAGATGAATGTACATAATTTATAAATGGCATTTCAGAAGTCAGGATCATTGCCCAAAAAAATCAGTTGAAAGCAGAATACTGAAGCCTAATACATTTGCATGACATTTAACAATTGTTTTGCGTACAAAAAAGAAACATGAAGAAAAGGGAATACTTTAGATTGGAACTTAAGACACAAATCAAGTACTACCAAGAAATACTACATATAACTTCATTTTTCTTTTGAATTAAGAGGCTTTATACGAAGTTGATTTCATGAACAAAACAAATCACACATTGATAATTACCATAAAGTTTTATGGATCCAAAAGCATAATATCTACTATGAAATATGAGTCACTGTATATCTTTAGTTTGAAGAATTATCATGATGCCATAATTTAGATTTACTTCCCACCTCTACAATTAAATACTAAAACCTTTTGGGAGATCATGATACCTCTATTATCAATTTGAAATTGTTTCATTTTTCAAATATCTTTCTTAGAAATAAAAGGCACAATCACAATATATGCTAAGCAACATTCCTAAAAAAGAAATCTTTAATCACATGGTGTTGGTTGGGGCTTAAAAATGCACTTATTTTGGGAATAGTTTTTGCATAAGAACAATTTGATAACGTTAAAAAGGCAGATAGTGATTGCTGCATACAAATTATTAGCTCCTGTAAAGTACCAAGGTGCATTCTTGATATATTAAGGCATTTGGAGACAAGAGACACCTCTATAGTTTCCTTTTTTTTTTTTTTTTTTTAATAGTTTCCTTATCTTAGAGCTTGCTTTTACTCTTGAAAGTATTCTTCAAATGTTTGACAAAGGAAATGTCCCCTGCTCCATCAGGCCAGTTGTCATGATCTGGTACATCAAATATGTGCGTATACAGAGACTGGCCCCCGTCCACGTTCACCAACTGTCCAGTGATGAAGGAAGCTGCAGGGGACAGCAGGAAGCAGACCACCAAGGAGATCTCCTCAGGCACTCTAATTCACTTAGCTGGGATTTTCTCAAAGTACCCTGCAAATACGTCTTCTGCCAAAGGACCATAGTTGTCAACAGCACTCGGGGAATAAATGGTTCCAGTGGCAACACAATTGATCCTTATTCCACTGTTGGCCCATTCCACAGCTATGGATTTGGTGAGCTTGTAAACCCCCGCTCTGGCAGCTCCACTATGCGTAAATCCTGGATATCCATTTCTAGTAAGGATAATAATATTGACAATAGATCCTCCATGCTCTTTCATCCAGGAGTTGTAAACTGGTTTGCACATGTAGAAGGTGCCTGTCAGGTTGGTTTCAACCACAGCATGCCATCCCTTTGCATTAATGTTTTCCATAGAAGCCATGAACTGGCCTCCTCCATTGTTTACCAAAAAGTTGATTTTACCATAAATCTCTAGGGTGGATCTGACCAAATTGTTCACCTCTTCTTTGCAAATGTTGCATTTTATGGGAGTGACCTGAGCCTGGTTGGTCAGGGGTAGGCTGGTCCTCAGTTCATCTACAGTAGATTTTAATCGATCAAAATTACGAGATGCAATGACCAAATTACATCCCAGATGCAGGAGCTCGGTGGCGATGGCCTTCCCGATGCCCGTGGCCCCGCCGGTGACGATGGCCAGCTGGTGCTGCAGCAAGCCGGGAGCCAGGAAGCTCCTGCACTCACCCCATGGCTTCATGTTGGTGGAGGGCCTGGCTTGCTGCAGCGCAGGGCTCCCCAGGTCCAGGAATAAAATTTCTAATAATTCATCCTGGTGGTGAGGATAAGAGCAAACTCTCCTTTTGATCAAGATCTCTGTTCTACCTGAATCATTAGAATTCTGTGCAGGGAAAGGGGAAAATGTATGTTGAGTGGCAGTGGACAGTATCTGCTATGGAACCTCCATTTTCCTTTGGGGAACCCACTTTCTCTCATGTTCAGCCCATGTGGATCAGATGGAACATTCCCATTCACAAGCCATGTGTAGGGAGGACAGGCAGGATGCCCCTAATTCCTGGAAGAAGCTCCACTGGAGTTATTGAGGAAGTGAAGCCTTCTTGCTGGGAGCACTGGCTGTAAGGCAACTTAAGTCTTGATCTACCAGGACCCCTGCAGGCATGTTTTTTTTTTTTTAAGATACAGAGGTCGGATGGAGAGAGGGCTTGATAGTATGGGACTCTGGTCAAGTTAAGTTTATATCTAGAATTTGACTAGAATAGACTTTTTAGTTGCTCCAGCCCATGAATTCCTTCTGTGTGCCTAGTCCACATATGCGCACAGGATGTGGATTTTGCCATCAAGAGTCTTAACAAATAGTATACTCAGAGAGTCTCTTTTCTTAGGAGGCCCAGACTCTTCAGATATTGTTAACTTCTCACTAAAGAATTAACCAGGCAACCTGAGGGAGCCCATGACAGTCTATTATATAGCCAGTGTAGCAAATGACCTAGCAAACTGTATACAAGTATAAAAACAATGTGCCATTTCCTCAAGTTGCAATTGATATGTATTAGTTTTTGATAAATTTGTAAATTTCACTGTAATATAATTGTGCATTCTAAATCTAGTCCATAATTTTTTAAAAGATTTATTTATTTATTCATGAGAGAGAGAGAGAGAGAGAGAGACACAGGCAGGGACCCAGGCAAAGAGAGAAACAGACCCCCGGGATCATGCCCTGAGCCGAAGGCAGACACTCAACTGCTGAGCCATCCAGGCATCCCAAATCTAGTCCATAATTATGAAGCTTTCTATTACATAGACTCAGATTGCATAATTTTTTCCTTTTCTTTTCTTTTCCTTTCTCTCTTCTTTTTAAGGAGTGTATCACTCATACAACTTGGGTTTCAGCTGTACTCACAAATGATAAATAAAATTACATTGGAATAAATGGAAATTAGGCTACATAAGTAAGGAGTATGACAAAACAGCACTCTCTTTTAAGCATAGAATCAGAAAGTCAACCCAAGGAGAATATTAAAGTGAATAAGAACTCACTTTCTAGCTCTAGCAAATGAAAAGAATAAAAGAGAATGTTATCACCAATAGATAATGTCTTTAATAAGATGGTAACGGGAAAGTGAGAACTTTAAATATTTTTGTTCATTTTTAAACTTCCATTGTTCTGGATACTCTGTGATCAGAAAACTAGAATAACCTGAAATGGAAAAAAATGAGGCAAACAACAAAGACAGTGAAATGCTGGCTTGAAAAGCAGTAGCTCTTAACTGCCGAGGTCATTGTCTACTTTGAGAATATGATGAAAGCTAATTGCCATCTTCTCAGAAAAATACACATATTTTGCACACAGTTTCTGGGATTTATAGACATCTTAAAAACCAATCCATGGACACTCCATCCTCAACATACAGATCCATGGATTCTAGATTAAAACCCCTCTTTTCTTTTAAGCATGTTAGTCTTTGTTTTAAAATTCTTTTGGTGGGGATCCCTGGGTGGCTTAGCGGTTTGACGCCTGCCTTTGGCCCAGGGTGGGATCCTGGAGTCCTGGGATCGAGTCCCGCGTCAGGCTCCCGGCATGGAGCCTGCTTCTCTCTCTGCCTCTCTCTCTATGTCTATCATAAGTAAATAAATCTTTAAAAAAATAAAATAAAAAAATAAAATAAAATTATTTTGGCAAGAAAGTGAAACTAACCAATTTGTCACATTCTGGTAAATAATAATAGCTATCATTTAAAAAACTCCTACAGTATGATATGGCATTGGGCTTGATAGTCTTAAATATATCATCTCATTGAATTCTTATAAGTCTTATTATAACCCAGGAAAGTTGATACTTTAGTTGGTCCTTGTTTTACAGACAGCAAAATTGGGGTTGACTTGAAGATATTAAATAACTTCATAAAGGTCACATAGCAGGGCAGAGATTAAACCCAGCCAGGTTTGTCTGATTCCAAAATTCACCATCCTCTTCTGCATGTCATTCTAATCTCCTTGTCCCAGCTTCTTGTTTTCAGTTGGGTACCACATTTTCACCTTTTTGGTTCATAGTTGAGAAACCTACAGAAACATTTCATCATGTTCCTGTGGATTTCTTTAAAAACCCCTTCAGTCAGTCTCTGCCCAGAAATCGCCCCATCAGAGAAGCCTCATCTAAAATAAACTCCAGGGGTGCTTGGGTGGCTCAGTAGGTTAAGCATCTGACTTTGGCTCAGGTCATGACCCAGGGTTCTGGGATCAAGCCCTGTGTTGGGCTCCCTGCTCAGCAGGGAGGCTGCTTCTCCCTCTCCCTCTGCACCTACCCCTGCTCACGCTCTCTCTTGTTCTCTCATGTGCTCCCTATCAAAAAAATAAATCAAAGCTTTTAAAAAATAATAAAAATAATACCCCAATACTTTGTCACTCTGTTCCTTTACCTGCCTCATTTTTCTTCCTAGCACCTCTCATATCCTGACATGTTATTACATTTTTATTTTATTATTGTCTGCATCTCCCTCCATGAAAGCAAGGACTCTGTTTTAGTTACTCTGCATCCTCAATATCTAGTATACAACCTAGAATATGGGAGGTACTCTATCAATATATATTAATAAAGGGAAGAGTAAATGAATGACTATTTGGGGAAGCAAGAGAAGTGCATATATGGTCTTTGTTTCTGCTTCACATGGTCAGAACCTTCAACAAGGTCAGAACATTCCAGACCAGTGTTTCTCCAGCTGGGACAAGCTTCTCAGAAGAAATTCTCATGGACTTCTGCTTAAGATCTGCCAAAGTGAGGTGCCTGTTAGCATATCTGGTTCCCTCTAACCCACAACCTTGGCAGTGTTCTTCCTTTTTCCTGTATTAAAGACTCTTCCCCATGGACCCTTTAAATCCCATTAGACCCACGACTGACCTCTCCAAACTCTCCTCAGTTTAATTCAATGAGAATATTTGCCTTTCCAACCAAGAACAATGTCACCAAACTCCTGTTTCCTAACCTTTTAGGAAGCCTAAGGATGTGGGACAAAAGTCTCACTATAATTAGCCAGATCAATTCTGCTCTGCTGCTATGCTGTAATATGACTTCTTTGCCTGACCTGAATTTTTTCCTTTTTAAAAAATATTTATTTATTTATTTATTTATTTATTTATTTATTTATTTATTTATTTATTTTAAGAGAGAGAAAGAGAGTACATACATGCATGAGTAGGGGAGGGGCAAAGGAGAGGGAGAGGGAGAAGAAGAGAGAGACTCAAGCAGACTCTGTGCTGAGTGCAGAGCCTGATTTGGGGCTTATCTCATGACACTGAGATCATGATCTGAGCTGAAACCAAGAGTTGGATGCTTACCTGATTGAACCACCAAGGTACCCCTGACCAGAATTTTCTTAATAAAATGAGTATCGTGTACTTTGTTTTCTTTTGGGGTTTGAAAATTGGTTTATTAATTTTTTCCTCATTTTTTTTCTTGGGCACTAAAGTTAAGATTACTGGTCTTTTAATGTCCCTTTAATAACATGGTCACCATGTGGATATTTAAAAATCTTCAGTATAAATTTGAAAGCATTTTGGGAGACCAGGTATGGTGTAATAATTATGACATTTTATCTATTTATAAAAAGACTATTTTGTAGATCAATTTTTGGTTCATAGCAAAATTGAATGGAGGGTACTGAGATCTCAAATAAACCCCTTGCCCCCACACAGGCATAACCTCCCCAATTGCTTATTTCTTTTTAGTGTGAATACTATTTCATTGCCTGCATGTACCACAGTTTATCCATTCACCTAGTGAAGGAAATCTCAGTGGCTTCCAAGTTTTGGCAGTTATGAATAAAGCTGCTATAAACATTCATATGCAGGTTTTTGTGTGGACATACGTTTTCAACTTATCTGGGTAAATACCAAGGAACACAATAGCTGGATCATGTGGTAGAAACATGTTTCGTTTTGTAAGAAACTGTCAAACTGTCTTCCAAAGTGTCTGTATCATTTTGCATTTCCACCAGCAATGAATGAGAGTTCCTGTTGTTGTTTTTTTTTCTTAAATTTTTATTTATTTATTTTTAAAGTAGGCTCCATGCCCCGCATGCAGCCCAATGCAGGGCTCAAATCAATGACCCTGAGATTGAGATCTGAGCTGAGATCAAGAGTTGGACACTTTGACTGAGCCATCCAGACACCCTAAAGTTGTTTTTAATTTTTTTTATTTTTAAGTAATCTCTACACCCAACACAGGGCTTGAACTCACAACCTTGAGATCAAGAGTCACATGCTCTACTGTCTGAGCCAACCAGGTGTCCAAGGGTTCCTTTTGCTCCATGTCCTTGCCAGCATTTGGTAGTATTAGTGTTTTGGATTCTGACCATTCAAAAAGGTATGTAGTGGTGTCTCATTGCTTTAATTTGCAATTCCCTAATGACCTAAGATACTGAGTATCTTTTCATATGCTTATTTGCCATCTATATATCTTCTCTAATGATGTGTTCAGATCTTTTGCCCATTTATTAATCAAGTTGTTAATTTTTGAAAATTTGAGTATAGTTGACACATGACGTTACATTAGTTTCACAGGTAAAACAGTGATTTAACTTTTCAATACATTATGCTATGCTCTTCACAGTGTAAGATTGTTAATGTATTACTGTTGAGTTTTAAAAGTTCTTTGTGTTATTTTGGACAACAGTTTTTTTTTTTTTTTTTTAAGATTTTATTTACTTATTCATGAGAGACACAGAGAATGAGGCAGAGACTAGGCAGATGGATAAGCAGGCTCCCCGCGGTGAGCCCGATCCAGGCTCCCAAGACTCCGGGATCAGGACTTAAGCCAAAGGCAGACGCTCAACCACTGAGCCCCCAGCTGCCCCTGGACAACAGTTCTTTTTTAAAAGATTTTATTTATTTATTCATGAAAGTCACAGAGATAGATGCAAAGACATAGGCAGAGGGAGAAGCAGGCTCCATGCAGGGAGTCTGATGTGGGACTCCATCCAGGGACTCCAGGATCACGCCCTGGGCCGAAGGCAGATGCTCAACCTCTGAGCCATCCAGGAGTCCCAACAGTTCTTTTTCACATATGTCTTTTGCAAATATTTTCTCCCACTTTGTGACTTGTTTTCTCATTCTCTTGATGTTGTCTTTCATAGAGCAAAACTTTTTACTTTTAATGAAGTCCAGTTTATAAATTCTTTCTTTCATGGATCACACCTTTATTTTTTTTAAGATTTTATGTATTTTTTTGAGAGAGAAAGAGAGAGAGTGAGAAAAAGTACCAGCGTGGGGGAGGGGCAGAGGCAAAAGGAGAAGCGGGTAGCCAGCATGTGCAGAGCTTGATCCCAGGACCTGAAGATCATAAGGACCTGGAGATCATGACCCAACTGAAAATAGTCATTTAACTGACTGAGCCACCTACGTGCCCTGGATCACGCCTTTAGAGTTGTACCTAATAAGTAATAATCATACCCAAAATCATCTAGGTTTTCTCCTATGTTATTTTCCAAGTTTTATGTTTTACATTTGGGTCTATGATGCATTTTAAGTTAATTCAAAGGGTATAATATCTGTGTCTAGAGTCATTATTTTGCATGTGATTGATTGGAAGTCCAATTGTTCCATCAGCATTTATTGAAAGGACTATTTTTGCTCCATTGTATTTTCTTGCCTTCTTTGTTAAAGATTGTTCACTATATTTATGTAAGCTTATTTCTTTTTTTATTTTATTTATTTATTTTTCGGGGGGTCTATTTCTTGATTCTATTCTTTCTATTGATTTATTTGTCTGCTATTTTGTCAATACTACACTGTCTTGATTACAGCAGCTTTATAGTAACACTTAAAGTTGGCTATTGCCAGTTCTCCAACTTTGTTCTTCTCCTTTGGTATTGTGTTGGCTATTTTGGGTCTTTTGCCTCTACATATAACTTTAATATCAGTGTGTCAAAATCCACAAAATAACCTACTGGGATTTTGATGAAGAATGACTTAAGTTTATGTATGTATGTATGTATGTATGTATTTATTTATTTTTTTTTAAGTTTATAAATAAGGTTGAGAAGAACTGACATCTTAACAATTCTGAGTCTATGAATGAACCTGAAATATTTCTCCATTCATTTAATTCTTTGATATCCTTCATCAGAGTTTTGTAGTTTTCCTCTTGTATATATCTTGTACATATTTTGTTAGATTTATACCTAAATATTTCATTTTGGGGGGTGATAATGTAAATGGCATTATGTTTTTAAAATTTCAAATCCCAAATTATCCACTGATGGTATATAGGGAAGTGATTGGTTTTGTATATTAAACTTAAATTCTGCAATCTTGCTATAATCACTTATTATTTATGGGAGATTTTTGTCAGTCCTTTCAGATTTTCTATGATGATCATATCATCTTTGAACAAAAATAATTTTATTTCTTCCTTCCCAGTTAGTATATCTTTCATTTCATTTTCTTGTCTTATTGCATTATCTAGAACGTCTAGTATGATGTTT
The DNA here is from genome assembly GCF_003254725.2 of Canis lupus dingo. Taxonomy (NCBI): domain Eukaryota; kingdom Metazoa; phylum Chordata; class Mammalia; order Carnivora; family Canidae; genus Canis; species Canis lupus. Next base: position 7,233,097 of record NC_064270.1, read on the forward strand.
AAAAAAAAATGGTGATAGGGGACATTTTTGCCTTGTTCTTGATTAGTGGGAGACCTTTAAGTTTCTTACCATTAAGTATGATGTTGGTTGTAAGTTTTTTGTGCTTATTCTTTATTAAGTTGAGGAAGTTATCCTCCTACTTTACTAAGAGATTTTTTTTTTATCATGAGTTGGTGTTGAATTTTGTCAAACGCTTTTTTTCCTGCATCTATTGATATGATCATGTGATTTTTCCTCTTTAGCCTGTTGTTGTGATAGATTATATTAATTGATTTTTTAAATTGATTTTTGAATGGTGACCCAGTCTGGAATACCTGGGACAAATCCCACTTTGTTATGATGTATAATTCCTTTTATTGTTGGATTCAATTTCCTAAATTTTTTTGAGGAGTTTTGCATCCATGTTCATGAGAGATACTGATCTGGTGTTTTTTTTTCTTGCAGTATTTTTATCTGGTTTTATCTGGTTTTGCATCTATGTTCATGAGAGATACTGATCTGATGTTTTCTTTTCTTTCTTTTCTGATATTAGGGAAATATCAGCTTCATAGAGCGAGTTCAGAAGTATTCTCTCTGTTTCCATCCTCTGAAGGATGATGTTCTTTGAAAGAGGATAGAAAATTGGTATAATTTTTTTGTTAAATTTTTGGTAGAATTCACCAGTGGGCCCATCTGAGCTTGGCACTTTGTTTTGGAATGTTATTAACTATTTATTCACTTTAAAAAATAGATATAGACCTGTTCAGATTGACTATTTTTTCTTGTGTGAGTTTTATCAGGTTGTGTTTTTCAAGGAATTGATTCATTTCATCTAGGCTATCAAATGTGTGGGCATAGAATTATTTATAATATTCTTTTATTATCTTTTTAATTCCCATGGAATCTGTAGCAATGTCTTCTCTTTCATTTGTGGCATTAGTAATTTGTGTCCTTTCTTTTCCTTTTAGTTAGTCTGGCTAAAAGCTTAGGGGGTTTTGATCTTTTCAAAGAACTAGCTTTTGGGCTCATTGATTTTCTCCGTTGATTTCCTATTTTCTATTTCATTGATTTCTGTTCTAATTCTTATTATTTATTTTCTTCTGATTAACTTGGATTTAATTTGCTCTTCTTTTCCTAGTTTCCTTAAGTGGAAACTTAGATTATTGATTTTCTAATATTCTTTTTTAATATGTGCATTCAATGCTATAAATTTCCCATCAAACACTGCTTTCACTACATCCCACAAATTTTTTTTTAAAGATTTTATTTATTTATTCATGAGAGACACAGAGAGAGAGAGAGAGAGACAGAGACACAGGCAGAGGGAGAAGCAGGCTCCATGCAGGGAGCCCGACGTGGGACTCGATCCCAGGTCTCCAGGATCATGCCCTGGGCGGAAAGCGGTGCTAAACCACTGAGCCACTGGGGCTGCCCCTCATCCCACAAATTTTAATAAAATGTATTTTCATTTTTATTCAGTTAGAAAAATTATTTTAATTTCTAGTCAGATTTTTTGACCCGTGTGTTATTTAGAATTGTGTTGTTTAATCTGCAAGTATTTTGGATTTTTCAATTATCTTTCTGTTGTTCTTTTCTAGTTTAGTTCCATCATCTGAGAGCAGACATTGTATGATTTCTCTTCTTCGAAATCTTTTAAAGTATGCTTTATGGCCCAGAATGTGGTCTATTTTGGTGAATGTTCTATATGATCTTGAGAAAAATGTGTATTCTGCTGTTATTCAGTGAGGTAGTCTATAGATGTTTTTTATATACAGTTGATTGATGATGTTAAGTTCACAATGTCCATATTGATTTTCTGCCTGCTGAGTCTGTCCATTCCTGATAGAGGAGTATTAAAGTCTGTAATTATGGCAGTGGATTTATCTGTTTCTTCATGCAATTCTATTAATTTTTGTCTCATTTAAATGGATGTTAGGGTGTTACACATTAAGGATTTTTATGTCTTTGAGAATTGACCCTCATGTGAAAATAATATTACAGAATATTAAGGTAATATTACAGAATAATAAGGGTATTATAAATACCCTTCTTTATCTCTGATAAATTTTCTTGCATTGAAGTCTGCTCTGTCTGAAATTAATATAGCTACTTCTGCTTATTAGTGTTAGTGAAGTATGTTTTTCTTGATCCATTTATTCTAACTCTATTTGTGTCTTTATATTTAAAGTGGGTTTCTTGTAGACAACACTTAGTTGGGTCTTGTATTTCGATCTACTCTGATGGTCTCTGTCTTTCCATTTATATATTTATAGGATTGATGTTTAAATTGATTACTGATATAGTTACATTATTTTATTTATTACTATTTTATACTAATTGCCCTTATTCTTTGTTCCTATTTTTGTCTTCCATTATCTAATGTTATTTTACAATTTATAATAGTGTTTTTAGTTATACTTTACTTACTATATGCAGGTGCTGTGCCATGAGTTTTGGTTTCATTTTCTTATTTAGTCCACTTAACAATCTTATGATATAAGCTATAATAGCCAGCATTTACTATATGTCTACTAAGCTGTTAAACTTGTCATTATCTCATTTAATTCTTTCAACAACGCTATGTCAAAAGTTATTATTATTCTCATTTTACAGATGAGGGATCTGAAGCTTACTGAGGGCATGTAAGATATCAATTGTAGTCTTATTTTCTTTTAATTTTCCAAAATAATCCCTACTGTCTTCATCCTGCCTTACAAACATCTTTCTTTACTTCCTAAGGCTGAGCTTAGTCATTGCTTACCTGTTTCAACAAAAAATAACACATGTATATCCTTTCTTTGAATTTGCTTATTCTTTCCTAAAGTGTGAAGGCTTCTGTTGCTCCTGTTAAGTTTTTTTAAAAATGATTTGTGTGTTTGTGTGAGTAGCAGTTAGAATGAAAGCTGAGGTATGAAATACATAAAAAGTCTCTTTCTTGGAGGACTTTACAAGATGGTAGAGGAATAGGAAACTTTAGTGTTGTCTAGTCAGAGGAATTCAGCCAGATAGCTATCAAATCATTCTGAACACCCATGAACTCAACCGGAGATCTAAGAAAAGAATTGCTGCAATTCTACAGATAGAAAAGTGACCGCTTTCTGCAAGGCAGGAGGTATGGAGAAGTGAATCCGAGGCAATATATCAGAAGATAAACTGTGGGGGGAAGGAGTCTCTCCATAAGTTGGCTACCTGAAAGTGATATGAATCAGATTGAAAAAAAAAAAAAAGAATCAGATTGCAAAATTGGAACTTTTAGAAGTCTGCTTGCGTGAGGAACATCCCTGCCTGAAAGGGTCTTAAGTAACAAAATGGCGCAGAATATTAGAATGACAAGATGGAAAAATTCACCTCAAAAAAGAGGACAAGAGGCAGTACTGACTGCCAGAGATCTAATCAGTATGGGAACTCGGTTAGGAACTAGAGTTCAGAATAATGATTATAAAGATACTAGCTGGGCTTGAAAACATAGGAGACACTAGAGAATCCCTTTCTGGAGAAATAAAAGAACTGAAATTTAATCGAATTGGAATTTTAAAAAGGCTATTAATGAGATGCAATAAAAAATGGAGTCTCTAACTGCTAGGATAAAAAAGAAGTGAGATTAGTAATATAGAAGACAAAATGACAGAGAATAAAGAGGCTGAGAGAAAGAGATCAACAACTATTGGATCATGAGGGGAGAATTCAAGAGATATGTGACACCATAAAATGAAACCGTATTAGAATAATTGGGATCCCAGAAGTAGAGGAAAAAGAGAGAGAAGAGGGCAGAAGGTATATTGGAGCAAATTATAATAGAGAAGCTCTCTAATCTGAGGAAGGAAACAGGCAGTCAGGTCCAGAAGGTCCAGAAAACTCCCATCAAGATTAATAAAAAATTAGTCAACACATTGACATATAACAGTGCAATTTACAAATCTCAGTTACAAAGAGAAAATCCTGAAAGCAGCTCAGGGCAAGAGGTCCTGAAAGGTAGAAACATTAGACTGGCCGCAGACCTATCCACAGAGACCTGGCAGGCCAGAAAGTGCTGGCATGATGTATTCAGGGTGCTAAGTAAGAAAAATATGTCAGCCAAGAATATTTTATCCAGAAAGGTTGTCATTCAAAATAGGAGAAATAAAAAGCTTATAAGACAAACAGAAACTGAAAGAATTTGTAACCACTAAATGAGTCCTGCAAGAAATATTAAAGGGGATCCTTTAAGCAAAGAGAGATCCCAAAAATAACATAGACCAGAAAGGAAGAGAGACAATATACAGAAACAATGACTTCACAGGAAATCCAAGGGCACTAAATTCATATAGTTACTCTGAATATAAATGGGCTAAATGCCCCAATCAAAAGACACAGGGTATCAGATTAGATAAAAAAAGCAAGACCCACTGATATGCTGTCTGCAAGAGACTCATTTTAGACTCAAAGACACCTCCAGATTGAAAATGAAGGGGTGGAAAACCATTTATCATGTTAAGGGGCAGCAAAAGAAAGCTGGGGTAGCAATCTTTGTATCAGACAAATTAGATTTCAAACCAAAGACTATAATAAGATATGAAGAAGGACACTATATCATAATCAAAGGGTCTATCAAACAAGAAAATCTAACAATTGTAAATATTTATGCCCCTAACATGGGAGTAGCCAATTGTATAAACCAATTAAAGAAACACATCGATAATAATACAATAATAGTAGGGGACTTTAACACCCCACTTTCTGCAATGGACAGATAATTTAAGCAGAAGATCAACAAGGAAACAAGGTCTTTGAATGATATACTGCACCAGATAGACTTCAGATATATTCAGAGAGTTACATCCTAAAGCGACAGAATGCACATTCTTCTCAAGTGCACATGGAACATTGTCCCGAATAGATCACATACTGGGTCATAAATCAGATCTCAACTGGTACCAAAAGATGGGATCATTCCCTGCACATTTTCAGACCATAATGCTTTGAAACTTGAACTTAATCACAAGAGGAAATTTGGAAAGAACTCAAATACATGAAGGTTAAAGAACATTCTACAAAGAACGAATGAGTCAACCAGGAAATTAAAGAGGATTTTAACATTTTCATAGCAATGAATGAAAATGAAAACACAACTGTTTAAAACCTTTGAGATACAGCAAAGGGGGTCTTAAGAGGAAATTATATAGCAATACAAGTCTTTCTCAAGAAACAAGAGAGATCTCAAATATACAACCTAACCTTACACCAGAAGAGCTAGGGAAAGAACAGCAAATAAAGCCTAAACCCAGCAGGAGAAGAGAATTAATAAAGATTAGAGCAGAAATCAATGAGATAGAAACCAAAAGAACTGTAGAACAGATCCAACAAAACTAGGAGCTGGTTCTTTGTAAGAATTGATTAGATTAATAAACTGGCCAGATGAATCAAAAAAAGAGAGAGAGAGAGAAGGGACCCAGATAAAATCATGAATGAAAGAGGAGAGATCATAAGCAACACCAAGGAAATACAAATAATTTTAAGAATATATTATGAGCAACTATATGTCAAAAAACTAGGCAATCTGGAAGAAATGAATGCATTCCTAGAAATGTATAAACTACCAGAACTGAAACAGAAAGAAATAGAAAACCTGAACAAACCTATAACCAGCAAGGAAATTGAAGCAGTAATAAAAAATCTCACAACAAATGTACAGCTTCCCAGGGGAATTCATCCAAACATTTAAAGAAAAATTAATACTTATTCTTCTGAAACTGTTGCAAAAAATAGAAATGGAAGGAAGACTTCCAAAATCTTTCTATGAGACCAACATTACCAAAAAGGAGAATTACAGACTGATATCCATGATGAATATGGATGCAGAAATTCTCACTAAGATACTAGCCAATAGGATCCAACAGTACATTAAAAAGATTATTCACCATGACCAAGTGGGATTTATTCCTGGGCTACAAGAGTGGTTGAATATCCACAAGTCAATCAGTGTGATACACTACATTAATAAAGGAAAGGACAAGAACCATATGATCCTTTCAACAGATGTAGAAAAAGCATCTGACAAAGTACAGCATCCTTTCTTGATTTAAACTCTTCACAGTGTAGGGATAGAGGGAACATACATCAATATCATAAAAGCCATATATGGAAAGCCCACAGCAAATATCATTCTCAATGGGTAAAAACTGAGAGCTTTTCCCCTAAGGTTAGGAACACAATGTCCACTATCACCACTGTTGTTCAACATAGTACTAGAAGTCATAGCCTCAGCAATCAGACAACAAAAAGGAATAAAAGGCATCTGAATTGGCAAAGAAGTCAAACTCTCACTCTTTGCAGATGACATGATACTCTATGTGGAAAACTCAAAAGACTCCACCCCAAAATTGCTAGAACTCATACAGGAATTCAGCAATGTGGCAGGATATAAAATCAATGCACGGAAATCAATTGCATTTCTATACACTGAGACATAAGAAAGAGAAATTAAGGAGTCGATCACATTTACAATTGCACCAAAACCATAGGATACCTTGGAATAAACTAACCAAGAAGCAAAGATTTGCACTCAGAACACTTATGAAAGAAATTGAGGAAGACACAAAGAAATGGGAAAACGTTCTATGCTCATGGATTGGAGGAACAAATATTGTTAAAATGTCTATGCTACCGAGAGCAGTCTATACATTCAATACAATCCCTATCAAAATACCGTCAGCTTTTTTCAAAGAGCTAGAACAAATAATCCTAAAATTTGTATGGAACCAGAAAACACTCCGGATAGCCAAAGGAATGTCGAAAAAGAAAACCAAAGTTGGTGGCATCACAATTCTGGTCTTCAAGCTCTATTACAAGGATGTAATTATCATGACAATATGGCACTGGCACAAAAACAGACATATAAATCAATGGAATAGAATAGAGAACCCTGAAATGGACCCTCAACTCTATGGTCAACTGAACTTTGACAAAGCAAGAAAGAATATCCAATGGAAAAAAGACAATCTCTTCAACAAATGGTGTTGAGAAAACTGGACAGCCACATGCAGAAGTATGAAACTGGACCCCTTTCTTACACCATACACAAAAATAGATACAAAATGGATAAAAGACCTAAATGTGAAACAGGAATCTACCAAAATCCTAGAGAACACAGGCACCAACGTCTGCGACCTCTGCCACAACAACTTCTTGCTAGACACATCTCCAAATGCAAGGGAAACAAAGGCAAAAATGAACTATTGGGACTTCATCAAGATAAAAAGCTTTTTCCCAGGGATGCCTGGGTGTCTCAGTGGTTGAGCGTCTGCCTTTGGCTCAGGGTGTGATCCCCGGGGGTCCAGGATTGAGTCCCGCATCGGGCTCCTTGCAGGGAGCCCGCTTCTCCCTCTGCCTGTGTCTCTGCCTCTCTCTCTGTGTCTCTCATAAATAAGTAAATAAAATCTTAAAAAAAAAAAAAGTTTTTGCACAGCAAGGGAAATAGCTGACAAAACCAAAAGACAACCGATAGAATGGGAGAAGATATTTGTAAATGTCTTATCAGATAAAGGGCTAGTATTCACAATCTATAAAGAACTTATCAAACTCAACACCCAAAGAACAAATAACCCAATTGAGAAATGGGCAGAACACATGACTAGATATTTCTCCGGAGAAGACATACCAATGGCTAGCAGACATGAAAAAATGCTCAACATCACTCGGCATCAAGGAAATACAAATCAAAACCACAATGAAATACCACCTCACATGTGTCAGAATGGCAAAGATTAACATCCAGGAAATGACAGATGTTGGCAAGGATGCAGAGAAAGGGGAATCCTCTTATACTATTGGTGGGAATGCAAGCTGGTGCAGCCACTCTGGAAAACAGTATGGAGGTTCCTCAAAAAGTTGAAAATAGAGCTATCCTATGATCCAGCAATTGCACTACTAGGGACTTACCCCAAAGATACAAATGTAATGATCTGAAGGGCCACCTGCACCCCAATGTTTATCAGCAGCAATGTTCACAATAGCCAAACTATGGGAAGAGCCCAGATATCCATCAACAAATGAATGGATAAAGAAGGTGTCATATTTATACAGTGAAATACTGCTCAGCCATCAAAAAAAAAAAAAAGAAAGAAAGAAAGAAAAGAAAAGAAAAGAAAAAAGAAAAGAAAAGAAAAGAAATCTAGCCATTTGCAATGACATAGATGGAACTAGAAGGTATTATGTTAAGTGAAATAAATCAATCAGAGAAAGACAATTATCATATGATCTTACTTATGTGGAATTTAAAAAACAAAACAGGATTATAGGGGAAGGGAGAGAAAACTAAAACAAGATGAAATCGGAGAGGGAGACAAACCATAAGAGACTCTTAATCATAGGAAACAAACCGAGGGTTGCTGAAGGAGAGAGGGGTGGGGAGATAGAGTAACTGAATGATGGATGTTTAAGGAGGGCATGTGATGTAATGAGCACTGGGTGTTATATAAAACTGATGAATCACTGACCTCTACCTCTGAAACTAATAATACACTTTATGTTAATTAATTGAATTTAAATTTTAAAAAGTCTTTTCCCCTCCCCATACAGCAGGATCTTGTCCATTGGTCCACAGCCTGGGTTTGGTAGTAGATGTCCAGGTAGCCAAGTCTTCCCTCTAATCTCACATGCTTATGCCTCAGCAGTGCTAGAGCTTCTCCGGGAAAGGTTGGGACATTTTACCATTGGATTTGCACACTTCTTATAATAACTGTCTTTTCCTATTTCAGTTCATGCAAAAACTTTCTCTTGCTCTTCTACTCTCATTCAATGCAGAAGCAATCTGAGTTGTCTCAGTTGCAGGAAGCCACACACACCTGCAGACCTTCCCCTGCAATCTGGCCCATACTTCTCCAAGAGTGGTCAGACTCTCTGGGAAGCTTGTTAAATGCACATTCCTAGATCTCACTTTCATGGATTTTGATTCATAGGAATAGGTAGAACATGGAATCTGTGTTTTAATGAGCACCACCCACCCACCCCACCCCTGAAATCTTACTTTAAAGCTCAAGAACCATGCTTTGGTCTAGGTCCATCTGGCCTAGGGGAGGGTGAGGGTTAAGAATAATGAAAACACGCTTTCACAGTTGCCCTTGACTCCTCCTTTGGAATTCCCACTTCTCTCTACCCCAGTTCCATGGGTCTTTGTGTTATGGGCTGCTACCACCAATGCCTGGCTTGTGGCTCCTCAAGTTCTTTGGCTCTACCATGGAATGGTATCTGGGAATGTGCATGAGATCTGGGAATATGCATTTAAATGCATTCTCCCTTTATCCCAGTGGAACTGTGATGCTTTCTGATTTTTCTTTAGTCTTTGCTCTGCTGCTGATAAATAGCTTATACCAAGTTCTGATCCCACTGATTAAGAAAGAGCTCAGTAGAGCAATGGTTATGCTCTTGGCCACAGAAGCTGGAGGGACCCAAATATAAATCTCACCTCCACTCAATAACATGGCTATGTGATTTAGGTCACTGGATATCTTTGGGCTTCCCCTTTATGTGTAAAATGGAATAAGTATATCTGCTCTATCTGTGACAAAGACTTGATGACTGGAAGGAATTGGCTGCTAGTATATGCATTCTAAAGGTGGGGTTGTGACGTCACTGCTGAGCTATAAAGAAAAATATTTAAATTAGTTGGAATGCTCTCTTACAATAAGCTTTTACTTTGAAAGCCCCTCTTCCCCCAGGCTGCAAGTAATGGAGGGCATGGAGAAGTTTGCCTTTATACAAAACTTTTTAAAAGTGTTGAAACTACAGCCTGCAAGGAAAGCTGACCACCTACCATGCAACCAAGATCAAAGCTGTTCTCTTTTAAATGGAAAAGGAAAAGTTAGCTTGTTATGTTTGTCTTTCTTCACTTGGGGTGCCTTCTCAGGGCTTGCTACTTGGAGAGTGTGAGCCTGGACAAATGCCTCTAAAGTAAACCCATATCCTTACTTGTGAAATGGAAAGGACGATTGTAGGGTACATCCCTGAAATTATGCGTTAGTTCACATACATACACTGTCAGGGAGGAAACTGCTCTTGGGGAGCTGAAGGCCTTCACACCTGCCAGCTGAGGCACTTGAGGCTACGCTGGCTGCTTCTAAGAAGGCCCTATTTCTCATGCTTGACCAACTTAGCGTCTGGGTGGCTGGGAACCAGAGAGCAGTGCCTTAGCAGAAAATCCCCTCCTCCCATACTAAACTGCTAAGGTTGCCCTCTGGAGGTTTATGCACTTTTGGTGTTGAAGTGGCTGGCCCCCTGCTTTTAACATAATTAATAGCTGTACACAGTTGGAGTCTATTGCATGTGGTGGGTGCAAACCTGAGCCCATGATTCCATGCTTTGAATGCACAAAGGACTTTGAAGCAGGCCTTTTCCAAGCGGGTGGTGTGCATGGGAAATGCCTTGTAGATATCATTCACAATAGGGAAATCCTCTCCTGTGTACTGTGATTGGGGCAGAAACCCTCAATAAAGGGCCAAGCTTTGAGGTATTTTAAAAGAGAGATTAACACTTATTGTAGAAGTGCTAATCACTGATTGAATTAATCAAGAGCCAAACTACAAGGTGTTAACAAGAAAGATTAGTGACTTTGGGTGTGAATATTCAAAACCAAGAATTGGGAAAGGACCAAAGTTTTCCCTGGTACCAAACAGAAAAAAGAACAAATAGAAGACAAGGTAATGAACTACTACTTTTACCCAGTGATTTCCTCTTGAGCAGGCTGGGGAATCATCGTTAAAAAATATTAAATGTCAAGTGCATGGAACAATGCTTCATTTATAACAAAGACTCTAAAGTGTTAGCTATTGTTATTCCTTCTATTAAGGTCCCTTGATAGGAATATCAGCTGAGGATTAGGGAGAAAATTCCATTTTCTTTAGAGGAGAAAAAAAATGTCTGGCTCAATTATTATTATTATTTTTTAAATTAAAGCTTAGTTTGCCTTCAGGAAATTGAACAGATCTTAAATGTACAGTTTAAGCTGAACTACTTTCATAAGAAAGGACTGGGGAAGATACTTTAGTGCTATAACAATGTACTAAATTTTTTTCCTCCTTTCTGGAAAAAAGTGATCTGTAATCTGAGAAGCAAATAACCAAGGAAATAGAATTTGAAAGTGAAATTACAGCAATAAGGAGATGGTTGATTCAAATAAACAGCTATGTCCAAATCACTAAGTCTGAATAAATGGTTTTTAGGAAGTCTGTGTTTGCAGCAAATACAATGCGAGGGCAGAGGGGAAGGAGATGGTCACCTGGGGGAGGTTGCTGAGAATGAGGTGCTAATTTTAGAAGAATATGATGAAAAGGCTTGAAAAAACCCAGAAGGGGGGAAAACCCCGGAAATAGATAATAAATTGAGTGAACTTAAAAAAAATTATTGAAAAACCTGTGTGAAGTATTCAAGAGTTGAATGAGTGTCTTTTTAGTACTGAATTGAGGAAGGAGAATGAGGGCACTTACATTTATTGGTCTTAGAAGGGTCACTGAGGGGCACCTGGGTGGCTCAGTCAGTTATGGGTCTGACTCTTGATTTTGATTCAGGTCATGATCTCAGGGTTGTGGGATCAAGCCCTGTAATGGCTCCCCAGTCAGCACGGAGTCTGCTTGAGATTCTCTCTCTCCCTCTCCTTCTGCCTCTCCCCCAATTTGCTTACACACATGCACACGAGCGCTCTCTCTTTCTCTGAAACAGATAAATAAATAAAGTTAAAAAAAAAATAAAGGAATCCTACAGCAGCCTCTTCCTTTTGGGCATAGAGTCTGCTTAAAATTCTCTCTTTCTCTGTCCCTCTGCCCCTCCATTCCCCTCTCTTTCCCTTTCCCTTTCTCTGAAAAAAAAAGGGGGGTCATTGAATGGCTGGGAGAAGTAAAAGGATAATTTGATTTCTACATCCAGCACAAAGATGATTTCACATTTAGACAGTTCCAGACTAAGAACCTTAAATATAGGTTATCTCTTGTAATCTTCACTATCATCTTATGAAGTAATGTTACAGATGGAGAAACTGAAGCTCGGTATGAAGTCTCGGAAATATCTCCTCAGTATATGTTTTGAATGTAAGCCAGCCAGACTAGATCCAAACCTGAAAAGCACTCATTTAAATTTTCTTAGGTAGAAAAAAAAATGTTTACTGTATAAATTTTGTAGGATTATTCAAGTAATTGGCATGTTTAAAATTTTCACCACCTAGACCAGCACCCAAGAGAAATGTACATAAGATACATGATGTAACTTGTAGCAGTCACATTTTATGAAGTAAAATAAATGGCGGCACTTGGGTGGTTCAGTGGTTGAGCATCTGCCTTTGGCTCAGGTCCTGTTCCTCCCTTTGCCTATGTCTCTGCCTCTCTCTCTCTCTCTCATGAATAAATAAATAAAAATAAAATCTTAAAAGATGTGTTAAATTGATGGTTCTCTATTCTCTCCATCTATCTATCCATTCATTCAATAAAACTTTAATGAACATTTACCAAGCATCAGGCACTAGGTTGGGCCCTGGAGAGGCAAAGATGAAATAAGGACTTTCGGGTACTATGTAGGAGGTGGGGAGTAATCTTTGGGGTGGTATAGGAGGAGTGTGTTGTGAAAGGGAGCCATTTCAGGGTTCTACTTAACACCTACCTAAGAGCTTGAGGGGGACCTGAGTGGTGGAGTCAGTTGAGCATCCAACTCTTGGTTTCAGCTCAGGTTGGGATCTCAGGGTTGTGAGATTGAGCCTGGCAACGGGCTCTGTGCTCAGCATGGAGAGGCCTTGAGATTCTCTCTCCCTCCCCCTCTGCCCCTCCTGTTAGTGCTTCCTTTCTCTCTTTCTCTCAAATAAATAAATAAATAAATCTTCAAAGGTGTGATGGAAATGGCTTATACAGCTCTCAAAAGGCAACTGTTCAATTTAAAAAAAATATATAGCCCTGTGTGAAAACTTATTTGAAAGGTAGAAGTCCATTTAAAGGTGATCTGAAATGGAACATACACTCTTCCACCCCATACCCTTTCCCTAGGGCTTTTTCCTGTTTCCTCTTTGTCCTGGTGCCATCCTGGCTAGGCAAGGTTCTTTGCCTCTTCTCTTTCCATAGCACAGCTGTCTTTTATTTCAGACAAAGAACAGATTTGGCACATCAGGCATAGACCAGTCCAGAGCCGGTGATGTAAAGCATCATGTAATGAAATATTAAATCTTGTTTGTGATCCACATTTCTGTGCAAAGCAGATACTGTTTAAGCATGTGATTAGCAGATTTTCCCCCACAGAAGCATGTAATGAAACCATTTACATAATATGTTCAGTTATAAACATTGTAGAATTATACTAACCTGAAGTATTTTTGAAACAGATTTCTGCTTCTTCTCTTCCCCCATGTTGACCAGACAAGGCTGGCATCTATCCAAAAAGGATTTTAAATTAGTGAGTCATTAGGCTGTGTAAAAAGAATTTACCTTGTGTAAAGGTACCCTTTTCCACAAAACAAAAGGGCCTCAATGACCACAACTCATTTAAACTGAAGATTAAACATTTTAACCAGAACAGTGCCCTAATTCAGCAAATTTTATTTATGTCCAAATGCAGTGCTATTGGCAATTGCAAATAGCAATTCGAGAAGTCATAACCCAAGACAATTATTGTGAGGGCCTTTAGAGTTTCCTATAAATTTACCCTGGTGACCTCAGAGCCAATGCTGGACCACATAGTCAAATATTTGTATTAGGTGTTCCTGTGTTTAACACACTAATTAAAAAGATGGAATTCTTTGATTCTATCTCAAATCATTTTACTTCTGATCTCTTTCTGGAAAAGCCTGTTGAATAAATGGAACTAAAAGTATGCTTTCTAAAAACAGGCTTTGCCGTGTTGCAATAAATCTGAGGATCGAGGACATTAATGTACCTGAAGTGGTCTTAATGAGTCTATGGTAGAGATCATCCCTCCAGTCCTGTTTCAGGGACCTTTACCTTGAAGGTTATAAATCCTTTGAGAAATGACTATAATGGGGGAAAGTTTTACCAAAGGAAACATTCAGTTCAAACATAGCTAAATGTACACTGGCCAGATGGGCAGGTTTAAGGACAGGTGAGGAGGCCATGACACTTTGAAGCAGTAACTCAATGAGGGGAGGTCACATGACTGGCCCTGGAATCTACTCAGAGGAAACAAAAATACCATTTGGAAATCTCTCCATTGCCCTTCAAGTAATGTATTTCTCTTCCTTTCTTTCCTATTTACAATTAGGGGTAGGAAGGGCTGCAAAGAGCTCTCATCCCAAACATAGTCTGAGGACCACCTACATACAAACCACCTGGGGGAATTATATCAGGAGTGGACATTTTTAGGCCCAACCTCATTCCTGCTAAATGAGAAACCCTCACAGTGGTGCTGGTGTGGGTGGAGGTTGGAAGGCTTAGATTCTGAATTTTTTTGTTTTAAAAATTTAAATATTTATTAGTCTATTTTAAAATAACAACAATAAAACCATCACATTAACATATATATCTCATGAACAATAATTATATTTTCCAAAACAGCAAGTAATTTAGTAAGAAGAGTGGTATCATTCTTTATTTTTGCAAATCTCCTTAATACCTGGCTTTAATTAAGGACAGATAGATTTTCTTTTCTGCTTCTGCATTGATTGAATCTTATGTGATATGCTGTTTTGGTTGAAATCTGGTAAGTCTCATACAGGAATGTAGTTGGAAAAAAGAAGGGTGTTTTGATAGCATTCTCAGATAATTGTGATTTTTTTTTTGATATCTTGCCAAAATTGGACAAGTAACAGTTTCTTTCTTTTCTTAAATATTTTATTCATATATTTGAGAGAGAGAAAGAGAAAAAGTACACAAGTTGGGGGAAGGGGCTGAGGGAGAGGGAGAAACAGAGTCTGCTCAGCAGGGAGTCCAACCTGGGGCTTGATTCTAGGACCCTAAGACAATGACCTCAGCTAAAGGCAGAGGCTTAACTGACTTAGCCACCCCAGGCATCCCAAGTAATAGTTTTTTGAAGGGTAATTGCAATGTGAAATCTGAAATCATGTCACCAAAGAGTTCATACTGTTATATTAAAATTCAGTCATCTATCTGAAATCTGGCCTTTTAAACCAGCTACTTAGTTTATGCTTATACAGACCATAGTTTTAGAACCCCCAGATCCAGTTCAATCCCTTTATTATGCAGACATAAACTGAAGCCCTCTAAATGCATCTTCCTGTCACAGGACCCAAAGGCTTTTCCCTTTTATGATACTCCTTAGTCATTAACACAGTGCTGGAAGCATCATGGTAGACCTGTACATTCTTCCAAATTCCTCTGTCAATTTCTTTGGGTCCAACAGGCATATCCCAAAGGGGAAAATGGGGAGAAAGGCTGCTTATCAAGGTGGGTAACTTATTCAGGGCAGGATATTCAGGAAAGTAAATAGGAGGCAGAAACCAAACGAGAAATCTAATGACTTCTTTGTATCAAGAGGCAACGTTGGGTCTTTACAACTGGATGATAACTTTCGTTTTCAGACTCCTGACACATTACAGCAGAGTAAGGCATTGTCATCTTGTGATCAAATCATGACCCTTCTCAAGCTGTGTGGAAACATTCATATTTATGCCAGTATTTGTTCATGCAGTGTAAGGAGTCTTTCCTCTAGCCTGATGTGGGTTATCAAAGACATTTAAAATTGTCTTTTACCCAAAATAAATGCACATTCTTCAGGAGAGGAAGAGAAAAGTGCTCTGATGTTGCAGCCTATCACGACAGAGACTTTTAGTTGACCTTCGGTATCTATTCTCATTTTCCATCAGTACAAAATTTGCAGCTGTGCAGATGTCCCCCGAAATCAAAACTACATCTTCTAGCATCCCTTGCTGCTAAGTGTTACTTAGTTTTCACCAATGAGATGTAAATGGAAGCTCTGTGGGGCAGTTCTGGAAACCTTCCTTAAGAGCTAACTGGCATATGCCCTTTGCCCTTTCTTATTTCCTTCCTCTGGAGAGAGAGGCTGGAGCTCCATTATGAGTCATGAGGACAAGGCCAAAGTGTAGGGTTGTAGGCATGGGGTGCAGAAAGCTGGAAGGAGCCCAAGACTTTGAAGGCTTCATGGAGCAGGATCATCCTCTCTGCCTGGGCTTATCTCTGGATGGTTACATGAGAAAGAAATGCAATTCCAGGTTATTCAACCTTCTTTTATTCTGGATCCCTATTACTTGCAGCTAACTCCAACCTAACTGATGCCTCCTTTGATATGTGAGAGAGGGAAACCCTGCCAATTCTCTGTGAGCCCTTCACTCTGCTGCCAGTTGTCCTATGATGTTACCACTTTCAAGAACTTCTCTTTCTCTTTCTCTCAAATAAATAACTGAAGACCCACTGATATGGGTCAGAGGAACAGAATCCTGGGGGGCCTGGCCTCTCCCAGCTGCCCTGGCACCCTGGGCATGGTACTGCATCCCCATCAAGATTGAGGAGAGAAAGTCTGTTTTGCTGTTATTCCCTTGGCTCCACCCTCACCCTCCATGGGGAACCAGGATGGGTGCGGGTTCATTCTATTAGGAACAAACACTTCATTCTGTTAGCAACAGACACTACTTGCCAATTTTTCTCTGTAGATGAATGTTTAATTCTTACCAGAGTTTTTTTTTAACACCTTAGCTTTAAAAATATTCACATTTTTAAAAAAGATTTTATTTATTCATGAGACACAGAGACAGGGGGAGAGACACAGGCAGAGGGAGAACCAGGCTCCATGCAGGGAGCCCGACGTGGGACTTGACCCCTGGTCTCCAGGATCACGCCCTGGGTGGTGCTAAACTGCTGAGCCAGCAGGGCTGCCCTCACATATTTTGTTAACGTGTTTTTTAAAATTCTGATTTCTCTTTTCTTGATTTTCACTAATTTTATGCATTTTAGTATCTGACATAATTTTACTTTTACATTAGTTTTTAGTCTTTAATATGGCTTCTTTGCTATTTTAATTTACTTATCCTCTTATTTCCTATATTTATTCTCTTACCTTAGCATTTTATTATTTTTATTCCTCCAATATTTTGATTAGATTCTTAAAAATCTATTCCTAGCATTTTTCTTTTCATTTATTTTAATGTTACTAACATTTTTATATCATCCAGTTTTAAAAGTTGTTTTTTAAAAGATTTTTTTTTATTTATTCCTGAGACACAGAGAGAGAGGCAGAGACATAGGCAGAGGGAGAAGCAGGCTCCCTGTGGGAAGCTTGATGCAAGAGTCCATCCCAGGATCCTGGAATCATGCCCTGAGCTGAAGGCAGATGCCCAACCACTAAGCCACCAAGGTGCCCCTCCAGTTTTAAAAGTTTTATTGTTAGTTTAGCTTGTCAATATTTAGTCTTTTTTATTCTTGTGGTTTTTCTTCATTCTATTTTTTCAAGTTCATCCTAACATTTTAAATTTAACTCTTTCAATTTGTTTTACCCTTTAGTATTAAAAGTGCCACAATTTTTTTTGCTTTTGATTTTAGGGCTTCTGGATTTATTTCTTAAGTTCAGTGTTTCCATTTCTATTATGCCTATTTTTTGTTTCCTATCTATAACTTCTGAATTGATTTTTTATTCATTGTTCTTTATTTGTTTTAATGATAAGTAGGAAGTACACCATAGACATGATGCCATGGTATCCTGACCTCCATTTCTTACCTTGCTTCTCTGCTGTGGGGTACCTTGACTGGAGGTTAGGGGTGGGGGAAGAGGAGGAATCTGTGGTTTCAGTAGTGAGTCAAAACTTGAGCCCTTGAGGGGCACCTGGGTGGCTCAGTGGTTGAGCCCCTTTTTTGGCTCAGGTTATGATCCTGGGGTCCTGGGATCGAGTCCCACATCAGGTTCCCTGCAGGGAGCCTGCTTCTCCCTCTGCCTATGTCTCTGCCTCTCTATGTTTGTCTCTCATGAATAAATAAATAAGATCTTTAAAAAAATACAAAAAACAAAAAAACTTGAGCTCTTGAACTAAAGGATAAACACAGTGTACTGTTTTCAAGGATCCATTTTACTCAAACTTTTGGGAGAAAAAAATTCTGTATCCTTGAACATTCTTGGAAAGAAATGACCAATATATGCACTTAAAATGCAGTGTTAACTTTAAAAAATTCATCCCAAGTTCCAAAAATTGGTAGACTCAAATAGCAATAACCCAGCTGTAAACCAACGAGAGAAGAAGCCTCCACATGGTATTTGTGTCAAATATGTGAACCCAGGGGCACCTGAGTAGCTCAGTGGTTGAGTGTCTGCCTTTGGCTCTGGTCGTGATCCCAGGATCCCAGGATCAAGTCCCACATCGGACTCCCCATGGGGAGCCTGCTTCTCCCTCTGCCTATGTCTCTGCCTCTCTCTCTCTGTGTCTCTCATGAATGAATAAATAAAATCGAAAGAAAGAAAGAAAGAAGAAAGAAAGAAAGAAAGAAAGAAAGAAAGCAAAAAGAAAGAAAGAAAGAAAGCCAAAGGAGAAAATATATTCAAGAAAAGGATAATAGGGGAGAAAGTTGAGAAGGTCATGTTGTAGAAACATTCATAGTAATGAGAACTGAGAGTAGGCCATTACATTTTGTAGCCAAGAAGTTAATGTGACTTAAATGCTGAGCATCTGTCCACCCATCCATCCACTCATTGCTTGTTCATTCAGCATTCACTGAACATCTCTAGTGCACCAGGCACTGGACTATGCCTCTGAGAAATAAATGGAGAAAGCACAATCCCTTGCTGCACTGAGCATGACATAAGACAGAAGGAACATTCAATGTTTTGAGACCCCTTTTGTGCATGAGTTGAGCTCAGCAGGAGAAACCAGCTTCATGGGATAATTGTGATAGAAGGATAGAGAATTAGCAGGTCAGGAGGAAACTGAAGGGCATGTCGAAGGCAAGCCGAAGGAAGAGGGGCTTATCAGTTTAATTTTAATAGGGAGATTAAAGAGGAGAGAAAACAGAATGCTGAAGCATTTGGGGTCACATTTTTTAAGAAGATTTTATTTATTTATTCATGACACAGAGAGAGAAGCAGAGGGAGAAGCAGGTTCCCTGTGGGGACCCCAATGTGGGACTCGATCCCAGGGCCCCAGGATCACACCCTAAGCTGAAGGCAGATGCTCCTCTCCTTTGGCTTTCCAAATTAGATGCTATTCTGGTGTAACTACATACCTCCAAATTCTATAACGCTACTGTCCGTTATTTCTTCTGCTGGCCTTAATTGTAGACATCCTAAGGCTCAGGCATTGGATTCATTTCTTTATTTTCTGCCTGATTAAACCCAGATAGTTGTCACAGCTTCAACCCCCAGTACCATCCTGATAACCCCAAGTCTATATCTCTAGCCCTGACCTCTCACCTGAGCTCCTGCCTCTTATCTCTGTCTGCCTACCACTGGAGCCTTCTGCCTGGATTTCTTACTCCTGCATATCCCAAACCAACCTCTTCAGATTCCTGTCTATGAGGGAATTGTATGTGTGTGTATTTTACTTGCTTTTCATACCACTGCAAACATAAGATAATAAGAACAGCTATTATATTTTGGTTACTTATTTTATGTCAGGCACTGTATATTTATGAGCTCATTTAATCCTACAAGGTAGGAATTATCTGCATTTTTATAGATGAATAAATAGAGGTTCAGAGAAGTTAAACAATCTTCCCAAATCATGAAGCTATTATGTAGGACTCAAATTCAAGACTGTCTATCTCCAAAGCTCATGTTCTTTCTGGTGCATCACACAACCATCACATTTAAAAATTTATACCTCAGTTTCTTCAAAGATGGGGAACATCAATGACCTCTATAGTGCTTGTAATTTGGCACAATCTATGTCCCTCCATTGACAGTGTTTGCCCAATAACAGCTAGTGATTAAACATAGAGGCTCTGGACTCGGGCAGATCTTGTTCAATCTCAGTGCCATTATTTACATGAAGGGGCAGGGTAGTTAACCTTTCTGAGGCTCAGTTTACTCATCTGTGAAATGAGGACACTAATTCCTACCTCCCAGAAGTACTGGGGAGAGAAAAATGGAAGGATATATGTCAAGAATCAATTGAAATGTCCATCAACTGATGAATGGATAAATAAAATGCCATATATCTACACAATGGAATGCTATTTAGCAATAAGAAGCAATAAAGTTCTGATACTCTCTACAACCATGAATGAACCTTAGAATCTATATTAAATGAAAGAAGTCAGTCAAAATATCACATGTTGTATGATTCCATATATATGAAATGTCTAGAATAGGCAAATCTGTAGAAACAGAAAGCAGAGTAGAGGTTGCCTTGAGCTGGAAGTGGGGGTGTGAGGGTGATGCTATGAGGGAAATGGGGAGTGATGCTAGTGAGTGCAGCATTTCTTTTGGGGATGATGAGAGTATTCTAAAATTGGTTGTGCTTTTGGTTATACAACTCTGAATATGCTAAAACCCATTGAATTGCACCAATTGTGGCTAAATAGCTGAATTGTATGGTATGTGAATTATATCTCAATCAAGATGTTTTTTAAAAAGAAGGTATGTCAGATGCTTAGCACATTATTAGCACTCAGTAAGTTCTCACTTTTCTGACTTTCTCTTCTTTGCCTGGTTTGTCTCCAGCACCTGATCGTGGACATTTACTCCTACGTGCAACACCCTGGCTTGTCATTAGCTTAAGTGCAGGCCTCCCTCCCCACTCCCCCCACCACCCCTTGTTTAACACTTGGTGGACTTTTTTTTTTTTTTTTTTATGATAGTCACACACAGAGAGAGAGAGAGAGAGAGAGGCAGAGACACAGGCAGAGGGAGAATTAGGCTCCATGCACTGGGAGCCTGACGTGGGATTCGATCCTGGGTCTCCAGGATCGTGCCCTGGGCCAAAGAGGTGCCAAACCGCTGTGCCACCCAGGGATCCCTTGGTGGACTTACTTTGTCTCCTTTCGAGGTACTTGAGCATTTGGGGGCAGTCTGCTTGCTGCTCCTTGTTGCTTGACCTCTGTCTGGGCTTGGGCTGCCCTGAATGTACCCTCCTTCACTAAACTGTCAAAATAACCTTCCTGGTTACCTTTCAGACCTTCCCTCTCTCCTTAATCAACAAACACTTGGTAGGTAATGGCCCTAGACTGAGTATTGCTAAGCCTTGGCGGTGATGTGAGGAGCTTAAAGACTCCGCTCTTACCACAAAGAGCTCTTTGATTGTGGTTGGGGAAATAACACATAGATATAAAAACAACTAAGGTGAGGATACAGGTCTCTAAGTGTCAATTGTGTAATTCTCACGTAGATGCTACGGGAGTTTAAAGAAGTGGGGGATGATTGGTCAGGGAAGTCTTCAAAATGCAGTTGGTATTTATTTGATGGGTAAGCTTCATAGTGGAAGAGGACAGGCGAGTGAGCAAAGGCATGGGTATGTGTCTTCTTCTTGCCTTATATGTTAATGAGCATGTAGTGTATGCTAGACCCTGGGGTCATAAAAAAAAGTGGGGTAAGATTTGCCCTGCCCTGTAAGAGCTTACAGATGTGGGGAAGCTGGGCACACAGAGATGACAAGCAATCTGTGCACGCAGTGAGGCAAGGGCGATATTTGCTTGAGGGAGTCGGTGGAGGCATCACAGAAGAGCTGACATTAGGACATGAGAGGTGAAGAAGCAGGTGACATTTCAAGTCAGGTGGTGAGGAAGCAGAGTACAGCCAAAACAGAGGCCAGAGGCCTGAGGGCTGGGGGCAAAGGCTGGGAGCTGATGAGGCTAAGAAGGTGTGCTGGGACGTAATTGTAAAGATACTGTGTTTTACATGAAGTAATTTATGTTTCCTTCTGAGGCAATCAAAGATGTGTGTCGGGGGACACCCTTTCCATTCTCTCAGACCAAACTGTCTGATTCCAAGTCTGTCTTTCTGTGTCTGTGGAACGTTAGATTCTGTCCAATGCTTCCTGCAGCAAGGTACTTCCCTTTTGTGAAACTGAATGCTGCCGAAGTGATCTTTTCTTGAAGCCTTGCCCTATGCGTCCCCAGAGACTCCTTTATCCATCATGCACAGCTTTGACAAACCTCACTGGAGACAGGCAGGGAAAACTTCCCATGCAAACTGCACGGCAGCTCCCTGGCAGAGATCAACAAATTCAGAATCAAAATAATGTTGATCCCACAGATTTTGACCAGTGGTCAGTGCAGCACGTCTATGCATGGCTTTCCAAATTTTATTTTGATTAAAACATTTTTAAGTGCAGGCCCCGGTCACTTAACAAACAAGTCCTTATAATATAAGTAAATTAGTACACTGTCCATAGAATTTTTCTATTGATGTACTGAAAAATTTAAGACCTCTTTCTATAGAAACATAAAACTCTTGTGGATCATTGGAGGATTAGTAGAAATGCATATAACACATCTAAATGTACTTAAGGAGCGTTTTTTTTTTTTTTTTAATATTTATATTGATTCTTGAGAGACACAGAGAGAGAGGCAGAGACACAGGCAGAGGGAGAAGCAGGCTCCCCACAGGGAGCCCGATGCAGGACCCATCCTGGATCCCAGGATGACACCCTGAGCCAAAGGCAGACGATCAACTGCTGAGCCACCCAGGAGTCCCAAGAAGCATTTTTAAACAGAGCACTGTACTGTACAGATAATTATTTCTATCATCTACAAGCAAAAGAAGATTGTAGTTTCCAAACAAAAGGGCAAGTTTGTTGACTGAATGCATACTCATTTATCATGCTGTCCTGTACTGTATTAATATTTTTAAATGGTTAGTCAATCATAAAAAAATTAAATCCTCAGTAAATCTTATCAGTAGCACAAAAATAATGGGATTTCTGTTTACAAGGTGTCGATTGTGTTCAGTCTTTGATAATGACGGCAGACAGTCAATAAACACTGGGACATTTACATGGTCGGTAGGAGCCTAACTAAACTATCTAATCTTTCAAAAGACAGTCAACACAATGAACTCTAAACCTAATCCCCTCAAATACTGGAGAGACAGTTTAGTGCTTTAAATACTACTCAACCCAAAACCCACACTAAAAAGAACCATTAAGGCTTTTTCTTAAACTCACATAAGGGGGACATTCTGATTTCAGTTCCAATCTCTGAGGGCCAAACTATACTTTATAATCTAAGTTCAACCTTTTATAAGATCTGAGATTTACGAAGGGTGACAAGTATTGTAAGTAAGGTAGAACTTGACTAAAAACTGAAAGAGGAGTAGTGTTGGATGCTTATTTTAAACTTTTTAAATGACCTTTTTTTCTCTTAAATTTCAAGAAAGCAAAACACATGACTTGCTGGTTTTGTTTGCTGTAATCAAGAAGACTCACACTTACTCAGAACTCCTGTTGGTGCTATATTTATTGCTGGGAGTTTTTTTTTTTTTTTTTTTTAAACTAAGGGCGGTGTGTATTTGGGGGGAAGGCTATTAATTGACCATTTCCTCTCTTCCATGGCTGTGTTACTCAACGAAGATAAAGGTTTAAAATCCTAAAATCCTGACAAGAGACTTGTATAAGGGAAGTTGAAAATGCCTGACTATGGCATCATGGATTTAGACACCAAAAGAAACTTTGAGGTTTTTGTGCAGAGAAAGAAAGAGAAAGAATTTCAGCCTGACTTGTATAAGTGTCCTTTCGATTCTATGATATTTTGTGATCTTAGTCAATGATATGAACATGTGTGGGAGAGCATTTGATACTGGCTGGGAAAAGTGGGCCCTGACACTCCACTCAGAAAGAATGGTTTTCCTGAGATGTTTGATTTGGGGCTTCTCTTCTCTTCTTGCGTGCCCAAGGTGTTAGTTTCTTTATTGTTCCTGTCCAAGGAGCTTGGCCAGAGAGGTTCTGGCTTATTGCTCCATTCCACACCTGAGACAAGAGTGGGGCTCAAGGAAGAGCAACCTTGCTGCTATGGAACAGCTTAAAACAGATGTGACTTTGCTTTGAAATCTGTTTAACACAACAGACTACCTGAGATCTGATGTTTGGTTCTCTTCAGGCTATAGAAATGAGAGTTTTTGGTTGACCTGGCATTCTGCCATGTCAGAGAGTCCACTGGAATCTCTACTTTGCTATTTGCAGGAAATGGCAGGAAGTGTGTGAAAATCTGGAATCCAGCAACAGGATTTAATCATGCCACGTTATGAGGTCACTCTCTCTGTCAGTGATTGAGAAGGAAGAAGACTGATTTATTTAATTTTTTAAAGATTTTATTAAGTTTTAAAATTTTAATTCCAGTAGAATTAACATACAGTGCTAGATGGGCTTCAGGTGTACAATATAGTGATTCAACACTTTCATACATTACTCAGTGTTCATCATGATAAGTGTCCTCTTAATCCCCATCACCTATTTCACCCATCCCCCCAGTGGCCTCCTCTCTGATAACCATCAGTTTGTTCTCTATGATTAAGAGTCTGAAAAAAAAAAGTCTGTTTCTTGGTTTGTCTCTCTTTTCCTTTGTTCGTTTGTTTTGTTTTTTAAATTCTACATATGAGTGAAATCCTACAGTATTTATCTTTCTCTGATTTTGCTTAATAAGGTTGATTTATTTATTTTGGGGTGAGTTTATTGGGAGCTCATGCTGGCAAGCCCCTAAATTCTAGCATCTTTGGGCATCATTAAGGCCTAAATTTCTTTGTGGGTGCTCACACACTCTGTGAATTCCAACAATCCTTTAACTCCATTGGAACCTAAGAAACATTGATCCAACTATATTTTCACTGCCCCTCACTCTTTTCATGTCCTTACTTCCCTCCTTACTCAGCTTAAATCTGTGGTCAAATTTTCATCACTCCCTTGAACATACTTTTGATTCCCTTGTCCCTCTGTTACTTGGTTAAACTTACTTAGCTAAACCACAACCTTTATTAAATTCGACTTTTCCTTACGCCCTTCCACACAGTTGAACAAAGCCAAAGAAAAACATACCATCAAGCCAGCCAACTGGTTTCATTTTACATTGCTGATCACTCATCTCTGGTAGAGTCTTACGGCTGTCTAGCAATCATACCATATTTCCCAAGGCCTTTCATTCGCTTATTCTACTGGAAGGGGATGATTTTTACACTCTTTCTTCTCTTCCCCAAACTTAAACCAGGAGTTCCCCATCCTCACTGTCATGATGATCTTGCTTCCTATATACTGAGAAAATTGAAGCCCTCGAAGGAAACTTCCATAGCCCCCATGCCCACAACTACCTACTTGCCAGCATCAGGGCTCATAGACTGTCTTCCCTCCTGTTCTTCTGGGTGAACTGTCCAAACTCTTTACAAAGGCTAACAACTAGGGCAGCCTGGGTGGCTCAGCGGTTTAGCACCACCTTCAGCCCAGGGCATAATCCTGGAGCCCCAGGATCGAGTCCCAAGTCGGGCTCCCTGCATGGAGCCTGCTTTTCCCTCTGCCTCTCTCTCTCTCTGCGTCTCTCATGAATAAATAAATAAAATCTTTGAAACAAACAAACAAAATAAAACCAAAGGCTAACAACTCCATGTACTTGCCAGACTGTACTCCTTTCCTGTTCAGTCAAGGACTCTGCTGTAAGCACTCCTCCCTTCTCTCCTGCACCAATTTTCCCCTTTCCCAGTACCATATAAGTATTCTCTCATCATAAAAACAAACTCTCATTCCTCCTTCCCCTTCCAGTTTATCCCTCTGTTCCTTTCCTCTTTTTAAATAATGTTTAAAAAGATTTTATTTATTTATTCATGACAGACACACATGAGAGAGAGGCAGACACATAGGCAGAGGTAGAAGCAGCCTCCCTGCTGGGAGGCCAATTTGGGACTTGATCCCAGGACCTTGGGATCACAACCTGAGCTGAAGGCAGACACTCAACCGTTGAGCCACCCAGGCATCCCTATCAATTACTTTTAAATTTATACCTCCAGTCTGTACCACTTCCCTGTGGTCCACACCATATATCCAACTTCCAACTTAACATCTCCATTTGGGGATCTAATCTATATCTGTGTCTCTGCTTTCCTTCGACCCCCATCCAGAGCCTGCTTCTCCTATATTGTTTCCCTTCTCAATAAGTGGCAACTTCATTCTTCCAGTAGCTTAAAAAAAAAAAAAAACATCTCGGCATCAAGCTGGACTTTTCTTGCTCTGATACCTTGCGTTTTAATCCATTAACAAATCCTGTTAACTCTACCTTCAAAATATATTCAGAATTTTACCACCTCTCACCATCTCCTTTACTACCCACCCTGGTTCAAACCACCTTCTAGCTGGTTTTGCCACTTCTGCTCCATCTGGAATGTAGTGGAACTGAGATTTAAACTCAATTATTGGGATCCCTGGGTGGCACAGCGGTTTGGCGCCTGCCTTTGGCCTAGGGTGCGATCCTGGAGACCCAGGATCAAATCCCACATCGGGCTCCCGGTGCATGGAGCCTGCTTCTCCCTCTGCCTATGTCTCTGCCTCTCTCTCTCTCTCTGTGACTATTATAAAATAAAAAATAAATAAATAAAAATTAAACTCAATTATTCTTCCATTTTGAAGACTTAGATCTTTTGTCTGGGCTCTACTGTCCTTCTGCTTTTTCACCTTTGATGGCTGTGACTATAGGTACCTCCCCTATATTCATTTCCCTATTCTTACCATTTTTCCTTAGTCATAGAATCCTAACTACATTCAAAATGGCACTGTGATCAAATATCTTTTGTTCTATCTTTCCCAGCCTCGTGTGTGGATAGATGTGGGCATGTGACTAAAGTAGCTCCTGGGATCCCTGGGTGGCTCAGCGGTTTGGCGCCTGCCTTTGGCCCAGGGCGCGATCCTGGAGACCCGGGATCGAATCCCACGTCGGGCTCCCGGTGCATGGAGCCTGCTTCTCCCTCTCCCTCTGCCTGTGTCTCTCCCTCTCTCTCTGTGTGTGTCTCTCATGAATAAATAAATAAAATCTTAAAAAAAATCTGTAGAATAGAAATAATACCAAAAAGAGCTATTCCATATGGCTATTGAGATGATAAAATGAGGGAACACATGTAAAAGGGCCTAGTTCATAGTAGTCACTCAATAAATATTTGTTCATTCATCTCAATAACATAAATGCTTTAGAATTTTTGAAATACTCTCACATACTGTACAAGTTATTGTTAAAATACCAAGTACCCATTAACACTTCCTCTAAGAACTTTTGGATGGTTGTATTTTAATTATTTTAGGATGTGACCAGCTTTTGTGAAGTTGAGTTAGTTGGCTTCATTATTCCCCTGCAACATTTCCTTTGCACTCATTGATTTCCATGGCTACATGATGATTACTTCCTGAGAAACAAAGGAACACATGTGTTTGGAAGTAAAAAGGAAGCATACAGATCACCTATTGAACCATAACCCTGTAAAGCTTGGTATAAATGGAAACTTTTCTTTTTATCATATGGTGTTTGAAGTGAAGGAATTCATATTAGTCATTAGCTCAGTTTTTACTCCACAATAGGTATCCCTGTAAGGAGCCAGATTGTGTCAGGCCTTATAAGCCAAACATATTCTAAAACATTTTGTAAAGTCGACTATTTACAACATCAAAATTTCTGAGTGGTGACCAATCCAGAAAAGTGATAGTAGGTAATGGGAAACTTGAAGACAAAAGATGAGTAGTAGAAGAAATAGCTTACTACTCTAAAACACATGGATTCTGTTTCATTACATGAATTAGTCGATCATTCTAGCAAACATATATTGATGACTTCTACATATGAGGTCCTGTAGTAAGTGCTCTGAGAATTACAAAGGTGAGTGAGGCCCAGAGGTGATATTCAAAGAATCCATAGCTTAGTATTGGAAATAATATATGTACATCCCCTGTACAAATTATGTCCTCTGTGAAGTGATCCAGAATCTAGGGTGGCTTTGAAAAAGGGGCTGTTTTGAGTCTTGAAGAATACATAGATATTTGCACAAAGTAGGCAGATGGAAAGGCATTCCAGATAAAGGGACCAGTAGCTACAAAGACCCAGAGGTGACGAGGCTCAGACTTAGTGGATCAGAGATAGGCAGAGATTGATTCAGAAATAACTATTTTGGAAAAAAAAAAAGAAATATTTATTTCGGGGATAGCATCACTGTTAATAGGTAGGTATTTGGTATGTGGAGACTGTCTTAAAGTGGGAGGAGAGTATTATAGATGGTGTCCCCCTCAAATTCCTGTGTTGAAACTAATCCCCAATGTGATGGTATTTGGAGGTGTGGCCTTTGAGAGATGATTAAGTCATGAAGGTGGAACCCCCATGAATAGGATTAGTGCCCTTATAAAAGAGACTCCAGAGAGCTTCTTTGCTTCTTCTGCCTTGTGAGGACACCGTGAGAAGATGGCCATAATGGACTAGGAAGCAGGCTCTCACCAGTTACTGAATTTGTTGGCTCCTTCATCTTGGACTTCCAGCTTTCCAGGACTGTGAGAAATAAATGTTTGCTATTTAAGTCACTTAGTCCATGGTATTCTGTTATAGCAGCCCAAATGGATGAAGAGAGGAAAAGTAAGTTCAGTTTTGGACATGTGGAATGTCAAGTGATAGCGACAGGCTATTCTGGTAGAGATGTTATGTAGGTGGTTAGAAATGAAGTTTGGAGCTTAGGAGAGAAGTGCAATTGTAGGTCTACATTTGGGACTCATCAACACACAAGTGGAAGATGAACTTATAGGAGTCTAGAGTAAGAAGAAAAGACAGTTGGGGACGGATTCCTGGAAACAACTAGATTTAAGGGACAGACTGACAAAAATAAACCTGGGAAGGAGGCTGAGGAGGAGCCAGAGAGATATAAAGAAAAACTATAAGAAAATGGCAGTGCTTTATCAGATTCTCTCTCTCTCTCTCTCTCTCTCTTTTTCAGGTCCCCCCCCCAGGTTTTGGGGTTCTTTTTTTTTAAATTTTTATTTATTTATGATAGTCACAGAGAGAGAGGGAGGCAGAGACACAGGCAGAGGGAGAAGCAGGCTCCATGCACCGGGAGCCTGACGTGGGATTCGATCCTGGGCCTCCAGGATTGCGCCCTGGGCCAAAGGCAGGCGCCAAACCGCTGTGCCACCCAGGGATCCCAATTTCTGGGTTCTTAAGCTCCAATGATTCAGGGAGGCAGCATCCCATAGTGGTTATGAGCACTACGGTTAGATCTGTGTTCAAGCATCATCTTGAAGCCCACAGGTGGATTCTCTCAGCAAGTGTGTGTGTGTGTATGTGTGTGTGTGTGTGCTATCCTGGTGTGGACTGCGGGTGTCACACTCCTAGACCCCTCTGCCCCCACTTTCAATCCAGTTGGAATAAAGAGAAATTTCTCCACTGACCTATGAGCTTCTCAAGGGTTTGATACACAGTAGGTTCTCAAATACATAGTTTTCTTTTAAAAGGTGAATGAATAAATTAACAAAACATAAACAGGAAATAATTTTATAGTAAACATATGAGCATTGTGGTCTCCTAACATTGTGGTTTTATGGGTCACTGACATTTTCAAAACTATGATCATTGAGCATCAGAGAAATATCTACACATGTCCACTGGAAAAGAAATAGAAGAACAGCTTTATTATGCCATAATAAAATTATAAGGCAGTTGATTAAAAAACAAAAACAAAAACAAAAGATCATCCTTAATGGTTCATAACATCATTCCTTATTAAGCAATGGCATAACACTAATGCTTCTGTAGTGCTTTCCGCTTTCCTGGCATTGTTCTGAATACCTTATTTGTATTAATTACTTTAATCTCCTCAACAAAATCTATGAGATAGGAGCTTGTCTATTATGTAGATAAGGAAACCTCGGGTATAGAAAAGAGCCCAAGGTCACATAGCTGATAATTAGCAGAGGTAGGATTTGAACTCCAGAGTCTGTGCCTATAACTGCTATGTTACACACAGAAGCCTACTTTGATTCTATTACTTGCCTGCCCAGCCAGACCCACCATGTTTATCACCTAATACAGAAGGAAAACTACATTGTATGTGTGAAGTGAGGCCTTCTCACTAGGGCTTGGGTGGCAGAAGGTGGGGGCAAGGACATGTTGTGGGAAACATATTTGTGTTAAATCAGGACAACAAGCATGGTAATTGTTGATACTAACAGAAATCATAATCACACAGTGATCTTATTTCACAATTTACTTCCCCTAATCCCATGGCCAGGTGACTTAAGCTCCTTGTCACAAGCCCTCATTCATAAGCTCAGAGAGACAGAGAAGCTCATTGCTTTGGATGGGCCAAAAAGTGTGTATATGTGGGAGTCTGCACAGAACGCAATGACCTGTCTGTTCTCTACGGTCCTGCTCGGGACCTTGTTTTCTGAGGGGACCTTGTGTGAATGGCCTCATCTTATTAGTTGGTCTCTAGGAGCCCACACTGTTTGTCCCTTAACGGAGGAGTCACCGAGAGAAATCTCAGAAGGAGTCAAGCAAAAGAGGCAGCACGAAACCAAGAAGAAACATTGCTGCTGCTTGAAGGGAATTTGAATCCAAAAATGATAGTTTGGAATGGCTCTAAGGAATGTATCCAATATATGCTATAGCACATATGTTTAAAAAAATTTTTCAAACAAACTATTTCCTGATATTATGTTCAGTGAATAAGGATGTTTTACAACTGTTAAATATATTTAATATCACAGAAGAAAAGAACTCAAAACACATGAAAATAAATCAGATTAGGTTTTGTCTTTTGATTAATGTTTTTTTCTTCGCCCAACAGGAAAATACTCATTAACAAAAGTTTTGAGAACAATCAGGCAACTGGAGGTTATTAATATGAAAATATTGTCAATTGTTCCTCCCGTAAAAATCTCCCTGGACAGCCCACTTCCTGAAAAATGACTCAGCGAAAGCTCCCAACCCGAGTTGTTCGTGTTTCATACAATTGTTCAGGCTGGTGCTCATTTCTTATCTATAAAGTCCCCTTTTGATTGATGATTCATGTTTCTTTTCAATTATAGGCTTTGAATGCAAACTATTTCTTAATGTAAACAAATGGCCTCAGTATTTAAAGCAAAACATTTCCGTTTGTTTAGTACTATTTCCTATTTTATGCCTGAAACCATATTTTTGAGGGAATTGTTTGGTTTCAAAAGAGGGAAAAGAGAATGATTGTTTAGAAGAATGTGTGCAAAGGAGGGGTGCATTTGCTATGGGCCGCCTGCCAGAGGTGCAAGGGTGTGCTCAGAAGGGGCACATGGAGGCCTACCCTCTCCTAGCATGGCCCAAAGAAGTTAGTGTCCTGAATTCTTACTTTAAAGATCCTGGTTTTCCTGTGGGAGAAAAGTGTATCTTTGGTAGCTTGATAATAGGCCTGGTAGCGTATCTTTATGTTCTCAGTTCGGCTGAAGGGCTCTGAGCTAGATGAATGGAGGATAAATGATGCATCGAACAGTTGCCAGAAATGCTAGAAAAAAGAGATCAAGGTACTCAGTGATTTCTAATAATGTTTTACAATTACCAATATAAAAAATAAAATTAAAACCTGGAAGAGCAAGGGCCAGTTTCAACAGACCATGTGTCAAAAATTGGCCACTAGGTAGCGCCATAATCCAGCTCCAGGACCATAGGGCTGAGGCTGCTCATTCTTTGTTGGCCAGAATTCAAATGTTCAAGATTGACATTTGGGAAAAGATCAGCAAGGGCACCCTAAAAATTTCCAAATAAGGAGACCCCAACATAATAAACAGAAGAGGCCTAAGGTTCAAAATATTTACTTGGTGAAGCTACTTATTCTATCTATATCAATTATGTTTATTGAGAACTCAAGAAACAAACATTGTAGGTGTTAGAGATTTTACCTTAGCCTTCTCTTAATGACACCTCAGATTTGCATGAAGATAAAGAAAGGAATAATCACAGTTAATTAAAACGATTAGTCCAGAATTTTCTTGTCAAATTGGGAAAATATAATTTAATTAAGCAGTGGACACTAATCATATTTATTTTGGAAAGTCAGTATTATTTCTGCCATTCTTGCCAAAGTCTTCTACTCATTCAGCAATCATTGAGGCCATGCCTGCTATGTGCCCAGTGTCATGCCAGACGCTTTGAATATAAAGAAGCATAAGGCCCATTCCCTACTTTTGTGTAGCTCATAGTCCGGTATGGTAGATAAATATATAACAAAAACAACAATACTAAAAGATCAGAGCTTTGATAAAGACAACATGCTCAAAAGAGTTATGGGAGATAGTAGCAAATCATTCTATACAATGAGGCGGCATTGAACAAAGCCTCGAAAGATAAATCATAGTAACAGGTGACACTGATGCTCATCAGGTGCCACACTCTCCAGAGTGCTAATACATGCTTAAAGGTCATGTAACCTTCACAACAACTGGATGAGGTAGGTGCTACTGTTGTCATCTCTGGCTATAGATGAGAAAACAGGTTTGGAGAAGGTATTCTAGACAAAAGAAGTAGCATGTATAAAGGTTTGGAGACATATAAAACTATGGCATATTCCAAGAAATAGAAGTTCAGATAACAGTAATGATATTATAATATTATAATTAATATAATATAATAGAAACATGTCCTCTAAGATTTTATAAATAGAAAAATGTGATGAGTTATAGCAGAAATTTAGAACAGATTTTTAAAAACAGTTTTCTTAATTATGTAAAATTTTATCCTTCAAAGAACAGTAGGAATATAGTTTATTGAGAAAACATAGATCCACTGAAAGACCAAAATGCATTTTGTAATGAAATATTACATCTTGAGTTTTGAAGATGATAGAAAAAAAAAAAAAGAATGGCTCCGTGGAGCCACCTTTTTGGATACCATAGATATTTCTTTCTTTCTTTCTTTCTTTTTTTTTTTTTTTTTACCATAGATATTTCTTTAAACACTTTCTAGGGCACCTGGTTAAGAGTCTGCCTTCAGCTTAGATCATGATCCTCCAGGGACTGAGCCCTGCATCTGTCTCCCTGCTCAACAGGGAGTCTGCTTCTTCCTCTCCCTCTGCCTCTGCCCCACGTCCTTGTGCTCTCTCTCTCTCAAATAAATAAATAAAATATTTATTTTTTTTCCAAGATTTTATTTATTTATTCATGAGAGAGACACACACACACACACAGAGAAAGAGAGGCAGAGACACAGGCAGAGGGAGAAGCAGGATCCATGCAGGGAGCCCGATGTGGGGCTCGATCCCGGGACTCCAGGATCATGCCCTGGGCCGAAGGCAGGCGCTAAACTGCTGAGCCACCCAGGGATCCCCTAAATAAAATCTTAAAAAAAAAACAAACCGTAACTTTTTAATAACAAACCATACTGCTGTGAGCATCCTGAAAATAATAATGCTATAGTTTTATTTTATATTTTTATAGTATGAGGCAATTTTATTAAAAAAATTATGTATTTGAATATATGAAAAAATATCCAGGAGGATATTCATAAAATTAATAACTGGTAATTTTTGGATGGGAGGATCGTGATTTCCTTATATATTTTCTCCATTATTTTTCCAGTGAGCATGTATTTATTTTTTTTTTAATTTTTACTTAAATTTTAGTATAATGCTATAGTTTTGAGGTTTAACTGCATACCCTAAAAGATTTTCTAATGTTGAAAAATAATACTAATATAATTAAAACAACTTTTATCTATCTTATTTGAGATAGCCTTTGTAAGATAAACTGTGATATCAAGATTAAATATTTATTGGTTGTCCATTACTTACAAAGCATTGTAATGCTGTATCAAGATAATTTATTGAACAAATATTTATTGAGCATCTAACTCGTGCCAGCCATGGTGTGAATTGCTGCAGGT
This sequence comes from Canis lupus dingo, assembly GCF_003254725.2. Taxonomy (NCBI): domain Eukaryota; kingdom Metazoa; phylum Chordata; class Mammalia; order Carnivora; family Canidae; genus Canis; species Canis lupus. Next base: position 7,266,774 of record NC_064270.1, read on the forward strand.
ATAGTAATAGCAGAACAACAATAAGGACCCAATCTCTGCTTACCTTACCTCAAAAAGACTGAGGGTTTTTGTTTTTGTTTTTGTTTTTTTAATGATTTATTTATTTAAGAGAGAGAGAGAGAGAGCATGAGTAGGGGAAGGGGTGGAGGGAGGGAAAGAATCTCAAGCCAACTCCCTGTTGAACATGATCCCATAACCTGAGATCATGACCTGAGCCAAAATTAGATGCTCAACCAACTGAATCACCCAGATGCCCCTGATGTTTTTTATTTTCCAAAAAGTTTTTATTCAAAAATATATAAAATAGGGCAGCCCTGCGTGGCTCAGCAGTTTAGCACTGCCTTCAGCCCAGGGCATGATCCTAGAGACCTGGGATTGAGTCCTACATCAGGCTCCCTGCATGGAGCCTGCTTCTCCCTCTGCCTGTGTCTGCCTCTCTCTCTCTGTGTCTCTCATGAATAAATAAATAAAAGCTTAAAAATAAATAAATAAAATATTTTTTCATTCAAAAATAAAATTAAATTAAAAGGCAGCTTTTATTTACAAAATTTTTATTCACAAAGTTTTATTCGAATAGTAAACTTTTTTTTTTTTTTTTTTAAAGGTTTCTAGTTCTAGAGGGACTAGGGTTTCTAGCAGACTAATAAGATAGAGATTCAGTTTCAGAGGAAGAAAAAAGCAGTCAGGCGCCTCAGTAACAGAGCCATTATCAACACAACACATAGCCTGATGATGTCTTGAAGATCCACTTAAGGCAGGATTTTCTAACCTCAGCACTATTAGCATTTTGGGATGGAAAAGTCCTGTTGTGGGGACTGTCCTGTATACTATATTAGCAGCACCTTTGGCCACTACCCACCTCCAGTTCTGGCATTAAAAAATGTCTCCGAGGCGCCTGGATGGCTCAGTAGGTTAAGCGTCTGACTCCTCATCTCGGCTCAGGTCAAGATCTCAGGGTGGTGAGATTGAGCCCTGTGTCGGGCTCTGTGCTGGGTGTGGAGCCTGCTTAAGATTCTCTCTCTCTTTCTCTCTCTCTCTCCCTCCCTCTGCCCCTCCTCCAACCCCCTCACCTCTCTCCCTCTCTAGAAAAAAAAAAAAAAAAAAGGAAAAAACCCAAAATGTCTCCAGGCATTGCCTTGGGGCTGGGGAGGAACAAGAATCATTGGCCTAAGGCCACTGAAGTTGCTCCTGTCAGTGGTCAGGCTTGATCCTAGCAAGGAGTCCAAACAGTTTGAGCCCCAGCTGGGAGGAGAAGTTAAGGGTGGAGATTGGGAACATTCCAGTCACACACACCAGTCTCTTTTATGGGCATCTTGGAATATATCTGTTTAAAAATGTTTCCATTTCCTCCTTTTCTTTTCCTTATTTGGTGAATTTGTTGTCAGCACGATGGGATAGGGGAGGTTGTTTTTCTTAACTGTTACTTTCGGGAGGAGATGGTCTCCTGTTCATTCAATCTGTGTGGACTTCCGGCAGGAAATGGCAGTCAAGGAAAGTTTTGAATAAAAGGAAGATGCTGGTTAGCCAGTGGAAACAGGAAGTTGTTGCCTGTGTCTTACACAGCTTAGAAGAAAGTAAGAGGCAGAGGGAAAATTCACTTCCCACAAGTGGGAGGAGCTGAAGAGAGTGGGATGGGAGTGGAGGAGGGGTAGGGAGCGCTGAGGAGCAGAGAGAGGCAACCAGGTTGAAAGACCTTGAATCTCCTGGGGGAGCTGGCTGCAGGGGAGGAGGGTGACAGCACTGTGTAGTAGGAATGGGGGCATGCAGTAGCAATAAGTCAAAATTATTGTGACTTATTAAGTTGTGCTGTATACCACTAAAAATACTCTATTTAAAGAAATACAGTTTTCTCACAATATATGTTAAAGCATTTGCCAACATTATAAAATCCCCTTGAATAAACAGAGAGAGAGAGAGAGAGAGAAAGAAAACGTGGCAAAATGTTAACAATTGGTAAATCACATGAAGGGTATATGGCTGTTTGCTGTGTTCTTCTTTAAATTTTCTGTAAGTTTAAAAGTTTTAAAAATAAAAATTTGGTGTATGTGGGGAGAAGAATCAATTTTTTTAGGATTTTACTTTATTTAAAATATTTTGAAATTTTATTTAAATTCAATTAATTAACATATAAGGTATTATTAATTTCAGAGGTAGTGTTCAGTGATTCATCAGTCCTATATAACACCCAGTGTTCATTACATCACCCAGTAGCTCCATTCTCCCGTCCGCTAGAATCAATTTTTTTTAGTATGTGATATTTGAGGCTGGATGGATCATCACAGATATATGTTCATGGGTACGTGGCATTACCTATGAATTCTCTACAACATAGTATAGTGGTGAACAACATTCTCTTATGACCAGAGTAATTTCTTTCTTTTTTTTAGGGGGGGGGAGGGGCAGAGGGAGAGGGAGAGAGAGAATCTTAAGCAGACTCCATACCCAGCACGGAGCCTGATTTGGGGCTCAATCTCACAACCCTGAGATCATAACCTGAGCTGAAGTCAAGAGGACGCTTAACCAAATGAGCCTCCCAGGAGTCCCCAGAGTGATTTCTCATTGTACTTTTATTAATATATTCTCAGATTCTGATAAACTCAATAGGGAACTCTGAGATTTTTGCATAACTTGGATCAACATTTCCTAACAAGGCAGAGGTAACTCTTAGCTTGTAGCTTTTGCTATCATTCATTCAATAAGCATTTCATGAGCACCTATGGTATATAGGGCAATGTGTTACGTGTTATGTGGAATACAAATATGAATCAAATGGACCTTCTGTTTTGTTTTTTGTTTTATTCAGAGAGAGAGAGAGAGGCAGAGACACAGACAGAGGGAGAAGCAGGCTCCATGCAGGGAGCCCAACGTCGGACTTGATCCGGCGTCTCCAGGATCACACCCCGGGCTGCAGGCGGCACTGAACTGCTGCTCCACAGGGGCTGCCTGGACCTTCTGTTCTTAAATAATCTGATAATTTGGTAGATGAATTTTAAAACTTTCCACATAAATGACTTTTTTTTCCCACACAAATGACTTTAACCCAAGGTAGAAAATCACTTGGGTGTCGAGTCTTGGAGGAGGACATCATCACTTCTTCCAGAGGGAAATGGTGTTAGGCATATTCCTGTTGCATCATGCAGTGGACAAACAGTGGGACTCGAGTGAAGAATCCTACACTGATCTGCTATTGCTGCATAACCCATTATTCAGTAACAACCCTGTGTTATTGCTCATGTGTCTGGGTCAGTGGAGCATGGTTGACCTATCCCAGGTTTGGGAGGGCAGCTTTGCTTCAAGCTGCTGCAGCTGGATGGGAATATATGCCTCTCCCTGCAGTTTTGTGAGTCAGTAGGGATGATGACCCTGCTTCATGTATCTTTCATCGTCCTTGGACCAGCAAGCTGACAGGGCAGGTGTTCCCAGGGGATGGCAGAGGTCTATGAGGACAAATAAATATATGGGAGGCCTCACAAAGCCTAGGCTCAGAGCTCACATGCTGTCCTTTCAGCTCATATATGGTTGGCCAGCTGAAGTTACAAGCTGAACCCAAAGTAGTGGGTCAAGGGGGAACACAATGCCCTAAGTGAGGTGTTGGCGAGGGTATGGATGCAGGGAGAGGTGAAAAACTGATGCAGTTTATGACATATGTCTTTTGGTTATTGAGCACTACATCTTTAGGAGAAGTACAATTTTTTTACAAAGCAAAACTTAAAAATCTGATAAAAACTTAAAAAAATAGGTTCATATGGAAGAATGTCAACACTAGCCATCCCTTTATTTATTTTTTAAAGATTTTATTAATTAATTAATTAATTAATTTATTTATTAGAGAGAGAGAGAGAGAGAGAGAGAGAGAGAATAAGCAGGGAGAAGGGAAGGGAGAGGGAGAAGGAGAGCCTGACACAGGGCTATATCCCAGGACCCTGAGATCATGACCTGAGCTGAAGGCAGATTCTTAACTAACTGAGCCACCCAGGCACCCAGGCACCCCTTAGCCTTCCCTTTAAATACCTACTTTCTAGTAGTGGGCAAGAAAGCATGAGGTTAAACTCAGACTTGAGGAAGATCTAATGCAAATGGTGATGGGAAATATGTGCCCATTTAGTTTCTTTTAGTCCTTCTTGGGGCTGGCTGTGGGCCATATTTTCCCTTGATACTTTGGGCCTTTATTTCCTGCATTCTTTCTTCCTCTCAGTGGCAACCAGCCCCCACAATACCCTGATATCTTCATGTTTTCTCCCTCCCCATCAAAACTTTTTCTGTAGTAAAGATTTGGCCAACTCCTTCACAGTGAGGCCTAAGTGACTAACAAGGATTAGAAGCTAACTGCTTTCAGGAGCATTTGAATTTGAGCAGGGGACAGAAGAAGGAATGGCTCTGTGAATGAACAACCACATAGCAGTGACGAGGGTGGAGAAGTGAAGGAGATGGGGAACCAAAGAATGAGCCCAGTGGCCTCAAAATCATATCCTGTAAGATGTTACATTTTTTCTGGCTAAGCTACCTGCTCGGGTTTGTGGGCAAGGGTATAACTGTAGGAATGGCTTGTATTATGTATTTAGCATAAATAATATTAACATATGTACCCTGACAAGTCAATTGTATTTAAAATTTTTATAGTGCAATGGTTCTAATTCCTGCCCAAGTTTGCAGTGACTATCTTTGAGAAACAAATAAATAGACATAGCTGACATTAGGCAGGAACTTTCTGAACTGTGTCAAGGTTAATAATAAGTAAAATGTTATAAGTAGAGACAGGACAGCAACAGCTGTGCAACATTCTTGGAAGCAAAGATTCTGATAGCATGAAGTAAGACTTTGAGCTCAGTTTTTGCTGCTACTCTGGGTAAACAGGGAACGTGTATAATAATTGAACAAAAACCTTATTTCTTTTATGAATTACAACTGTTCTGTGCTCAAAATCTGATGTCTACAGCTGGAAAATCAGGGGCATGTGAAGCAATGTTGGAAGAAGACCCAGATCAAAATTATGAGAATGTCCTGGCTGAGATTCAGTCTTTCGAGCTGCCCATTGAAGCTACTTTAAGGTAGGACTCCTCTTATGCGTTTCTTCTTTTGTGGTGATAATGCAGTCTTATTCACTTCTTATATTTTTTTCTATAATAGAATAAAAAATAATTACAATTCTGTATATACCTAAACTCTACCTCTTTTCTTATCTTTAGATAAATTACAGTAAACAATCCACTCTTGTTTGCATTGTATTTGTTTCCTGATTCATCACCACAAGGTTTAAAAAATAGAAATGACTTTCAAGAGATCAAAAAGGGTCTCTTGCCATCTCCAAATAGATATCCCATCTCATTTACATAAGATTTCAAAGGTTTTCTCTAAAATATCACTTAGTGAAAAACATTGAGAACCATTAGACATATCAGTGAAACCAATTTCTATTTGGGTAGATGTGAGTTTAAAAAAAAAAAAAAAAGTAAAACATTTATTTGCATGGTTGCTACTTGGGTATATGGTGATCTCCCGGATATGATTTTTTGTTTTTTGTTTTTTGTTTTTTTTAATTTCCACATAACATTTAAAAATAACTTCTTGGTAATATGTGGATTAATGTGCACATTTCAAGAACAGGATTAAAATGAAAGACCACGTATCTTTGTTAAAAGGGCAGCTTTAAAAATGTAATCCTTTCTGACTGCCTGCCTGTAACTGACACCTATCAGTGTGGGAATGGAATGGTAATCACTGAATTTGATAGTGACCGACAATAAATATTTGTTGACTAATATTTGTTGATTAAATAAAAGGATTTTTTGAGGAGGGGTTTTGTCTCTTCATACTCAGAAAGGACCCCACGCCAAGTTGCTTTGAAATATGCTACAGTGTAAATCTGAGTAAAGTTGGGGGCATGGGAAGGCATTGATATTTATTGGTTGATTCTTGGATTATCAATATGTAGGTGCAGTTGTAAAATAATTAAAACTTCATTTCAATTTTTCCTTACACTTTTTTTTTATCTGAGCATCATGAATATTCCATGAAGAAGGGAAGGTAAATTCTACCCTATTTAATAGGTGGAAGAAACCAGAGCTTTTTTACTAGTGGGAAACTCAATCACTTTTTCCATAGGGAACCAACTTTATACTGTACCAGAACCTTCTAGAACTTGTGCATTTGCCTGATGGTTAGATCAGAAGTGTAAAGGGGGACAAGAAAAAGGGTGAGGGGAACCTCGATGTGTGTTAGTTACTGTGGCCTCTGCTGCTGTTGCTGCTTCAGAGCTCTTGGCCTTCAATCCCTGACTCTCTCCACCTCTCCCCTGGTCTCACAACCCTGGTTGACACCTATACATGTCATCCGTCCATGGAATAATACTCCTGACTAGTCTTCCTTGTTATTGGACCTGACTTCCTGCTTTGGATCTTGGAGCTTTCCTACCTTCTTTAGTTAGGGCAAATATTCCTCATCTTGTACTTAGTCTTCCTAAAGAAAAAATCAGTGTAGATCTGGCTGTCACAGCACTCTCCCAGTGTCACCCTCAAGAGGGGAGACAACATAGATATTTTCTCCAGGTGTTGCTCTTTCACCACCAGAGTGGACCCTCATTTCTGGGTTATTGAACAAGGGGTGAGGTCACTCTTTTCCAAAGGCTTCTGCTAAACCACCCCAATGTTATTTGGAGGGTAGACTCAGAGCTCTTAAAAAAGCTTCATCTGGGACAGTATTAAATTAGTTTTCCTAAGCTTTTGCTTTAATCACTGATTAGATAAAGACTTAGGCGGGCATTTGATGCCTTTCTGCACATACTTATGCATGTTATTGATATTCCGGTTTCAACTATTCTGTTCCACCGTTTTTACAGAACACATTAGCTCATGTGGTCAAATATGAGGGTTGGAAAATCAAGACAGACTTCCATTTTGGCTGAACTAGACTGTTTACTATTTGATAGTGTCGTGAGATTTTCTTCCTTCTGTGTTCATGGTTTCTTCTTCTTCTTCTTCTTCTTCTTCTTCTTCTTCTTCTTCTTCTTCTTCTTCTTCTTCTTCTTATCCACTCTTAGCCCTGCAAAGCAGGGCATGATTCAAATGCTCTTTCTTATATGAAGCCTCCCCTGATCCCCCAGTCACATATGAATGCCCATCCTTTGAAGCCCCCAAAGAATCCAGGACATTTATTTTGATTTACTTGGTGTGTGTGTGTGTGTGTGTGTGTGTGTGTGTGTGTGTGTATGTTTGTGATAACCATTTTCAGGCTCAAAGATTTCTGAGGGCAGAAATCTCTCTTTCTTTTACCTTTGTATCCTCTGCAGAAGATTCTACCAACAGAGGAGCTAGATATTTGTTGAACTGACTTGTATGAGCTTCTGAACTAATGGTGACCATGTGAAGCAAAAGAAAGAAGGCAGTTGAAAGAGAAAGTAATCATTTTAGGGAAGAAGAGGAGGTGGTGGAAGTATTTGAATAGCTACAAGCACTAAAGGCAGAGATGGTGGAAAGTATGGGTCACAAATCGGCTTCTGAACCGATACCAAAAGATTGGAAAAAAAAAAAAAAAGATGGTGGAAAGTGGATTGGGTTGGATGCAGATTGGCCATTGGAGCTGCACAGGAGCTGCTGGGAGGCCCTGGAGTGGGCGGTGAGAGAAGGGTAGGACATTGAGAGAACAGAGCTGGCAAACAGGAGAGAAACCTTCTCAGGGAAAGCCCTGTACCTGGGAATTGAGAGACTTTTACTGTTCACCTTTCCTTGTCTCTGAAAAAAGGCATTTCCTTCAGCAAACATTTTCTGTCATAAAATCATCAAGTCTCTTCCTTCCCTTCCCCTGCCCACCTCATTTTCCAGGTCAGGAATCTGGGGTGCCCTGCTCAACGTTAGGGTTCTGATCAGAGCCAGGTGGGGTTTGCTTCTCTTTCTCTTTTAAAGATTTTATTTATTTATTCATGAGAAACACACATACACACAGAGGCAGAAACATAGGCAAAGGGAGAAGCAGGCTTCCTGCAAGGAGCCTGATGTAGGACTCCATCCCAGGACCCTGGGGGATCACGACCTGAGCCAAAGGCATCTGCCCTCAACCAGTGAGCCACCCAGGCATTCTGGAGTCTGCTTTTCTAACAAGGTGAACTCCCAAGAGCTCAGTGGCTCAGGACTTAGAGATAGTTTCTGCTTATATCATTTAAGAGTCACTCAGCAGCTCTTCTTTCACAGGGTGCAAGCTTCCTAGCACTCACCCCACACATCCCCACTCCTCTCCCAGAGGAGTCATGCTGTTGCGTACTGTCAAAAGTCTGAGGTCTCTTTCGCACTGCCATTTGTACTCCCCCTCCTCCCCACTTCACACTTGGCTGCTCCCAGAGCAAACTTCTGCCAGACAGTGGAACCTGTTTCCTGCCTGACTCCTCCAGTGGGACCTTGGGTCTGCTCCTTTGGCCCTCCTCCTTCTCCTCCTCCTCCTCATCCTTCTTCTTCTTCTCTTCTTTTTTTTTTTTTTTGGTGGAAAAGTGGACAAAAATCAGATGATCCTGAGGTCCTGTGTTTCTTTTCATTCTTTGTGTGAAATGGGATCACAGCCTGTAGTATTAAGTTTAAAGGAGAAATAGTTTTAGGGGAGAGCTGTGAGTTACTATGGTTTTCCATGATTTGTGTTGCCAATGATTTTAAATATCCATTAAAGAGACATCACAGGCCGCTATAACCATGGAATTGGGAATGAGATTCCAGGGTAGAAAAGTAGAATTTGATATTAGCCTTGAAGATGGTGAGTGAGTTTAAGAGAAAAGGGAGAATTGTGAAGAAAAGTCTACTGCTAGTACCTGTAATGTCCTAGTATGGCTTTGCTTTGGGCATTCAGATTGTTGGTAGATGCAACTCTTCAGCAGATGGGATCTGGAATTAGTTTTGCTGCCATAACCTTTTGCCCTGGGCATAACTGTTTTCCTTTTGTTACTACCATATGCTAATTTCCACTGGATTTTTTCATTCTTTTTAGATTTTCTGACTTTCACTCCAGTCCCTCCATTTGGCTCAGATATGTCCAGCTCCGTGCAGCTCCTGCATCTGGGGGGACATGGTTGTCCCTGGTAGGCTTAGGGGCTGTCTGGAGCCACACTAAAGGAAAGTACTAGGACAGCCTTATTCAGCCTTACCAACTTTCTTTACCACGGATGGGCACTAGGTTTCAAGCAGCAGATCAATTCCAATGCATTGGTAGTGGTTGCCTGAATCTCACATTGACATGATTCTGATAAATTAGTGATGGCAGCTACGGACTTTAAGATAGGGTAGTAGCAGTGTTCATAACATGTACCATGTTCACACTAGAACCTCTTGCTGCCAGGCCTTGCCCATTCTACCTGCCCTACTCCATGGGTCCTGGCTCAATCTAGATGTCTTGGGGTCCTGAGGTATGTTGTTAGCCTCTTAGACCAGGCCCTGAAGTCACACCATGTCTCAACCCACTTGGGCTTACAACTTACAGCATGTTTTATTGCTATCACTGACCCAAGAGTGGGTAAGGGCAGGTTGAGGGCACTACAAAGTTAATGGGAAGTAGAGTAAGGGGACATATCCAAAGAAGGCCTTACAGAGCACTGGGAAAAATAGGAGGAAAAGGGAATTGTATAAGATGACGTACCAGAAGAAATTTTTGTAATTGTTTTATGATAACATAATTGTTTTACACTTGTATTCACAGGCTCTCTTGGGCTCTTTTCCAAAAGCTGACCATGAAGTTTTACCAGTTTAAGAGCAAACAGGATATTTTTATTTCTTTGACTTTAATGTTTTTTAGGAATGAAGATAACATGCTTTAAGGAAAGGACAGAAAACATTAAAAAAATCCAACTAATAATCTAAACTATATGTAAAAAAAAAAACTATATGTACAATGAAATCTTGGAATGACATACTAAAAAATAGGAATAGTAAACACTTGTAGACATTTTACAATGCTCTTGCTCTTGCTGTATATACCTTCAGAAATGTAAGATTTCTATTAAATCTTACCCATTAAGTATGTCAATTAACATGAATTCCAAGTTTTATTAGTTGTTTGAATTTGGCCTTAGTTTCTGAAACTATAAAATATGGATTAAGAACTTTTTTAAAAAAAAATATTTTATCCGTTTATTTGAGAGAGAGAGAGAGAGAGAGAGAGAGAGAATGAGCAGGGTGAGGGACAAAGGGAGAGGGAAAAGCAGACTCCCCGCTGAGTGCAGAACTGAGGGGGGGGGGGTGCATCCCAGGACCCTGAGATTATGACCTGAGCTAAAGGCAAACATTTAACCAACTTAGCCACCCAGGCACCCCTAAAATAGAGATTATAATACAACCCATCTCAAATGGTTAGTATATGCAAAGTGCTTAGCACAATGTCTGCCTAACACTTTGTAAATGCTCAATAAAAATTAGCTATTATTATTATGTCTAATTACAAATCTGGGGTATATATTTCAGTATAATTTAATAAATATATAGAGTGTTGAAATAAACAAGCACTCACAACATCTTGAAATTCTGAGTTAGTGGGAAATATTGAGTAATGTAAATTTTATTTTGGTTGTATAATATTTAGGAGAGAGAGGTATCCCTTTTTCAAAACCATATTTACTAATGCTTATATTTTATACTAATGTAATATCATTACCTTATTTAATCTCTGATGAGAATGATGTAGTGTGCTACATGTTGTGGATATATAGAGTCCAGAGAAATCATCCAGAAATAAATGTGGGCCTAACCATGACCAAGGTCTACCTGTCAGCAGAACCTCAGGAAAGCCTGGAGTCCCCAGTGATAGTGGGCTGTGTAGTTGCTAAACTTCTGATTATTTAAATCATAGCATTCACTATTTGATCTTCAGTGTAACACAAAAGAAAATCTAAAAAGGGGGCAGCCCGGGTGGCTCAGCGGTTTAGTGCCGCCTTCAGCCCAGGGTGTGATCTTGGAGACCCGGGATCGAGTCTCACGTTGGGCTCCCTGAAGAGAGTCTGCTTCTCCCTCTACCCGTCTCTCTCTCTCTCTCTTTGTCTCTGTCTCTCATGAATAAATAAATAAAATCTTAAAAAAAAATAAAAAAAGAAAAGCTAAAAAAAAACCCAACCCATTTTTATATCTGGGAACCAAGTATTTCAACCAGGGAGACAGTTTTGTTGATATACCGGTTAAATTAATAGACTCTGGAGCCAGAAGGATGTAGGTTCAAATTTTGCATCTTTCATTACTAACCGAGCTACTTAAAGGATTACATGAATTAGGTATGAAATATATTTAATGTAATGCCTTATACATAGTCAATGCTCATTTACTCATTTGTTCATTCAGTAAATAAATGTTTATAGAGTGCCTATGGTGTGGTCAGTAGTAATCTAGGATGGTCAATGGTTTTGCTGTGGATAGAGCAAGATGAAGACCCGGACAGTCTCTGCTCACAGGGAGCTTGTATTTTTATTTATTTTATTTTATTTTATTTTATTTTTAAAAAGATCTTATGTATTTACTCATGAGAGACACAGAAAGAGGCAGAGACATAGACAGAGGGAGAAGCAGGCTCCATGTAGGAAGCCCAATGTGGGACTTGATCCGGGGACCCTGGGATCAGGCCCTGAGACAAAGGCAGATGCTCAACTGCTGAGCCACCCAGGCATTCCGGGAGCTTGTATTTTAGTGAAGGGAGCTATGAATAAACAAATTAAAAAGTGTTATTGTTGTAGTTCCCCAGGCCCTTCCTCCTCAGATATGGCTGGAGCTTGAGGCATGCCCGGCCGGGACATGGGAGACCCAGAGCAGCTGGGAGGACGTGAATAATAGCACTTCAAGCCTGCAATAAAAAATAGCCTCCAATTAAACTACATTGCAAAGGCTGTCAAAGAAGGGGCGCCTGGTGGCTCAGTCAGTTAAACATCTGACTCTTAATTTTGGCTCAGGTCATGATCTTAGGGTCATGAGATTGAGCCTTTCTTTGGGCTGCATGTTGGGCATGGAGTCTGCTTAAGATTTTCTCTCTTCTCCCTCTACCTCTCCCCCATCCCTCTCTGAAAAAAAAGGGAAAGAAGGAGAATGGAAAGAGTAAAAAAGCAGAAGAGGCAGAGTCTGGGGCGCCTGGGTGGCTCAGTTGGTTAAGTGACTGCCTTTGGCTCAGGTCTTGGGGTCTTCGGATTGAGCCCTGAATAGGGCTTCCTGCTCAGTGTGGAGTCTGCTTCTCCCTCTCCCTGTGCCTGCCACTCTTTCTCCATGTGCTCTGTCTCTCTGTGTCAAATAAATAAATAAAAATCTTAAAAAAACAAAAAACAAAAAGCAGAGTCAGAGCCTGAGGAATTTGTGTTGGAAAAATCTGGACTGCTGTGTAGTGAATGGGAAGGTAGAGTATTTTCTGAAGTGGAATGGGTTCACAGATGCTGACAATACTTGGCAATTTGAAGAAAATTCAGATTGTCTAGATTTAATTGAAGCATTTCTTAATTCTTCAAAGCTGGTAAAGAAAAAGGTGGTATAAAAAGACTATCTGTACCTGACAGTGAATCTGATTATAGCAAATCAAAGAAGAAAAGAGATGTTGCTGATGAACCAAGAGGCTTTGCCAGAGGTCTTGGTCCTAAGTGAATAATTGGGGCCATAGACAGCAGCAGAGAATTCAAGTTGTTCATGAAATGGAAAGATTTAGATGAGGTAGACTCGGTGCTGGCAAAAGAGGCAAATAGGAAGCATCCTCAAATTGTAATTGCTTTAAAAACATTTTTTTTTTTTAAGTAGACTTCATATGCAGGATAGAGCCCAACACAGGGCCTGAACTTATGATCCTGAGATCAAAACCTGAAGTGAGATCAAGAGTTAGACTCTTAACTGACTGAGCAACCCAGGCATCCCAACTGTGTTTGCTTTAAAAAATTTTTTAAAAAAATATTCATTTATTCATTTTGAGAGAGAGAGAGAGAGAGAGAGAGAGCAGAGGGGCAGAGGGAGAGGGAGAAGGAGAGAAGCAGACTCCACGCTGAGCATGGAGCCCAATGTGGGGCTTAATCCCATTACCCATGAGATCATGACCTGCATCAAAACTGACTGAGCTACCCAGGTGCCCCTGTAATTGCTTTTTATGAAAAGAGACTAACTTGCATTCTTGTCCAGAGGATGAAGCTCAATAATTTCTTGCATTGCTTTATATATTTTACACACACACACAATCTGGGTTTTGAAAATCAAGTTTAATATGTTTGTTTTGAAGTGGTATTAGGGGAGTTGTTGGGGATCTTTGCATCTATAGCCTGGTTACTTTGAACAAATAAAAGCCTTCTGTAATTGCTTCCTTTATTAGAAAAGAATATTTCAGACTATGGTATATGATTCCCCTGCATTAGAGAACACCTTTTCTAAATGTTGGGGAAGGGGTACCTGGGTGGCTTAGTCAGTTAGGCATCTGACTTTGGCTCAGAACATGATCTCAGGGTCCTGGGATCTAGCCCTGTGGCAGGCTCTGCACTCAGCAGGGAGTCTGCTTCCCCTTCTCCCTCGTCCTTCCTCCTGCTTGTGTTCTCTCTCTCTCCCTCAAATAAATAAATTAAATTAAAAGAAATGAAGGGGTGCCTGGGTGGTTCAGTCGGTTAAGCATTTGCTTTTGCCTCAGGTCATGGTCTCAGGGTCCTGGGATTGAGACCCATACTGGGCTCCCTGCTCAGTGGGGAGTCTGCTTCTCTCTCTCTCCCTCTGTGCTCGCTCTCTCTCTCTCAAATAAATAAATCTTTAATAAAAAAATAAATGAATAAATGTTGGGGGTAATCTTCATAGTCGTTACTCAATCAGAATTTGTGTTTAAATCCTATATGCCTGGGACGCCTGGGTGGCTTCTGGCCCAGGGCGTGATCCTGGAGTCCCGTGATCGAGTCCCACATCGAGCTCCCTGCATGGAGCCTGCTTCTCCCTGTCTGTGTCTCTGCCTCTCTCTCTGTGTCTTTCATAATAAATAAATAAATAGAATCTTTAAAAAAAATTCTATATGCCTGAGGACTATTATAGGTTTTTTGTTTATTTGGTGTGTGTGTGTATGTATACTTGAAATACATATGTAAATGGTTTTCTTTTTTTTCTTTTTTCTTTTCTTTCTTAACATTCACTAAAACAAAAACAGCATTTTATAACCATGGATAGATCTCTGTTTCTGGGATGCCATCATTTTCAGCAACTTAAGAAATAAATCACTTAAAGTTAAACTGAATTTTTTCCTGAAGCCTTAACCTTTCAAATTTTGTAAATAATTGGACAATTTAATATAATGTAAACAATTTAAATTGGACAATTTAAAAGCAGCCATATCAGAATCCATATCCATATCTACAATCATATAAATGCAAGTTTATCAGCAAGATCCCTGGAAGGAAATATTATCACTGCCAACAACCTCCCCACCCAAATGAGAAAACTAGAGAAGTCCTGGTGTGTTTTAGTTAGGTAACCACACCTATTTAAATGGACAATTAAAGGTTCCTTATAGTGAACCATTCCTTTTAAAAAAAATTTATTTATCTGAAAGAGAGAGAGAAAAAAAGAGAGCACAAGCTGGGGGGGGGGGGGGCAGAGGGAGAAGCAGACTCTCCACTGAGTGTGGAGCCCAATATGGGGCTTGATCTCACAATCCTGAAATCATGGACTGAGCTGAAATCAAGAGTTGGATGCTTAACTGACTGAGACACCCAGGTGCTCAGAACCATTCCTTTTCAGGAAGTTGAAATAAATCCCTGTGCTGTATTGACCAAAAGGTCATGATTCATGGAATATCTAAGACTTTGTTCATGGAAACCTAATCATAATCAGATAGTTACTGATTTTGGCAATTTAGGACCTGCTGGAATAAATGGGTGAACAAACTTCTGTAATCTAAATTCTTGACCTGCATGTTTTTTTCTTTACCCCAACTCATTCCTTATGTGCAGGCTCAATATTCTCACTATTTGAGTCACTCGTTCAGCAGAAACTGGGGAAAACAATAATTTGGGAGTCAGAATGTTATCTGAGTATGTTGTTTACTTTATTGTAAATACTGGTCAACAGTGGTCAATAGTTTTATATATATAAAAAAAACTGATATTAAGTGCTATGATGAATAACAGAACAGGGTGAGGGCTAGAGAGGTCCTGGGATGCTGTTTTGCAGAGAGTGGCCAGAATGTAAATGTCAGCTATTGTATTATTATTATTTAATTACATTACACTAGTCATGTTTCTTTTTTTAAAAGATTTTATTTATTTATTCATGAGAGACACACAGAGAGAGGCAGAGACACAGGCAGAGGGAGGAGCAGGCTCCCCATGGGGAGCCCAATGCAAGACTCAATCCCAGGACCCCAGGATCACAACCTGAGCCAAAGGCAGACACTCAACCTGAGCACCCAGTCGCCCCTACACTAGTTACATTTCTAAATCCATTTTGCTGAGAGAAGAAAAATAGGATGAGAGGAGGAGGGGAGAAAGGGCAAAAGGACTAAAGGGAAGCTAAGTGGGACAGGAGTGAGGAATAGAGAGTACAATAAGGATGAAGAGAAACACCAGCAATGAGGAGAAAAAAGAGAAGAAAACAATTGATGTTATAAGCTAGACGTGAGAGGGAAGAGGAAGGAAAAGCTAGAATGAAATTCAGAGAAAATATTGCTCTTCAATTGCTTGACAGACTTGAAAATGTTTAGCTTTGGGATGAGTGAGCCAATGGACCTTTTAGGACATTGTTCTGAGGGTAAGACTAACAACACCAGTTATCAGATCCAATACAAAATGAAAATGCAGGCCCCTTTGTTTAGAAATTATTAAAAATTACAAGATGGAGATGGCATAGCATTAAGCCACAAGCAACCGCATAGGTCACATACTGATGAACCAGCTCTAAGAGCTTAGCACAGAGCCTGACACACAGCAAGCATTCAGTAAAAACAGTTGTTGAATGAACAGAACATGGGGCTAATTACTTTTGAATTTCTCTAAAGACTGGCCCATATTTCAGAAAAACTGACTTTATTTGGCTCCAACTTCAAATTTCCTTCTATTGTTCTCCACCACAGGGTCCAGATCTTTATGGAACATCAGATTCCTGGACATGGTTTTTGCAGCAGGAATTCTCGGAGACCTGGCTGGGCTTGGTTCATAATTCTCATGCACTTACTGAGTGTGGCCACTTGAGGTCATTGCACCAACACGGCAGAAGGTGAAGGATGGCCATTATCAAGCCGGCTCCAGAGAGGGGCTAAAAGGCACCGGGAAGGTTAGATATTAAAGCCAATGTATAAAGATAGCCTCTCCTTTACATGTTGATACAGTTCTACAGCTATATAATGAGGGCTTTTAAACTCCTTAGGAAATATCTGAATGATATTAGCCAAGTTCTTGAGAAGATGAAGATCAGGAAGACAGCTCTAGGGTTCCCAAGTGTGGGGAGGAGAGTCATTCTGTAGAGATGTGCCCTACCTTATGAAACGTGGTTTCACAACATCAAGCTTAACATCAGAAGTATCTGTATGTGGATTGTTCAGTTAAAACTATTAACTGAGCTGGAGAGCCAACAAAACAGATATTGTCCCTGTGCCTGGAAGTGGAGACTCAAATGATTTGTTTACCACCACAGTATGTGCCTCAAAGGATGAGCACTGCCTCCAAGGACAACAAAGAGGCACTTGACTTCTCTGAGATCTGGAGAGGTCACTTAAGTGGATCTGGAACCAAGAGTCTAACCCAAGGACATGGTCCCTTTTCCTCTTCTACAACAGGAAATAAATTTCAGGCAATTTCCATCTACCAAGCATTTAAAAAAATGAAGTTCAGGTTCAGAAAATCTTGACATAAAAGTAGGATACTTTGTTAATGATTAGAAAAAAAGGACATTACTGTGTCTTTTTTTTATTTGTATTTTATCAAAAAGGAAGCTGAATTCTGGGCTTCTTGGTTTAAAAATAAATGTCTGATAGTCCTGGTCTCTAATGCTAATGTTGATTGAGCTCTCGGCTAGACATTATGCAAATATTATCTCCTTTAATCGCCACACAACTTGGTGACCTAGGAGCTGTTACGTTCTCTAATTCACACTTGAAGAAACTGGGGCTTAGATAAGTTAACTAGCTCTCTGGAGGCCCGACATCTAGTAAAAGATGAGTTGCAATTTGAATCCAAGTAGTTAAATGCCAGACCAGGGCAGCTGCATTCTATAGCCTCCTTCTCAGGGAGGGGTTTTACCAAGACTGATTATGAGTCTGCAGACAAGTGGCTTAAAGTAGAAGTCATTAATGATTAAGAGTTTATTTACAGGTTAAATCCTTACTTTGGTGGTTAGTTTCCTACTGGACACACAATGCATCTCCTGTCCTGCCAGTCTTCCTGGTTTACCTTTCTTCTCCCAGGAGTCCTGAAGTGAGGTTTTGAGTGAATCTCTGGAAGTCAGTTATCTACTGACCCAAAAATGACCCAATGTGCATGTGTAATCTGCCTGTGTGTGCCCCACTACCCTCCAGTCTCCATAGACCAGACTGGTTAAATCATCTATTCCATGGGTAAAACAACATTGGAACATGATTATTGGCTGACTTTCATTAATGATAGAAACAGGATCTGGTTAATAGCTCCATTTTCTTCAATTCACTAGCTGTGTGGCCTTGGACAAGTGACTTAATTTCTGTAAGTCTGTTTCCTCATATTAAACTGGAGATAGTGAAAATACCCCATAGGATTAAATTAGATTTCAGAAAAATTAGTACTAATTACATTCCCAGTTAAATTACTGGTTAAGTTAAAGATTAAATTAGATAGTATAAAGGGCTTAGCAAATAGTGCTTAATATATAGCTATTATGGTTTTTATTTTGTTCTATAGCTGAAATTCCTTATATTTTAGAAATGTACCACTTAGAATAGGCTCCTTTTTGCACATTTATGTATTTGTTATATCTCTTTCCAAAATTAAAATTTATATAGTTATTTAGAATGTTTAGCTTTAAATTCTTAGCAAAAAAAAAAAAACTTCAGGTGCCAATGGAACTGTCAGAAGTCACAAACGGAACCAGCAAAAGCTGTTTCAGAAGGAGAAGTAGTATATGGACTTCCTTCTGTCTTGACTTGAATTGAGGGGAAGATACTGATGCGTATGTTGAAGTAATCTCTATGGGCAGGTGTTGAAATAGGCCTGGAGTGCCAAAGGAGGGCTGGCTTCCTAGAATAGGGGCTGGGTTTGGGTCCATGAGGAAAAGGTCTTTGGTAATGAGTGCTTGGGAATATTCCACCAGCAAACAGTTGTTAAATAAGAAGGTGGCCTGTACCCCTTGCCCTGTTCTCTTCACCTTGCTTTACTCTTCAGAATAATGAATTCTGGCCACACACATCAATCGAGCTAAAATAGTCTGCCATTTCCTGCAGAGAAAACTGGCTTCCTATTCTCTTTGTAAGAAGATACAAAAATTTATCTTCATTTCATATGTTTTGATTTCAGGTTTGATTTTCAAAAGGTTTATTTTCTTCTCTCAACAGCTGTACCCACAAGTCAGTTACCAGGTGCCTCAATCCTTGTAGATACAGCCAGCTAAGAAAAATATTCCTTTTCTTACTACTCTAGAAATAATGGCTTGAAGGGCTCAAACAATGGGGTCCAGGTACTGGGCTCTGGCTTGATTCAAGGATAAAATTCAACCATTTGAAAACAAAAATCCATAAATGTTGTTTCTTGCATTGAAGCCCTTGATAAAAGTGGGCATCATGGAATTTGAGGTATACATTGTTATTAGTACAGATTTCTATTAAGGCAACTGAATACAACCATATAAAATGTTACATTTGATGTCAATATGTAAAGGGCAAGTTTAAAAAAAACTAACTTTTTAAAATTTGATATTGTTCTAATTCCAAATTGTTACCAATAACAGATTAATCAAACTCCTACCTTATGCTTAGACCTGTTTGGGATGCTACTTTGTAACTAATCCTGAATTCTTTCCAATGGCTTCAGAGCTTCAGCATTGTCTAGTTTTAAAATCCTTCCAGCTTTCAGCCACATGCAGAACTCCATGGGGGAACTATAGGAAACCACAAAATTAAAAAAAAAAAAAAGTGTCATCTCTCAACCTAAGGTCTTTAACATACTGTGACAATGCTGGTGGCATTGTTGGGAAGAGGGTTTTTGTTTTTGTTTTTTTTTCGTCTTTGCATATTTTTGCAGCTTAAAAAAGTGGGATTTCCCAGGGAAGATCTGGATTCTTCTTCACCATTGAGACAATGGAAACATGCTTGTTGATGAGGTTTCTTGGTAGAATGGGCAGTTGGATATAGCAGAGCTTCCTTAACCCCCGAAGCCAGTATGTACTAAGGTCAGTTGCATTTTGATTCCCTGGGGTCCAAGTGTACAAAAACAAACAAAACTCACAGATGTATGAAAAGGAACTAATCAAAACAAGTACACACTATTAAAACAGTTGGTAGTGGAGTGGACAAATGTGCTAAATTGAATCTAGAGTTAGTAGAGAAGGTCATGATTAGATAGGGGACTCTTAATGAAGGAGATATATTTGAGTTGAATTTTCCAGGGAGGTCAGGAATTTCAGATTAATGGAAAGGAGGGCATTTAAATATGTTTGTAATGTTTATTGGGCCTTTACTCTATGTGGCAGGCAGAATAATGGCTCCCTAAAGAGGTCTGTGTCTTAATCCCTGAAACATGTAAATATGTCATACATGACAAAAGGGATGTTGCAGATGTTATTAAGGTTAAGACCTTAAGATAGAAGATAATAGATGTGAATGTTTCAAGGTAGTAAGTTTGTGGTAATTTGTTACAGCAGCAATAGGAAACTAATATAATATGAGATAGGGATATGAGGTAGACATTACAAATGTGGTCATGTACAGACGGGGAGACTGAAAAAGATACTAGGTTCTTGCTCAGTGTCACTCAGCTGTGAAGCAAAGGAGCAGGGGAATTAAATTGAGGATACCTGTCCCTAGAGCTCATGCAATACCGCCTCCTAGGATTTTTGTAGGGAAGAGGATGGAGGTAAACTTCTAGTAAAAGCTCACTGAAGGGGGTGAGTTACACAGCTGGATAGGAAAGAGCTTGGCTCACTCAAAGGAGAGTTCGGAACCTTGGGTTAATGGGGATCAGAAAACAGTTGTCCCTCAGCGTTAGGTTTGCACTCCCTGATTATCTTCCTCAGTGGCTACTTTGGCCACGACAAACTGGTTTACCCAGCGTCCCACAACAGGTCATTAAACAGGACGCTTCTACGCTAGTACTTTGCGGAAGCCACGCGCCACTTCCCCATCTTTGTGATGCCTGCCGCTCTCGAGGGCTTCCACTCCTCCCCATCCCAGCTACAGCCCCTGGAAGGCACTGGGGTTCAAGGGTTTCAAGGACTAAGGCATGAAGTCACACGTTGCTCTGGACCTCTCTTGTATCTTTGCCATCAAGTGTAGTAGATTTGCATCATTTAATTTTCCGGATGCTTATGGCTTATTTCCAAGGTGACTGGCCGCTGTGAACTTCCTGCACGAAGGCACCGGAGCAGTAGTCACGGTCGTCAGCTGGGATCTTCTCGGTGCATTCCTAAAAAAAAATCCTCCCACACACAATTTTGATTTTTTGGAGTGCACATTTCCTTTTCACCGACTCCTCATCTCCCAGAGTACATCGGGTTTCCTTGTTAAACGTTCCCGCAGCTTTGAATACAGATCAAGGGGGATGGTTTCATTTTCACCGCCTCATTACTAAGGTATATCGAGCGCGTTAGCAGAGGGCCTGGGGCAGAGACTGCAAGAAGAATATACGGGAAAGCCGGGCCAGTCACTAGGTAGCAACTAGGGGCGAGTGGCGGGGGAGAGCGGAGGGCGAGGCGTCTTCTCTCCCGGCCCCTGCCGGCAGCACCACACGCTCCGACAGGTGCGGGAGCTGAGCCCCGGGCCCGGCCGCGTGCGCGTGCGCGTGCGCGTGTGCGTGCGCGTGCGCCGCCTCCCTCCCCCTCTGCGCGCCCCCGCGCCGTCTTCCCGCTCGCCACGCCCCCTTCCCCGCCCCCTTGCGCGCGCGCCGCAGGCTGCTCGTCCCCGCCGTCCGCGCGGCGCCGCGCCTCACCGGCTCCTCAGCTTCCAGCCAAGATGGCGGAGAATAGCGAGGGTCTGGGCACCGTCCCCGAGCATGAACGGATCCTGCAGGAGATTGAGAGCACCGACACAGCCTGCGTGGGGCCCACCCTCCGGTAAAGCTCGCATCGTCCCGGGACCTCGGGCTGCCGCCGTTGTCCGCTCCTCGGGAGCCGGGCGGGGCGTCCGCCCCCGGCCGCGCGCCGGGCGTACCGACAGGTGGTGCGCGTGGAGGCGGGCGGGGGCGCTCCGGGGCGGCGGGCCGAGACCTGGGCCGAGCCCGGGCGGGGAGGGGCGGCACGCGCGGCTGCACCTGTCTGCACCGCCCGCCTCCGCCCCGGGAGCTGTCACCGCGCGGCCGGTGGGTGTGGCCTCCGCGGCGCGGGTGACCCCGGTATCCGCGGCGCCGCCGGGCCCTGGCGGCCTGGGGTCCTGAGGACGCGCCTTGGGCCTCTTGGGCTCCCGGCGGGGCTGAGGGCGGCCGTGCTGGGGCGAAGGTTAATTGCCGGCAGCCCGCGTGACTGGGATGCCGAGGCGCCCGCAGGTGGAAGCCGGGGCGCGCAGGGCTGTGGCGGCCGTGGGAGAATTGAAATTGGCCGGGAGTGGCCGGCACCATCATCCCCCATCGCGGCGGGAGTGGGCGAGAAGGGAGCGTGGGCTGGCCGCGAGGAGCGGATGCTCGGACCCAGCGCCCGCTCGCCAGGAGCGCCTTCCTGGAGCCGGGGAAGCTTTTACTTATTTGCGAACGTTTCATTAATTTTGCATTAACTTTCCCGTTTATTTTTTTTTATTTTTATTTTTTTAAAAGATTTATCTATTTATATATGATAGACATAGAGAGAGAGAGAGAAAGAGGCAGAGACACAGGAGGAGGGAGAAACAGGCTCCATGCCAGGAGCCCGCCGTGGGACTCAATCCCGGGTCTCCAGGATCGCGCCTTGGGCCAAAGGCAGGCGCTAAACCGCTGAGCCACCCAGGGATCCCCAACTTTCCCGTTTATTTTAAAGAAGATCTCCACCCTTTAGAAATAGTATTAGGTAATGAATATTCCAGACTGAATATCTGCTGCCCAAATAATAGAATATTAGTTGGGCGCTGTTGTGATCCATTAGGTTAGCTTAGGCATTCTCACCAAGGACCAAGTGCCTGTTAGAGGCGCTTGGCTGGCTCCGTGGGAAGAGCATGCGACTCCTGATCTCGGCGTCCTGAGTTCAAGCCATCTCAGTTGGGTGTAGAGATCATTTACAAATAAGTAAATAAACTTAAAAAAGAAAAAAAGAATAACTGCCTTTTGAAGATAAGGTTTCTTTCGGCTTTCCTAATGATAATAATGTATTATTATTCACGTAGGGAAGTTAGGAGTCATTGTGCTTTACTTTCTAGAAATGAAGTGCTGTATGCTTTGTGGACTTGGGGATGTAGTATCAAGCAAAGCCATTTATAATGTAAATCCACCTTGCCCTGAGAGTCTGGAGTGTTCTGCCCTGGTTCTACCGCTGACAAAGTGTGCGGCGGTGGACAAAAATCATTTAAGCTCTGAACATCAATTTTCTTATTCCCGTACTTGGGAAGGGAGTGGGTATTTAAATGCCCGGGACATTAGAGATCTTGCCTATTTGTTCACTCTTGTATCCAAGCATGTGGTAGGCACCTGATAAGTTGTTGTTTTGTTTTGTCACATGAAGTTCTTGCTATGATATGATAAACATAATTAGTGCATTTCCTTAATTTTCTAGCATCATAATGATTTCTTTTCATAGAACTTTGTACAGAGATGCTTGGGTGGATCAGTGGTTGAGCCTCTGCTTTGGGCTCAGGGCATGAGTCAGGTCGTGATCCCAGAGTCCTGGGATCGAGTCCAGCATCGGGCTCTGCACAGGGAGCCTGCCTCTCCCTCTGCCTATGTCTCTGCCTCTCTCTGTGTGTCTCTCATGAATAAATAAATAAAATCTTACAAAAAAGCAAATTCTGTACTTTTGATAATGAAAGTAGAAATCATAGATTAAAAGGAAGCTTTGTTTTCTTCATTGCACATGATGAAACTGAAAGAGTACAGTATGTGGTATAGTTATCAGAACAGCCAATTTTTTTGAAAATAGTGTGGGTTATGAGGGGAGATACTTCCTCTTGGGAAAAAAAAATGCTAGGCAGTATCTTTGAAAAGAGATGAAATTAACCTAGAAGAAAATTTTGAAATATATTGAGAGACTTTTGTGACACAAATAGAAAATATGTATTCATGGTGTTATTCTGTTCTCTTTTGCTGGGCAGTTGTGTCACCACCTCACTTTGTTGAAACCCATGCCGTTTTCTTTGGCCAGCTCCAGTGACTCATACTTATCCTATATATACACTTGGCATCATGTTCTCTTAGGAAGAGAACCTGTCTCTTAGAAAGAAAGGGAGAGGGGATCCCTGGGTGGCTCAGTGGTTTAGCGCCTGCCTTCGGGCCGGGGCGTGATCCTGGGAGACTGGGGATTGAGTCCCACGCCGGGCTCCCTGCATGGAGCCTGCTTCTCCCTCTGCCTGTGTCTCTGCCTCTCTCTGTGGGTCTCTCATGAATAAATAAATAAAATCTTAAAAAAAAATAGGGAGAAAATGCCAATTATCAGGAATTACCAATTCTTTTTTTAAAAATTTTTTAATTTTTAATTTTTTAAATTTTTATTAATTTATGATAGTCACAGAGAGAGAGAGAGGCAGAGACATAGGCAGAGGGAGAAGCAGGCTCCATGCACCGGGAGCCCGATGTGGGATTCGATCCAGGGTCTCCTGGATCGCGCCCTGGGCCAAAGGCAGGCACCAAACCGCTGCGCCACCCAGGGATCCCCAGAATTACCAATTCTTGATACTGGTATCTGCAGTGATATTACTGGTAACATCACTGCAGATTCTACAGATATTAAAGGAATACTACAAATAATTTCATGCCAATACATTTGATAACTTAGAAGAAATGGACAAATTCCTTGAAAAATACAAACTATCAAAGAAGGTAATTTATCCAAATTGGTCTTTAGATTTGGATAATCTCAATCAAAATCCCAGCAGAAGTTTTTGTAGAAATTGACAAGCTGATTCAAAAATTCATATGAAAATCTATTGGACCTTGAAGAGTCAAACTGATGGGAAAAGATGAACAGAGCTAGAGGACTTACAATAACTGCTTTTAAGGTTTATAATAAAGCTATAGTAATCAAGCTAGTGTGTGGTACTAGCATTCAGTGAAACTGAATAAGGAATTCCATAAATAGATCACACCTATGGTCATTTTTTGACAGAGGTACAAAGGCAGTTCATTAGAAAAGGATAATGTTTTAAAATAATGATGAAACAACAGAATATCCATATGCAATATAATGAACTTTGATGTATACACTATATTTAAAAAGTAACCCAAAGTGGGTGATAAGCCTAAATATAAAATGCAAAACTATAAAACTTAGAAAACATAGGAAAAAAGATCTTTGTGACTTTGGTTCGGCAAAGATTTTTTACATACTATTCTAAAAGCATAATACATAAAAGAAAAAAATGATAAATTGGACTTCAGCAACATTGAGAACACATGTTTTTCAAAGATACTCTTAAGGGAATGAAAAGCCACAGACAGAAAATCTGAAAATCATGTATCTCATTAAAAAAAGTGCCCAAATTGTATAAAAGAAGTCTTTAGATAAGAAAGCAAACAGTCCAATTAAAAATTAAGTAAATGAATAGATACTTCACAAAAGATGGTACGCACAAAGCAAATAAGCGCATGAAGAGATAGTTAACATTAGCCATTAGAAAAATATGAACTGGGCAGCCCCGGTGGCGCAGCGGTTTAGCGCCGCCTGCAGCCCAGGGCATGATCCTGGAGACCCTGGATCGAGTCCCACGTCAGGCTCTCTGCATGGAGCCTGCTTCTCCCTCTGCCTGTGTCTCTGCCTCTCTCTCTCTCTGCATCTCTATGAATAAATAAAGAAAATCTTTAAAAAAAAAAAAGAAAAATATGAACTAAAACTGCAACATTGAATCATCCTATTGGAATATATAAAATGAAAAAGACTAACCATACCGTGTATTGATGAGGGGGAACAACTGGCACGCTCATGCCCTGCCATGGGAAGTTCATAGTTGTTTATCAGGTTGAAGAAGTTCCCTTCTATTCCTAGTTTATTCAGTGGTTTTATTATGAAAGTGTGTTCAGTATTTCAGATGCTTTTTCTGCATCTGTTGAGATGATCATGTGTTTTTTAATCCCTTATTGTATTTATGTGGATATTACGTTAATTAATTTTGAGATATAAACCAACCTTGCATTTGTGGGATAAATCCCATTTATTTATAGTGTGTAACCCTTTTTATATGTTGCTGGATTCTATTTGCTAGTATTTTGTTTACGATTTTTGCATGTGTATTCACAAGAGATATTGGTCTGTTATTTTTCTGGTGATGTTTTTGGTTTTGTTATGAGAATAGTACCTCAGAGTGAGTTGGTCAGTGTTACCTGAATTGAGGTGGCCATGTGGGGTTTCTTCCCCTTTGTTTTACTCGTGTGGTGTGGTACATTGATTTTTTTTTTTTATTTTTATTTTTTATGTTGAATCTCTCTTGCATTCTTGGGATAAATCCTGTTTAGTCATGGTGTATAATCCTTTTACTATGTTGTTGGATTCAGTTTGTTAGTATTTTGTTGAGTGTTTTTACATCTGTATTCATAAGAAATATAAGTCTATAGCTTCTTTTTGATATCTTTATCTGGCTTTAGTATTAGAGTAATACTGGTCTCATAGAATAAGTTATGGAGTGTCCCTCATTTTACACTTTTCGGAAGAGTTTGTGGAGGGTTAGTGTTAATTCTTTAAGTATTTGGTGGCATCATCAGTGAAACCATTTCTTTGATGGGAGGTTTTGATTACTGATTCAGTCTCTTGCAGAAATCTGTTCTGATTTTCTAGTCTTTCTGAGTCAGTTTTGTAGTTTGTATCTTTGGAGAAATTTGTCCATTTCTGCTAGGTTATCAAAATTGTTGGTATGCAATTGTTCAAAGCATTACCTTATAACTTTTTATTTCTGGAAAGTCAGTAGTAATGACCTCTCTTTCATTCTTTTTTTTTTTTTTTTAAGATTTATTTATTTATTCATGAGAGACACAGAGAGAGGGGGGCAGAGACATAGGCAGAGGGAGAAGCAGAGTCTTCGCAGGAGCCCTGATGTGGGACTCGATCCCCCATCCCAGGATCATGACCTGTGCTGAAGGCAGTTGCCCGACCACTGAGCCACTCAGGCGTCTCTCATTCTTGATTTTAGTAATTGGAGTCTCTCTTTTTCTCTTGGTCAGTATAGCTAAAGCTTTGTCAATTTTGTTGATCTTTTAAAAAAACCATTCAACTTGTGGTTTTATTGATTTTTATGCTGTTTTCTAATTATTTCACTCGTGTCCAATCTTTATTATGTCCTTCCTTCTGCTTGTTTTGTATTCGTTTTCTTTTTATTGCTGCTCTTTGATGGAAACTTAAGCTTTTTTTTTTTTTAAAGATTTTATTTATTTATTCATGAGAGACATGGGAAGAGAGAGAGAGAGAGAGAGAGAGAGAGAGGGAGAGTGTCAGAGACACAGGCAGAGGGAGAAGCAGGCTCCATGCAGGGAGCCTGATGTGGGACTCAATCCTGGGTCCCCAGAATCATGCCCAGGGCCGAAGGCGGCGCCAAACCGCTGGGCCACCGGGGCTGCCCAAAACTTAAGCTCTTGATTTGAGATCTTTGTCATTTTAAAATAGAGGCTTTTACAACTATAAATTTATTGCTAACCACTGCTTTAACTTCGTCCTAAAGTATTTTTAAAATTTCTTTTATGATTTCTTCTTTGTCTCATTGGTTATTTAGAAATGTATTAATTTCCACATATTTGTGAATTTCTCAAGTGTCCTGTTCTTAATTTCTAATTTCATTACATTATGGCCAGAGATCATAATTTGTGTAATTTCAGTTCTTTTAACTTTATCGAGGCTTGTTTTATGACTTAATATATGACCTATCCTGGAAAATGTTCCATGTGCACTTGAGAAGAATGTGTATGTTACTGTTGGGTAAATAATTCTATAGATGTCTGTTAGGTGTCTTTAGCTTATAGTTATTCATGTCTTCCTTTTTGATGTTCTGCTTAGTTTTGTCCATTATTAGATATAATGGATAGTTTCTGCTTCATGCTATTTTGGGCTCCGTTGTTAGTATGCTCTCTCTGTATACTTGTTACATATTCCTGGTTGATAGACATTTTGCCATCATAGTATATTCTTTATCTGTAGATTTGTTTTAAAGTCTATTTTATCTGATAATAGTATAGCTACTCTAGCATTTTTAAGGTTGCTTTTTGCATGATATGTCTTTTTCTATCCTTTTACTTTCAGCCTGTTTTTATATTTGAACCTAAAAACTACCTCCTATAGATAGCATATTGTTGGATCTTGTTTGTCATCCAGTTTGACAGTCTGCCTTCAAAAAAAATATTATATTTATTTGAGAGAGAAATCACAAGCCGGGGACAGAGGGGCAGAGGGAGAGGGAGAAGCAGACTCCCTGCTGAATAGGAAGCCCAATGTAGGGCCCCATCACAGGACCCTGAGATCATGACCTGAGCCAAAGGCATGGCTTAACTGACTGAGCCACCCAGGCAGCCCTGCCTTTTTTTTTTTTTTTTTTTTTTAAAGATTTATTTATTTTAGAGAGAGAGAGGGGGAACGAGTGAGTGTGAGTTGGGAGAGAGGCAGAGGGAAAGAATCTTTAAGCACACTCCCTGCTGAGTGTGCCTGATGTGGAGCTTCATCTCACAACCCATGAGTCACAACCTGTGGCACAATCAACAGACACTAACCGACTAAGCCACCCCACACCCCAATAGTATGCCTTTTGATTGAATTGTTGAATCTACTTATGGATTTAATGTTATTTATATAGTTGGGTTTATTTTACTGCCATTTACTCTTTTTTTTCTGTATGTCACATTTCTTTTTTGATCCTCTGTTCCTTTTTCACTACTATTTTTTATTGAGTATTTTCCAGTATAACATTTTAATTTAATGATTTTTTTCATTATCTTTAAAAAAGTTATTTCTTAGTGGTGGTTCTCAGAATGGACTTCAGATTTATTCTAACTTAAGTCCAGTGAAATACAGAAATGTTACTTCCATGTATCTATTCTATCTTTTTTTTTTTTTTTTAAAGAGAGTGTGTGCAAGCAGGGCAGGGAGAGGGATACAAGGAGAGGGAGAGAGAGAATCTTAGACAGGCTTCATGCCCAGTGCAGAGTCCAGACATGGGGCTGGATCTCACGACACTGAGATCATGACCTGAACTGAAATCAAGAGTCGCTTAACTGATGGAGCTACCCAGGCACCCCTGTTCCCCTTTTCTGTGCTATTATTGTTATAGGTTTTATAGCTATCCATGTTACAAATCCAACAGTACATTGTTGTAATTGTTACTTTGTATAACTTAACTTTTGTTTTTTAAAAGAATATAACAGAGGATAGCCAAGTATATATTTATAGAGTTTGTTATGTTAACTCAATTATCATTTCTGATTGTCTTTATTTTTTGCTGAGTTTTAAGTCATCATCTTGTGTCATTCTCTCTCTCTCCCCCTCCCTCTCTCTTTCCCTTTCTTTCTCTTTTCTTTCTTTCATGTCATTTTCTTACTCCAGTACAGCTTTGCTCCTGTATCTCCTTGGTACTCTTATTGTCAAATATATTTCTATATGTTAGGCCCACAAATAGAATTATGTACATGTTGTCTTACGCAATTGCTTTTTAAGTCAGTTAGGAGAGATGCTATTTATACTGTGTTTTATAATTATGTAGTTGTCTTTACTAGTACTCTGTGTGTGTGTGTGTGTGTGTATGTGTATGTGTGTATATACTGCCATCTGGGCTTGCTCTTTTGATTGTGAAGAACTTCCATTAGTTTTTCTTGTAAGGCTGGTCTTCTGCTAACTAATTCTCTCAGTTTTTGTTTATTTGGGAATATCTTTGTTTCACCTTCACTTTTGAAGGATAGTTTTGTTGGATATTAGACTCATAGTCTGACAGTTTTTTCTTTTAGAGTTGTGAACATGTTATCCCACTGTTTTTTGGTCCCCGTTGGTATAACCTTGTATGTGATAAGTGGTTTTTCTTTTGCTGCTTTTGAGATAATCTCTTTTCCTTTCATTACTTTTACCTTGATGTGCCTAGGAATGGATCTGTTTCTGTTTATCCTTCTTGGAATTCATTGGTTATCTAAGGTGTCCAGATTAATGTGTTTCATCAGAGTGGGAATTTTAATCATTATTTCTTCATACATCCTTTAAATATTTTTTCTGACATTTTTACCATCATAAAATAGTACTATGGTGCCACCATCATGTGTATGCTGATGTGCTTAATGGTGTCCACATTTCTCTGAGATGCTATTCATTTTCTTCACTCTTTTTCCTCAGTTCTTTGGATTGTATAATCTCTATTAGTCTGTCTTCAAGTAGTCTTTCTTTGCCAGTTTATATCTGATGTTGATATCATGTGATGCCTTTTTCATTTCTGTTATTTTCAACTCCAGAATTTCCATTTAAAAATAATTTCTATCTCTTTATCAATATTTTTTATTAGACATTGTCATCTTCTTTCATTTCTTTAAGCATAGTTCTTAAGTATTATGAATGTAGTACTTTGAAGCCTTTGTGAAATCCAACATCTAGCCATCTCACAGGGCCTGTTTCTTTTTTCCTTATATGTGTCATAGTCTCCTATTTCCTTGTTTATCTCATAATTTGTTATTGTTGTTGCTGAAAACTAGAAAGTTTAGATAATATATTGTAGCAACTTTTGATAAGGGCTTCAGCCTCAGCCTAATTCCAGGAGGAGTCCTGGAACATGAGTGACATTAGTTGAGTTGCAGGGGCTGCACTTTTACTTTATCTCCTAAAATCTGTCAGTGGCTGCAGATTGCCCCCAGGTGTCTGTGTGTTGGGTGACATGACTTTCCAGGCATCACCAGATGGAGTGCCTCCCACTTGCAGGTCTCTAGAGAAGGGTGCAGCTGTGAGTCCTTAGCAACTGGGAGATGAATGTAGCACCAGGAAACAGGGATGTACTACACATTCCAGCAGCTAGAACACATCCAAGGAGAAGATAGTGCTCATAAGTGTTGAAGGAATAAATGATAAAACTTTTTCATTTATCTCTTTATTTCACATTTATTCCTGGCTTAATGATTTTTCTAGTGGATGAAATTCCCCAATTTTCCTCATCTTGATTTTTGTATCTTGTTTTTCAAAATTATGATAAAATATATGTAGTAGGGATCCCTGGGTGGCGCAGCGGTTTGGCGCCTGCCTTTGGCCCAGGGCGTGATCCTGGAGACCCGGGATCGACTCCCACGTCGGGCTCCCGGTGCATGGAGCCTGCTTCTCCCTCTGCCTATGTCTCTGCCTCTCTTTCTCTCTCTGTGTGACTATCATAAATAAATAAAAAAATTAAAAA
The DNA here is from genome assembly GCF_003254725.2 of Canis lupus dingo. Lineage (NCBI taxonomy): Eukaryota > Metazoa > Chordata > Mammalia > Carnivora > Canidae > Canis > Canis lupus. Next base: position 7,297,332 of record NC_064270.1, read on the forward strand.
AAATATATGTAGTATAAAATTTGCCATTTTAACAACTTTTAAATGTATAGTTCTGTGTCATTAAGTACACTATGCCACCACCATCTGTCTTCAGAATGTTTTCATTTTCCACAACTGAAACTATGTTCATTATATATTAACTCTCCTTTCCCTTTTCCCACCAGTGCCTGGCAACTACCATTCTGCTTTCTGTTTCTGTAAATTCGAATACTCTAGATACCTCATATATCTGGAATCATACAGTATTTGTCATTTTGTGGCTGGCTTATTTCACTTAGCATAATGCCCTCAGGTTCTTCTATGGTATAGCATGTGTCAGAATTTCCTTCCTTTTTAAGGCTGGCTAGTACTCCATTGCATGTATTATTTTTTGTTTATCATTAATCAGTGCACACTAGTATTGCTTCCATCTTTTGGCTGTTATGAACAATGCTGCTATGAACATGGTATGGTGTACAAATATGTGTTTGAGTGCAGTGATAGTTTTTTAGGCAGTCTCTGGGACATGTTCTGACTGCAAGAGGGCTTTCCACCTTTTCTTTCTCCGGTTCTCTTTGGTAAACTAGGTGACCTATGATTTTCAGCTTGTTGCTCTCATGATTTATACCAGCCTCCTTTCAATTGTATACTACCAGAATCTCCATTGTTTTCAAGAATGTCCTTGTGTTTGAACTTCCCCACACTCTGTTCTAAATAACGTCACTTTCTTTGGGGAGAGCTTTGCAGCTCTCTGTACTTATCTCCTGTATCTCCCTGTGCATATAATCTTTGAGCCACTTTTCCAAAGTTGGGGATAGAAACAGTGACTTGCTTCTCTTAGACATCCTTGTTTTAAGAGCAGGACTCTGGTAGGGTAGTAAATTCTAGTCTGCTCAGCTTGTTACTGGTAGTGTAGAGCCTCTGTCCTGTGAGTGAGCCGGCGTGAGGCAGTCAGGATCCTGGCTTCTTCATGTATGGTAGAGTCTCTGTGCTATGACACTTTCATGGGGCTGAGTGAAGGAAGGGGGACTGGGTATAAGAAGGGAGCCCTCAGCCTCCACATTCACCTGGAACACAAAATTGGTGGGAAGGAGGATGGGAAATTCTGGATGCCTGTCCATTTTTTGACACTTGACTAAAACCTGCAGGGAGAGGAAGCCCTACCTTCTTAGCCACACCCACCCAGGATGGAGCTTCTGTCATGCTGAACTGGGTTTAGGGAGGAAGGATGTGGGTCATGGTTCAAGGGCCACAAACTCTTACTGTTCTTATCAGGTATTTAGTAGATTTTCTTGAATAAATGTTTCTTCATTTGCTGTATGCTCTTGGGACAACTTCCAGAGACTTGGGTTTTTTTTTTTTCTTGTTTGTTTTAAATAATTTTTACTAAAAAAAAAAATAATAATTTTTACTAATAATGGTTGTTTCACTAGGAAGCAGCTTTGTGAGTTCTGGAAGCTTCTTGTTGCTTTTAATAGTGGTAAAATTCACAAAACAAAATAAGCCATTTTTAAAGGTATAATTCAGTGACACTTAGTACCTTCACAAAGTTATATAACCATCACCTCTATCTAATTCCAAAACTTCCATTATTGCAAAAGGAAACCGTATACCCATTAAGCAGTCATTCCCCATTACTCCTCTTCTAGTCGTTGGCAACCACTATTTTGTTTTTTGTCTATGTGGATTTATTTACTCTGGGTATTTCATTTAAGTAGAAGCATACAGTATGTGATTTTTTGTGTCTGGTTTCTGTCACATTAGCATAATGTTTTTGGGATGCATCAGTGTTGTAGCATATATCAGTACTTGTTTGTTTTTTAAGGCTGAATAATATTCCATGGTATGGATATTCCACATTTTATCTATTCTTCATTTGGACATTTGGGTTATTTCTACCTTTTAGATGTTATGAATATGCTATGAACATTCATGTCCAAGTTTTTGTTTGAATACTGGTTTCAATATTTTTTGATATATATCTAAGTATGGTATTGCTGGGTCATACGATTATTCTGTGTTTAACTTTTTAAAAGTCTGTTTTATTGAAAGCCAATAGTTTAAAGTGCCATGAGGCTTTGATACTGTCCTTCATTGTTGAAGATATAAACTCTGACTTACAGCTTTTAGCAGAGCTTTTTAGGCAAGCATCAGAGTAAAACAAAAGCTATCCTATGATAGAGGCTTAATGGTAATGTTTAATTTATTACTGTAACTGATATCAGAATGGTAAAATTTTCTGTCAGGTACAGTGCATTACTATAAATGTTTTGGCTAGTGGAAACGTAATTACAGCTAGAAAATGGACAAATCTTTAGGGACATCCCATACATAAAGAGTACAATTTCAGAAATGTTTGTATTATGACACTTTTTTACCTATACAGTTTTAACATAGGAAGGCTGAGCATCTCTTCTAATTTGACAACTCTTCCAGTGTGAGTTTTACTGCAGTAGCACAACAAACTTAATTATTTCTAGCATTTTTCTTTTTATAAATTGAAAGAGTAAACAACTGACTATGCTCTTGCAGAGTTACTCTGGGAAATCTCAAAGGCAGTTTTAGGTATAAAAGATACCTTGAAATTTTTTTTTCTCTATTTGGGCCCCAAATTTTAGAAGACGAAATCAAAACAGTTATGAGCTGTTACCTGAGAAGCAATGCTTCGGTACTGAATTAAAGTGAAAGTGAAGTATTTAAAAAATAAGCATAGATAACTTGATTGAAAAGAACCTTCGTTCTTTCCTAAGTAGGAGGAAACATTTTTGTTTGTTTATTAAATAATCAATATAATAAAGTCCAAAGGAAGCATAGAAAATTATTCTGGCAAAATGGATCCACTGCTGCTATTTAGGTAGATTACACAGAAGGTAAAGAATAACCTTTCATATTATAGGCAAGTCATTAACCAGTAAACCAAAGCAGCAAGCCCAACAAAATTGAGCAAATGTTGCTAAATTTTAAATGTATTTTATAGCTTATTGTCAGACTCAGATATTATAAACCAAGGCAAATACAATTCATTTTCCATGTTTGGTTGTTCAATATGCTTTTTCATGTTTTGGAACAGTTTACTATAGAGTTTACTATTCTTTCTTGGGGATCTGTCAGGTCAAAATCATTTTCAGGGGTACTGGCTTGCTTAGTTGCTGGAACATGCAACTCTTGATCTCAGGGTCATGAGTTCAAGCCCCACACGGGGAATAGAGCTAATTTAAAAAAAACAAACATTTTCAAATAACTCTAAGAGGTTTTTATGTTAATATGCAGTGTGTTCATCATTGCTCTTTTTTTTTTTTTAATTTTTATTTATTTATGATAGTCACAGAGAGAGAGAGAGAGAGGCAGAGACACAGGCAGAGGGAGAAGCAGGCTCCATGCACCGGGAGCCCGATGTGGGACTCGATCCCGGGTCTCCAGGATCGCGCCCTGGGCCAAAGGCAGGCGCCAAACCGCTGCGCCACCCAGGGATCCCATCATTGCTCTTTTTAAATGAATCAATCAGTAGATTTTTAAAAAATTGTTTTAATTTCTAATATAAGTATTGATAGTTATGATCCACATAAATAAAATCTTTTTGGAGTTCTTAATAAGTTTTGAAAGTGTAGAGAGACCAAAACATGGGAGAACTAATGCTATAGGACAAAACCACTCTTTTTCTTTGAAAAACAAAACCTTATATACAATTGTATTTCTCTGTCACTATTGGTCTTAGTGTAATTTCAATATCTTCTAATGATTTAAACTTTTAACCAAAGTAACTGTATTTAATTTAAATTTCACATTGAAACAATGGAATGGAACATTGTGAACTGTCTGTTGTACACAACAAGCATTTTATAGACTAGCAATGCTCATGAGCACATACAGCTCTACAGAGGAGAGTACACTCCTACCAATGTCCCTTTTATAATTTTTTTAAGGTTTTATTTATTTATTTACTTGCATGTGTGCGCGTGCAAGAGAGAGAGAGAGGGGGAGAGAGAGAGAGACATGAGGGGACAGGGAAGGAGCAGAAGGGGAGAGAGAGAGAGAGAGAGACATGAGGGGACAGGGAAGGAGCAGAAGGAGAGAGACAAACAGACTTTGCACTGAGTATGGGGGCTTGATCCCAATGACCCTGAGATCACAACCTGAGCTGAAATCAAGAACTGGATGCTCGGGGATCCCTGGGTGGCCTAGTGGTTTAGCGCCTGCCTTTAGCCCAAGGCGGGATCCTGGAGTCCCGGGATTGAGTCCCACATCGGGCTCCCTGTGTGGAGCCTGCTTCTCCCTCTGCCTGTGTCTCTGCCTCTCTCTCTCTCTCTCTGTCTGTCTCTGATGAATAAATAAATAAAATCTTTAAAGAAATAAAAAGAATTGGATGCTCAACTGACTGAGCCACCTAGGCACCCCCCACCCCTTTTACATACCTTTCTAAAGTGGGAAAAATGAACATTTTCATTAACAAGTCGCCAAAATATACCTTCTCTACAGCATATAAAAAACAAGCAATAGTATATAGTGTTAATTATGCTTAGTAATCAGTCTTCTAAAATTCTACCATTTAAAAAAATTAACTAGATAACCGTGATTATCTATTAATTTAATATCAAAGTTTTAAGCTACTTAAAGATCTTAGAAATCATTGTCAATGCAGGTTGTAATAAAAATTTGTCAGAGGGGTGCCTGGGTGGCTATGTAGGTTGGGTGTCTGCCTTTGGCTCAGGTCAGGATCTCGAGGTCCTGGGATTGAAGCCCTGCATTGGACTCTCTGTTTAGCAGAAAGTCTGCTTCTCCCTCTCCCTCTTCTCCACCCCCCCCCCCCCGCTTGTGCTCTCTCAAATAAATAAGTAAAATCTTAAAAAAAAAAAAAAAGGTTTGTGAGAATAATGATTTAATTTAGTTGAGCACAAATTTATATTTTTAATCATCTTAAATATTTATATAGGCTAATGTTAGCTTATTTGAAAAGTAAATCTTTATGCATTTAGGAAAAACAAACCAAAGTAGAATAAAATAATTAGAGAAAATAAATAGCTTTTTTTCATAAAGCGAAGTTATCAAACTCGGCTTGTTTGCCAAAGTTTTACTTTGATTATGTGAACCTTGGACTTTTAAAATGTTTCTGAGGGGCACCTGGCTGGCTCAGTCAGTAAAGTATGAGACTCTTGATCTCATGGTTGTGAGTTCAGATCCCATGTTGGGCATGAAGCCTACTTAAAAAGAATAAAAATAGAAAAATTCGAAACTGTTTCTGAGGTAATTCTTGTAAGATTAATTTTTTTAAGTCTAACATTTAAACTATTAGAAGTTCTTTTTTTTTTTAAAAACAGATTTTATTTATTTATTCATGAGAGACAGAGAGAGAAAGAGAGGAGAGACACAGGCAGAAGGAGAAGCAGACTTCATGCAGGGAGCCTGACATGGGACTTGATCCCAGGTCTCTAGAATCACGCGCTGGGCTGAAGGCAGTGGCGCTAAACAGCTGAGCCGCTGGGGCTGCCCATACTATTAGAAGTTTAATTTACTTGTTCCCTGGGAATTTGACAAATATTCTATTTATACAAGTACTTATAATATTTTACCAATGAGCCAGACAGAAGAGTTAAACCCTTTCTGAACTGCACATAAAAACTTTATAGTTTTGTTTCTATGATTTCACCCCAAGTTAAGAGACATAAATTGTAGAGATAAAAACAAACAAACAAACAAAAAACCCTCACTGGTCCAGATACCAAAGTTTTTGGTGAGCATGAAATTCTTACTTGATGTGACCTCTAAATAGGCAAATAGAAAAAATTACCAAGCTAGAGTGTCTTTTATCTTTTACCCAAGAGATCTCTGTCATCTATGTAGAGGGATCATCACCAAATAAGTGGTGAAGCCATAAAACCAAATTGTTAGGTATTGTTATCACTTAGAGGTAATAATTTATTGGCCATGCAGTAATTAAAAACCAAACCAAACCTATAATCTGTAGAAGAAACAATGACAACAACCAGAGAAACAAGAGTCAGCAAAGTTAAATGTATATTGATTGCCACTTGGTTTTTACGTCTGGGATCCAAGAAAAGAGGTGCCTAAGCTTAGGCAGCCCATGAAGTACAATTCTCTGGCAGTGCAGTTTCTTAGCTGTGCCAGGAGAATCCACTGGACATTTTGGTGAAACTTTCAAAAGTTTTAAAAGATAGTTTAAAAAAAAGATAAAACATGGCCCTCATACAAATATAAAATTAATGCATGCCAAAGATGTTTTTTTAACTTGTTAATTAATGAGAGAACTAATAAGCTGTTAAAACTGTTTCAGAGACGGTGGCAAAAAAACAATTATTGGCATTTGGAAATGCTAAAATAGATTTGTAAAGAGACATAGCTGGTCACTATCTTCAGGGCAGTAATCAATTGCATTCCACAGGCCAAAATGTCTTGCATTTATATGGAGAAGAATAATTTGCTTTACTCTCAGTTTTCTACAATTTATAAGGATTTAAAATAGGTCAGATAGTGAAAGGCACAGATAATCTCAAAGAATGTGTCTTTTTTGTTTTTTCACTTGCAAAAGTTTATTTTTATGAAAATGAAATTTATCAATATTTTTCTTCTGGATTTTGAGCTATAGGAAAGTTTTCCCATAGTACTAGATTATAGAGGAATCCATCCATGTTTTCTTTTGGTACTTATATTGTTTTTTAATTTTTACATTTCTATTTTTTGAATTTTCTTTGGGTATGGAATAATGAATGGCTCCAGGTTTTATTTATTTATTTTTTAAAGTTTATTTATTTATTTACTTATGTAATCTCTACACCCAACATAGGGCTCAAACTCACAACCCTGAGATTAAGAGTCTCATGGTTTTCCAACTGAGCTATCCAGGTGTGCTGGATTTATTTTCTTTTATATGGCAGTCCAGCTATCCTAACACTTCTTATATAAAAAGCATATATTTTTCACATTGATTTGACATGCTGCCATTACCATTTTTTTTGAAAATTTTTATTTATTTATGATAGTCACACAGAGAGAGAGAGAGAGAGAGGCAGAGACATAGGCAGAGGGAGAAGCAGGCTCCATGCACCGGGAGCCTGATGTGGGATTCGATCTCGGGTCTCCAGGATCGCGCCCTGGGCCAAAGGCAGGCGCCAAACCGCTGCGCCACCTAGGGATCCCGCCATTACCATTTATTGAATTTTCATATGTGGTTGGTCTTTTGTTTCTTTATTCTTTATTCATTGTCTGTATATCTATTCATGTGCTATATATATACCATGCTTTTAATTATAGTGGCTTTATTGTTATATTTGCTAGGGCTACCTTTACCTCATTGCTCATCTTTTTCAGGGGTTTCCTGGTGACTCTACCTTTTTAAAAATTTTTAAAAATTTTAATTTATTATCTTTTTTGAGTATATTTGACACATAATCTTAGTTTAATATGTACACTATTTTAATTCAACATTTCTATACTTTATGCTATGCTTACAAGTGTAGCTACCATCTGTCACCATGCAATGCTATTATAGTACCTGTATTCCCTATGTTGTACCTTTCATCCCAGTGACTCATTCATTCCATAACTAGAAGCCTGTATTTCCCATTCTCCTTCACTCATTTTGCCCTTCCTACTAACCCCTCCTCCCCTTTGGCAACCATCAGTTTGTTCTGTGTAAGTATCTGATTCTACTCTTTGTTTATTCATTTGTTTTTTAGAGTCTACATGAAATTGAAATCATGTGGTATTTGTCTTTCTCTGACTTATTTCATTTAGCATAATACTCTCTAGCATACAGATCATCTCTTGAGCTATTAGGCAAAATGCACATTATTTGATCTACTTTAGAGAATTTAACATTTTTTTGTTTGATTATCTAAAGTCTAAGGAAGCAGTCTACATCTGCATTCATTAATTTGCAGTAAGCATTTTCAGTTAAAATTGATTTAGCAATTCAATTTGTTATCCTAGAAGACAAATACAATTTTGTATGTATTGGGTGTTTCCATTTCTCATCTTTTGCATTTTACCAAGTAGCACAGAAGTCAACAGGAAGAGACATCTCAGGTCAGAAGTGTAAAAACAGGAAGGAGGAAGTCTATTGCAAATCTGTGTTAGCAGATTATCAATTCAGGTTTCACTATAGAGGATGTCCATTAGCGATTATCATTGTACTTTGTTGTTACCCAGAATTAACAGTAAGTGTTAGTGTTATAGAACGTCAACCCTAGTTATAGGAAGTAATGTTAACCAATGAACTGTACTAGGTTCTTTCCTATGCATGGGAACAGGATATTGTTAGTGAGAACAAGTCACAGAAATTGCATATAGAGGAAAACAAGGAAAACAAAGTAAAATTCAACATCAAAAATATAGGGAATATCTCCTGTATTTTTTTTAAAGATTTTATTTATTTATTCGATAGAGAGAGAGAGAGAGATGCAGAGACATAGGCAGAGGGAGAAGCAGGCCCCTCCCATTGGGAACCCGATGTGGGGACTCAATCCCCAAACTGGGATCACACCACTGAGCCACTCAGGCGTTCCTATCTCCTGTATTTCTGCCTTTGCTTGAGCCTGATGTTTTGGCAGGTTGCATGACTCTTTAAGATATGATGGTACTCTTTTTTTTTATTTAATTAGGGTATGTCAACTCTTTTATTTAAAAAATTATTTGACGGAATGTCTTCAATTGAATTAGAGGAAGCACCTGGGCATTATTTTGTAAACCATGCTAAGAGTGTATAACTAGCTGAAATATTTCATGGGAAATAACACAGAAGGTGAATAAGAAATCTTTATCTGTATTTTGTGATGAAAGAAATTGGATACTGTGTTTATACATTTTTTCCTTCTGAGTTTGCTAGTAAGATACTTATTAGCATATCCTGAATTCTTTACTTAGCTGTACAATGTTGTGGATGTGTTGGAAAAATTAAAAAGTATTGTGTAAAAGCTAGATAGTGGCTGCTGCTGCTGTTGCTTCTGCTGCTTCTGCTTCTGCTTCTGCTTCTGTTTCTCCTTCTCTTCCTCCTTCCCCCACCCCTGGTTGGCATGTTTTTTTCCTCAGGAGTCTGCTAACCTAAACTATGCCTTTACACACTTATTTATGGATTATTTTGTGGTAATGCTTCCCACATTTTTTATGTCATAGCACAAACAGAAAAATGAGAGATGGTCATTGTGGTATGCCTGTAACCTGTTCAGTTGGGAAGATGTACTCTAGTATATTGATTAGATGAGGGGGTTTGTTAACCCCTTAAAATTTTAAGAAATGTTTATGTATGTGTCAGTGTGTGCCTGGATATGTGTTTAGGGAATTTTTTTTTTTTTAGTTGTAGGTGCTAAACCAAATTGAGTTAACGTAAGGAAATATAACAAAAAAGTGGAAGCTTACTGGCTACTTCACAAAATTCTTAAAGCAATCATGCTTCTTAAAAGACTGAGATAAAGAGGTAGAAGAATGTTTCTTTCTCTGTCTTCCTTTTCCTCTGAAGTATAGCTTTCTCTGCTTCTCTCTATACTTAGTGGAGGATGACCACCTAGAGCTTCCATATGTCAGTCTGGCACATATAGCTGCCTCTGAAATCCAATTCAAAATTCCTGAAAGAGCGTATCTGATGGAACCAGTTTGGATCAGTTGTACACCTCTGGGCAATGTACTGTGAGTGGAAGAGACCATATTTCTTTTTCAACTTTGTAGTTGGTCAGGAGTTCTCAGAGAGAAAGTGTATATTGCAGTTGTGTTTGTGAACTTTTCTGGGGAGAAGATCCAACTTTTTTTTTTTTTTTAAAGATTTTATTTGTTTATTCATGAAAGATACACACAGAGAGAGGCAGAGACACAGCTAGAGGGAGAAGCAGGCTCCATGCAGGGAGCCTGAAGTGGGACGGCCCGGGTCTCCAGGATCCGGCCCTGGGCTGAAGGCAGCACCAAACCACTGAGCCACCTGGGGTGCCCTGAGAAGATCCAACTTTGATCAAAATCACAAAGGAGGATCTTGCCACTCCCAGGCCACTGTCCAAATAAAGATTAACTGATCCAAGAGTTATAATAGAATTCCCACTACTTAGTACATCCTTCATATGAGTTAACTGTTTGCTTTTTTCACAGTGCCATGTCCTTTTCTGCCTGTTTACCCATGATTGATTACCCCTCTCTATTTTTTCCAAGTACTCAAATATTACCTATCATTGAATTCTCATCTTAGGTCCAACTTCCTCCATGAAATCTTTGCATCTCAGAATAAGGCATTCTAGGTGTATATGTATTTATATATAATTTTTTGTGTGTGTCTGAGTTCTTATACCATGGATTTTTAAAGTGCTATACAATGTTATTTAATTGTGTGTGAATGTATGTTTTAATATTTATGTCTTAAATACATGTCTTAAATGCAGGACTAACGAAACTCACACATATCTGATTAGTTCCTACCATGTTGCATAGCGTAGTGCCTTGGGTAAAGCACCCTCTCAATAAATACCTTCTGAATGGAATTAATGAAAAACAAAACCCTTTTTGTTTTATAGAAAACTTGAAAAATATAGAAGAATAGAGAGGAAAAAAAATGTTTCCTATTATTGAAGGAGACTCCTAATTGACATTAATTCTAGTTTATTCTTATATTAGAAACAACAAATATTATTTACTTGTTGAATGTTTATTGAGCAAACTTATGCCATTCAACAAGTTAAATTTTTAGTATTAAATTTGTTAAATGAAAATATAATTTTCTTGTATAAATTTTCATCCTGGTTATTATTTCCTTATTGTTGTACCTTGAGGTGGTTCTTATTTTTGTCAAATTCTATAAACAGTGATAATAACTCTAAAATAATTTCCTAGGATCTTTGTTCCCAAAGTAAAAATAATCATGTATATAATAATGAAATCTATTGAACATTTACTATTTTAAACATTTAAATGTATTATTTAATCTTCACAAAAAGCAAATGAGATACCATTATTATATACATATTATGTGGATGAAGAAATTGAGGTAGAGGTAGATTAGGTCATTGGCTTTAGTAAGTGCAGAGTAAGTGGTACAGCTAGATGAACATAGACCCTTTGGTCTCCCAGCCTGTACTCTTATCGTTATGCTTTGCCTTCTGATTTAGAGTATCAGATAATAAAAGCTGCAGTGCAAAAACATTATTCAATTTTAACTGAAAAAACATGGCAAGGTTTATATTAAGATTAGGAAAGGCAAGGAATGTGACCAGGACTATGCTCAGGGAGGGAAGGTCCTGTATTTTAAACTTGTGCTTGGTCAGAGGAGGCTCAGACACTGAAATTAACTCACAATAAAATGATGTAGGTCCCTTACTCCTCTGCAGCTCCCAGATACAGGGCTGTAGTAACTTTAGTAAGGCCAGTCTCCGGTTTATTCTCTCCAGGAGATGGGGGCTGCTTGATGCAGGAAAAATCCCTGACTTTTTATCTTCTCCGTACCCTTTTTTCTTTTTTTCTTTTTCTTTTTTTTTTTTAATTTTTATTTATTTATGATAGTCACAGAGAGAGAGAGAGAGAGAGAGAGGCAGAGACACAGGCAGAGGGAGAAGCAGGCTCCATGCACCGGGAGCCCGACGTGGGATTCGATCCCGGGTCTCCAGGATCGCGCCCTGGGCCAAAGGCAGGCGCCAAACCGCTGCGCCACCCAGGGGTCCCTCCGTACCCTTTTTTCAATTCTAAATGATGAAAAAGCCAAAACACCACCACCATTCCCTACCTTCCCTTCTCATTCCTATCCTTTTGTTCATTCCTTTGGTAAAAAGTACATAAGTCAGGTTTGCTTTTAGGCCTGTTTTAGGGCTGGTTCTTTTCAGTTTGGTAGACCAGGCCTAAGAGAATCTGTGTACAATGGCGGGTTTGTTATTTTGTTTTGTTTTTGTCATGTCTGAATGTGAAGGCAGGCAACTGTTCTTTGTGTGGTTTATGAGACTGTGTGTGTATATTGTTGATGTCTGGGTATTGCCAACTTTATTGTGGAGCAATTTAATTTTCAGAGACTTGATTAATAGAGGCATTGCCATAGTAATAACAAAGGTACTCTGGAAGTGAGAAGTGACTATTACATATTTCAGGTAAGTGATTTTCAGCAACAGAATGGTGATTTTTGTGCAGTGAGCTGCTTTTACCTTTTCTTGTGCAGTATTTTCTAACATCCTTTTTAAAAAAATTTTTTAAAAATTTTCCAACACTCCTTATGGATCCAAGACTTGGATTGTATACCTGGCTCTGGCCTTTTTAAAGATTTATATATTTATTTGAGAGAAAGAGAGAGTGAAAGAGAGAGAGCAAGCTGGGTGAGGGACGGAGGGAGATTGAGAGACAGAATCCTTATGCAGATTTCCCGCTGATCACAGAGCCTATCACAGGTCTTAATCGCAGGACCCCAAGATTATAACGTGATCATGATGGCTAGCTCTGGCCTTTTTAGTAGGCACACGGTGTTGAGCAAATCCTTTAACTTCTCAGACCTTCATTTCCTCCATGTGTGAGATAGAGATTAAACCAATTGTCCTGTCTTCCCCAACGGGGTTCTTGGAGTCAAATGCAGTGATGTACTATGCAGAATTGCTTTGTGGATTGCAAAGTACTAAAACAGATGTAAAAGCTTATTTTTATTTATTTATTTATTTATTTATTTATTTATTTATTTATTTATTTTAGTTATTACATTCTGCTTTTAAAATTTTTTTTTAAATTTTTATTTATTTATGATAGTCACAGAGAGAGAGAGAGAGAGGCAGAGACATAGGCAGAGGGAGAAGCAGGCTCCATGCACCGGGAGCCTGATGTGGGATTCGATCTCGGGTCTCCAGGATTGCGCCCTGGGCCAAAGGCAGGCGCCAAACCGCTGCGCCACCCAGGGATCCCTACATTCTGCTTTTGAGTGGTTGCAGAATTGTTCTTATCAACTTACTGTTTTCTCTGCAAAGCTGTGAAATGACCAATAGCAGTGGACTGTAGTCAGGATCAGTAGTGAGAATTGAAATCAGCCTTATATCAGGGAAAACATGTTTCTGCTTTCCTCCATACTACTTGTGAGTTATACTTATGTAGCAAAATTTTTTGTCTTTTGAAAAACACATTATAAAAATTAATATTTATTAAGGTGTATTTTAATGCATTTTTAAAAGATTTATATTTATTCATTTGAGAGAGAGAGCACAAGCAGGTGGAGAGGCAGAGAGAGAGGGAGAAGTGGGGAGCTCAATGTGGGGCTTGATCCCAGGACCCAGAGATTATGACCTGAGCCAGAGGCAGACACTTAATCATCTGAGCCACTCAGGCATCCCTAAAATTAGCATATTTTTGAATGCTTTCTTCCAAAGTTCAAATTAAATACATCAACATCTTGCTTTCATTTTTAATATATTGTGCAAGTTAGTAAAGTTCTTGATTTTACTTCAGGATCTTATATGATGGTGTCTTTTCTAGGACCTCCAAAAATTATGAGCCTGGAATTGCCAGAGAATTTTTATGGTGTTTATAGTTCTTTTGTGCCATTTTTAACTATCACATTAAAGTAATAAGGATCAGGATAAAGCAGCTTCAAAAAAAAGTTATTTTGATTTCATGGTTTTTGTTAATTTGGTTGAGTATGAAATTCATACCATGTTTTGATGCAATAGTAAAATATTTGGATTTGTACTTTTTGGTGAAGGGTGCCCTCTAGTGACCCTGTCCTTTTCATTAAATTTTGCAATATTTTGCATCATTTTGGCACTTATGATTTGAATATAGAAATAAAAGACGGGTGGCCCCAGGTGGCTCAGCAGTTTAGTGCCACCTTCAGCCCAGGGCCTGGTCCTGGAGACCTGGGATCGAGTCCCATGTCAGGCTCCCTGCATGGAGCTTGCTTCTCCCTTTGCCTCTCTGTGTCTCTCATTAATAAATAAATAAAATCTAAAAAAAAAAAAAAAGACACCTTCAGTTCTCAAACAATTTAGATGAAATGTACATGAAATAGTTAGAAAATAAGTTTTATGTTATGCAAATAAAAGATACATTTTTAAAAAGATAGTGTTACACAAATAAATAAAGTAATAGAACTAAGAAAATTCCAGGAAAGTTATTATCCAATATGGCTATTGATGAAATTTCTCTAAAGCAGCTGTCTTGAGCTGAATTGTGAAGGAAGGTTAAGATTGAGGCATATATTGTGAGGAAAGGACATCTTGCAGTGGAAAAAGAAGTTAAGGACAGTACCAAAAAGGACTGATGCCAAAAGTAAAAAAAAAAGAGATAGAAGAAAAAAAGAAATTACTTTGGAAAATATTTAAATTTAATTCTAATCTACATATTTTATGCAGATGTCCAAATAATTTGTATTGTACTTATAAACTTTTTTTTCAGGGATTCAGGAAGGATTTGGCTGGGCATTTGTGACTTGGGGTTTTTCATGTATTTGCAATCAGATATTCGTTGCTGCTGGGGCTGAAATTATCTGGACTAGATAGCCAAGATGGTTCCCTCACATTGTTGGCAGTTGATATGGCTGTCATTCTTGAGTGCTCTATGTGGTCTCTCCAGCATGTTATTTTATACATGGTGGGTGGCTTTTCCCAGAGTGGATGTCTAAAGAAGTTCGGGGGCAAGTTGCATGTTTTTTTTCTAGTTTCTGAAGTTGTGTGTAATTACTTCTGTTGTATTCCATTGGTCAAAGTACTCAGAAGCCTGCCGAGATTCAGAAGGCGGGTATATAGATCTCACTTCTCAGTGGAAAGCGTGTAAAAGAACTTTGGATCTATGTTGTAAAACTACTTCATTTATTTTCCTACCTTTTTGAAGAATTATGCTCAGTACAGATACATTTTTAATGATTTAGGGATCAGTAAACCTCTGTGTTAAGGTTAACTATGCATGTTTGTTTTTTTGCCCTTGATTTTCAGTTTCTATTGCATATGATTGGTACTTAATGAATATTGTTGGAAAGAATATTCCTTTGTCTTTATGCAAGTGTTACTGTCTTGGAGGTATTTCATTTTTTTATTTGCTCCTGGATTACAGAGTGTCAGGGAAAGTTATGGGAATGTTGTTTTTCATGTTTGATATATTTGATAAAATGGTTGGGGAAATGTTATGAGTACTTGGTATTATAATTTTATATTGACTACTTTTTTTCTTGCTATTTTTAAAAATAGATTTTATTTATTTATTCACAAGAGACATACAGAGAGAGGTGGAGACACAGGCTGAGAGAAGCAGACTCCTTGCAAAAGCCTGATGTGGGACTTGATCTCAGGACCCTAGGATCATGACCTGAACCGAAGGCAGATGCTTAACCACTGAGCCACCCAGGCATCCCTTTTCTTGCTATTTTATATTGCTAAGTAGAATGAGCAAGACTTTTGTGCATTTAAGATAGAGAGATGGTATATTTGCTATTTGTTGTTTAAAAGAAAGGAATTCCAAGTGGAATTCTTCATGGAAAAAAGCGTCCTTAGGATGCCTAGGTGGCTCAGTGGTTGAGCATCTGCCTTTGGCTGAGGTTGTGATCTCAGGGTCCTGGGATCGAGTTCCGGATTGGGCTCCCCATAGGGAGCCTGCTTTTCCCTCTGCCTGTGTCTCTGCCTCTCTCTGTGTGTCTTGAATGAATGAATGAATGAATAAATCTTAAAAAAAAAAAAAGAAAGAAAAAAGGCCCCTTCTCCCGAATGAGAACTCATTTACTATCTTTGACTAATATTTTATCCCTGTGTTTTTCACATGGATGCTGCTGAAATTTTGGGCACCTTAGATGTATCTAAAGGCTCCTAAAAGGAGTTGCACAACCAATTTGCCAAATTTATTGATATACTAAAAATCTGTTTTTTCTTTAAAGATTTATTTAGAAAGCGTGCACACACATGTTGGGGGGGAGGGAGGATGGGCAGAGGGAAAGAGAGAAACTCAAGCAAACTTGCTGCTGAGTGTGGAGCCCCAATGTGGGGCTCAATCCCATGACCCTGAGATCATGACCTGAGCCGAAATCAAGAGGTGGATGCTCAATTGACTTAGCCACCCAGGCACTTCCCCACCCCAAAATCTGTTTTTAAAACTATTTCTGAGTTTTTAAAAATTTTTTTAAAATTTATTTATGATAGTCACACAGAGAGAGAGAGGCAGAGACATAGGCAGAGGGAGAAGTAGGCTCCATGCACCGGGAGCCCGATGTGGGATTCGATCCCGGGTCTCCAGGATCATTCCCTGGACCAAAGGCAGGTGCTAAACCGCTGCGCCACCCAGGGATCCCTATTTCTGAGTTTATTAGCAAGCAATTTATATTGTATGGAATGGCTTTATTAGGTTTTGAAATTTTCTGATTAGTTTTTCTGTTATTTTAACATTGTCTTCATAGTATCATTTTTAGGAATATTTAATTTGTCAAAAGCTGATAATGGAGTGGTTAGTTGTCTTATATTTAATATTCAGAAAAAGTTATGTAAGTAAGCAAAATGCAAATGTTAGCAAAATGTTAGTAAACAAAATTTCAGTACTAATTAGTAAGATCAGTACCTAGAATCTGAAGAGTTCAGTATAAATAGGAAATTTGCTGAAGTATCACAAGCAGTCTCACTAATACAAAATACCAAATCTTAATTACTAAATACTAGAGATATAAAATTAAGGTCAGTATGTTAGACATTAAGCTTGATATGACTTTTGAAACACTGGTGAAAGAATAGGAAGAATGCATATGGACTGGAAGAATAAAGAATGCTTGAAAGGATGTAAAAGCAATTTTTTATTACTAGAAATATAAAACTAAGGCTAATATATCATTTTAAGAACTGACAGAAAATATGGTTAATGTTTGAAAAATTAATAACATTAAAAACCATCCAATGGAGATTGGAAGTAGCTAATACAGTTTTATCAGAGATGAAACAATGTACATTTCTTTTCTGATGAAAGTTTGCAGAAAGTATGGACACCAACAGGTAAATGCAGTGCTAGTGCCCAGGGATTCTTGAACGGTATTTTAGGTTTTAGCTTTCCAGTATTTTGGAAGTCCATTATCTTGCTAAAGTCATAATTTTTCCTTAACAGCAGTTGATTGATGGCTTAATAAAATTCATAGGAAAGTCTGCCAGCGTCTACTATTTTAATGGTAATCATTTTAGGTGAGTATCTTCACATTTTTCTGTGTAGGACTTGATTATGCTCTTTTGTGGTTATGTAATGGAATATTCATTCTAATGGAGAACAAAGGATTCCGAGATCAAGAAAGGCCATTTTTATTCTGTCTAGAAAACTGTAGTGCTCCGGGAAATATAGGTAATTTAGGGAATTTGGGATTGGGTACTTTTGAGATTTTATCAATTTTTTAAAAAATGTAAACATTTTATTAGAAGTTGTCATTTCTCTGTAAATAAATACAGGTATCCCCTATTTTTCAAAGTTTGTGTTACATCAGTTCACTTTTACAAGAGACCTACATTTTACCTGTTTTCACTAACCGAAAGAAATCTAAAGAGGATTTTTGCTTTTGTGAAAAAATATGAAAAGTGAAAATTGCATTCAGCAGTATGAGCAGGAGTGGCACTGACAAGCTTCTTCCTAGGAACTATACTCAGCATCAAGAAGCCATAGCTCTCAACTGTATCTGGGAGCATCTGTGTTTTATCTTGATTTATTTTGTCCATCTGTTAGCAAGATGTATTTTGAGATATACCAGAGAAACCTAAGAGAGGTTATTTTTTTGTGTTTGGGAATGCTCAGAAATTTTTCCACATAAATTAGTAGTATTTGCTTCTTCAGTCTATATCATTTTGGTTTCATAAGAGCTTTCTACTTTCAGATAGTAGGAGAAACCTCTACTTTTTATTCTCTTTACAGTTACTATGATGGATTTTTTTAAAATGAAAATATAGTAAAAGAAAAAATACTGAAAATGGCATAAGGATACTGTGCGCCTTTTGGCAAAAAATATCCTAAAGTGTTTCTAGTAATGAGAGTTCTTTTTCACATAATATTTTGTGAATGTTATTTGTTTTTCATCAAAAGGTGTTTCCTTAAGAAAACCCTTGAATATGATTAATAAATTATTTATCTTATTAAGAGAATAGAATATCTGTCCCAAAAACTTGAAGTAAATTGAATTCCTCCATTGAGACATTTGATTTGATAATATTAATTTTTGAAGGATCAATTTTAACGTTTTAGGATCTTAGTTATTTTTAAAATCTATTTTATTACCACTAGGTGGAGCCCTGTACACACAATTCAAGAAGGCATTTCTGAAAGATGATTTACTTGTTTAATAAATGCTCTAAGCCGGTTACATCAGATGATCAAATAATATACGATAACTCATATTTCAACGTTTTGCTTTAGTGTGAAAGATGTAATGAAGATAGAAAATGTGTACTTAAAAGAATTTTTAAGCTCTGCTTTTAAGACATGTACATTGTTTTTATGCATTCCTATTTGCTAAAATTAAAATATTTAAATTGAAATCTTTAGTGTAGCATAGCCCATCGTTATTTTCTGTTCATGTGAAGCTTTTAAGTCCTCTCTTCTTTTAAAATTGATTTTACATCTGCATTTTGGCCTGATTAGTGTTACATTTTGGTAGAAGACTTTATTGTGCTAAGCTTTTGTTTTTTTGAAGATTTTATTTATTTGACAGAGAGAGAGAAGAGAGTGTGTGCACGCACACACAAGTAAGGGGAATGGCAGGCAGGAGAGGGAGAAGCAGGCTCCCTGTGGAGCAGGGAGCCTAGTAACTCGATTCCAGGACCCTGGGATCATGACCTGAGCTGAAGGCAGATGCTTAAGCGACTGAGCCACCCAGGCACCGTGCTAAGCTTTTAATATATGTGCTGCCGAAGCAAGCACTCATGCTTAAGCTTTCAGAAGGGAGGACTGAACTATCTTACATTGAAGTTATTATGTGTACAGTTGACCCTTGAAAAATGTGGGTCTTAGAGGACACCGACTTCCTGTGCAGTTGGAAATCTGCATGTAACTTTTGATTCTCCAAAGACTTAACTACTGATAGCCTACTGTTGGCCAAGTCTTATGATACCGTGAACAGTTAATTAACACATATTTTGTATGTTATATGTATTATATACTGTATTCTTGCAATCAAGTAAGCTAGGGAAAATAAAATGTTATTAAGAAAGTTGTAAGGAAGAAACAATACATTTATGATACTGTACTATATTGAAAAAAATTTACATGTAAGTGTACTCACGCAGTTCAAATGCTTGTTTAAGGTTCAGCTGTGTATGGAGCACTAATTTACAACTTTAGTGGATGTGGGATAGTGAAAAATTTACTAGCTTTCTGGTTTTGTCATGTATCTGTTGTATTTATTTATAGCATTTGATTAGGCTTGCCAGTAGACATTCTGAGGCACATTTTAAAAGAAGGAAAAATTCATTAAAATTGTATATTGCTTGAAAGTTTAGAACAGTAATGTATTTGGCACATTCATGATTAGATGGATAAAACTGTTAACTGACTTAGGAGGGTTCAGAGATTGAATAGTGCTAAATGGTATTTCCTTTCTTGCCCTGCAGATCAGAATTTCAAAGAATAATGATTGTTATTTAAAGACAAAAAATAGATTTTTCAGAGCCTCCACCTGAGGTTAGATGAGTACAGGGCCCTTAATTTTCTCTTCTTCATATTTTGCTCCTCTTTATTTTGTTGCATTTGTAATTTAATACTGCCTAACAATTAGCTATGCCTCAGTTCTCATCCATTTTTTCTGTCCATTGGATGATTTCACCTGATGGATGCAACAGTGCACATCAGGGATTCCCTATTGAGTCATTCTCAATTGTTGATCTTCAAAGGTGATCTGGTTAGTTGCTATGCCTATAACTTCTCTGCATTCCATACTGCTTATCACCATTTCTGATTGGAGAGTCTGTGTGACATAATGGTTAAGAGCACTGGCTTTGAGTCGGATAGACTAGAAGTTAAATCTTGGCCCTACTGCTGTGTGAATTTGAATTTAAAGTCTTAATCTTCCCAAACTACATTTGTAAATTGAGATGCTAATAGAATCTACATTGTAAAGCTCTAGTGAATACACTTAATAGTAAGTACTTGGTTGTGTGTTACTTTTTTTTTTTTTTTAATCTTCACCACATTAAGCCAGAAGCAGCAGATAGGATTTCTCTCTAGTCAGTTGAGTCACTATGGGGAATTGTTGACAGGGAGTGCATTTCTTCTTTGCTTTCTATATCCTCCCTCCACTGTCTCTCCAAATTATCTCTATAATTAAATGTAGGTCCCTTCAGGGTGCTTGGGTGGCTCAGTCCGTTAAGTGTTTGCCTTCTTTGCCTTCGGCTTGGGTCATGATCCCAGGGTCCTGGGATCAAGCCCTGTGTCTGTGGGCTCCCCACTCAGCAGGGGGCTTGCTTCTCCCTCTCCCTCCCCCTTCTTGTGGGCTTTCTCTCTCTCTCAAATAAATACATAAACAAACAAATACATAAATAAGTAAATAAAATCTTAAAAACCAAAACAAAAAGTAGATCCCTTCAGAAAAAGACGGATAATCCCTGCTATGCATATGGTGTCAGGAAATACTTTGGAGAGGAATTGCTTTTGCTTTCTTCCCTTTTCCAGTGTTCTTTTATATATCCACCATTTCTCATTCCTCTTTGTCTCTATTCACTCAACTATTTACTATTGGCTTTATTAGCAAATTTTCAGACTAGTTATTTCTAATATTTTCATCAGAGTGGGTAGAGAGTTAAATCAAGTACATGTATTGATTAATTCCATTTTCAGTGCTTTGTCTGGCTTTTAGATTTGTGCTGCATCTATTAAATTGAGAAAGAGCTGGGAACTTCCTAGGGTCCTTTTCAGGGCCAAATTTTATCTTGTGATGAATTTGGATTCTGGCACTTGCTTAGGCCTTTGGCACTTTTTAATAAATGCCATTTATTCCTGTGGTTTAGAATGTTTCCTCATCTCTACTTCTTTATTTCTGTATACTCTGTTCAGAATGATCTCATTGATATGGATTATGGGTGACACGTGGTTATATCAGTTTGTGCTACAGCTTGTACTCATGTCTGTAACAGCAAGTGGTTATCAGGAGTCAGGAGAGACTAAAACTTAGTAATAGATGGATCATTTACAGTACTGATTCTCAACTTAATAGATGCAGCACAAATCTAAGCAGTAGAGGAGGAACAGAGGGAGAGGGAGAAGCAGACTCCCCACTGAGCAGAGACTCAGAAGTGGGGCTTGATCCCCAGACCCTGAGATTATGACTTGAGCCAAATGCTTAACTGGTTGAGCCACCCAGACACCCCTAAACTCCTTTGTTTGAAAAAAGGAGAAAGAAAGCAGGGAAGAATTCTGTGTGTGTGTGTGTGTGTGTGCATGGGCACATGCATGTGTGTTTATAATGTAGATGCTATAGCCAGAAAAGACCTCATCAAGAAGGGGATAAAAGACCTGAAGGGAGGCAGCCCATGTGTAAGAAGTGTGAACCAGGTAGAGGAAATAACATGTGTAAAGCATAGAACAGGAATGTGCTTGGTGTGTTTCAGGAACCATTAAAAGGCCAGTGTTGCTGGCACAGAATAAGTAAAGTGGAGAGTAAATATTAAGAAGTGAGGTCAATGAGATAACATGGGCAACATTATATAGGGATTTATGGGCTATTTTAAGAGAAATAGGGTTTTGAGCAGAAGAGAGACACGAGATCTGATTTATTTTTTAATGGGATCAGGATACCTGGGTGGCTCAGTGGTTGAGTGTCTGCCTTTGGCTCAAGGCGTGATCCTGGGGATCCCTGTGAGAAGCCTGCTTTTCTCTGCCTGTGTCTCTGCCTCTCTCTCGCTCTCTGTCTCTCATGAATAAATAGATAAAATCTTTTTAAAAAAAGATATTTTAATGGGTTCATTGTGTCTACTGTGTTGAGAATAGATTGAAAGGAAGCAAGGGTAAAATCAAGGAGACTGATTAGGAAGCAGTTGGTAACATTTAGGCAAAGTGATGGTGGCTTCGTCCAGCATGGCACCAGTAGGGGTTGTAAGATGTGGTTGAATTTGCTGATTGTTTTGGTAGGGAGAGTGAGAGAAAGAGAACAGTCAGGGGTGATTTCAAGTTTTTTGCCGGAGCAACTAGAAGAATGGTGTTTACAAACAAGATGGAGAAAGACTGTGAGGGGAGCAGGTTTGAGGGAGAAGATAGGAAATCCTTTTGGACATATCTGAGATGCTTATCAGATACCCAGTTGGAGAAATGTATAAGTTTGAAGTTCAGGGTAGAGATTGGGGCTGGAATCCTAAATTTGGGAAGTGGCAGTGTTCTTATGGGATATAAAATTCTAAATCTGGATGAGGTTGAGAGAGTAATATCGGTAGAAAAGAAGATATCCGGGGATCCCTGGGTGGCTCAGTGGTTTAGTGCCTGCCTTCACCCAGGGCGTGATCCTGGGGTCCCGGAATCGAGTCCTGCATCGGGCTCCCTGCATGGAGCCTACTTCTCCCTCTGTGTCTCTGCCTCTCTCTCTCTCTCTCTCTCTCTCTCTATCTCTCATGAATAAATAAATAAAATCTTTAAAAAAAAAAAAAAAAGAAAAGAAGATGTCCAAGATCAAAGTCTAGTTCTAGCTCAGCTCTTAAAGGCCCAAATTTTTAATAATTGTTCTCCAATATTGCTGTTTCTAGTATTATTATAGATACTCATTAAAAACCTATTACATGGAGACTGCCCTCAAGAAGCTTATGGTTGATATGAAGAAACAAAATATAGGACATATATTTGAAAGGTTTATTTATTTATTTTAAATATTTTATTTATTTACTCATGAGAGACACAGAGAGAGGCAGAGACACAGGCAGAGGGAGAAGCAGGCTCCATGCGGGGAGCCTGATGCGGGACTCGATCTGGGACCCCAGGATCATGCCTTGAGCCAAAGGTAGATGCTCAACCACTGAGCTATCCAGGCATCCCTGAAAGCTTTAAATTACAGTACAAAGTATAATATATGATTATGTGTCATAGTGAGTGGAAAGGACTATAAATTTACCTATTCTGCTTATGAAGAGATTACTTGGCATAGAAATGAATGATAAAGTCTTGTTGGAGGAAATGTGAATTGAACTAAATCTCAAGCAATGGGCAGCAGATTGGGGGGCACATTTTTGGGAAGTCCTCAAGACTACACTCAAGTTCAGTAATTTACTAGGAAGACTCATAGAATTTAGAAAGATGTTAAATTCACAGTTGCAATTTGTTGCAGCAAAAGAATATGGATTAAAATTAACATCAGGAAAAGGTACATAAGGCAGGGTCTAGGAGAGTTCAGAGAGGGGTCTTCCGTTTGTCCTTTCCCAGTGATCGTGCAGATAGCACTTCTCCCAGCAGTGATGTATGGCAGTAGTCATGGAGTATTGCCAAGTAGGGAAGCTCACGTAACCCATGGTATCCAGGGTTTTTCCTGGGGATTGGTCACATAAACATGGCTGACTCTCCAGAGCTGATACAATGTGGCTGAAGGCCCCCATCCACTGTAAATCACATTCTAAACCACATTGCTATCTTAGATTATTTGGCATTGTCCAGGACGCTCCAGTAAACACAGACAACTATCAGGTAGGAAGGACATTCTGAAGGTTTACCTCCCAGTAGCTGGGGGCAAGGGCCAAACCTTTCTTTGGGCAAGTTTAATCCTTTTCTGAATGATAGTTGGCAGGGAGGATGATGCCCTCTATGTGGAAATAGCATGAGCTGAGTTATAGTAGGAATGTGTACACCATATTTATAGAAAGAACATTGTAGTGAATATAATATGGCCTTGAGAATATGAACCCTGGAGCCAGACTACTAGGATTCATATCTTAACTGTCCCTTGCTAGTTGTGGAATTTATAGCATTTACAGATGTTACATAATTGGTAACATTTTTAAGCAAGGGTAATAACAGTATCTACTTTATAAGCTTGTCGTGAGGTTAAAAAATTTAAAATATAAAACACTTAGAATATGTCTTGACACACAGTAGGTGCTACAGAAATCAGGAATTTGTTCATTCTTTAATCATTCACTCAGTGATTCTTTTTGAGCACTAGTATGTTAAAGACTCATATTCTGAGCCTCAGACCTCTATTTCCTGATATCTGGACAGTTTCCAGATATCTAGAGGGTTTGTGGCTCATTTAACATTAACTTGTTCAAAAAGAAATTAAATAATTTTTCACACAAATGATATCTATTAATGACAGTACTATCAATCCAATTTTATTTAAAGATTACCAGCCGTTGTGGGCACCTGGGTGACACAGTTGATTAAGTGTCTGACTCTTGGTTTCAGCTCAGGTCATGGTCTCATGGTGAGAGATTGAGCCCTGAATCAGGCTCCATGCTCAACATGGAGTCTGCTTGAGATTCTTTCTCTCTCCCTCTGTCCTTCTGCTTGTGCTCTCTCTTCCTCTCTCTCTGAAAAGAAAAAAAAAAAAAAAAAACCTTAAAAAATGATTATCAGCTGTTGCTATAGGTTAAAACTTGTATTTAGTTGGCAAAGAACTTAATTCGTAGGGAAGTGTTGATCCATAGTTATATTAAGTGGAAAACATTGTGATGCCTATGCATTTATTCTGTTGCCTCAACTGTTACCTGAAGATGGCATGCTATGTAATTTGGCCTGTAGTATTAGTAATAGAAATGATACCTTCCGAAAGGAAGGGTTTATCATAATATTCTGCTGCTTAAGGGAATGTACTTATAAAATTGCATTCCTTCCTGCTGTGCCATCTTTTTTTTTTTTGGACCATGATAAGCTTCAGAGTAGTGACTTTGCATGTAAGAGATAGGAAAGCGTTTTTAGGTGTTTTACAAGCTTGCTTATTTTAAATCATTAACTTATGCTCTGAAGTAACTAATTTAATGTTGGTACTGTAGCAAATTATCATAAATAGCTTTAATTGTATATTTAAAAGTCATATTCACAGGCTTAAATCTGGATATCAGAATTAAGCAATTCTTGAAATGTACGAATGTCTCCTTAATATACTGATTACAGAGCAAAGAAAAAATTACTAGTTGTTGCAAAGGATGGATTTAATAAAGAATACATTTTGGTGAACTGGGAAGTTAATGTTAGTTTTCTTTTTTGTGTACATTCAGGTCTGTGTATGACGACCAACCAAATGCACACAAGAAGTTTATGGAAAAGTTAGATGCTTGTATCCGTAATCATGACAAGGAAATTGAAAAGATGTGTAATTTTCATCATCAGGGTTTTGTAGATGCTATTACAGAACTCCTTAAAGTAAGGACTGATGCAGAAAAGCTGAAGGTAAGAAATATTTTAAAATTCTCTTTATCTTTGCTCTCATTAGTCAAGTATTAGTTTATAATACATATGTACAAATCATTATTAAATGTACTATTTTCAAGAAGTGAATTAGTGTATATATTTGGGAATGTTCTTTATGCTCTATTAACATAGTTGTCATGCTAATGACAGGAGTAATCTCTTTTTTGTAAAGCAAGTAATGCATTGACTTAACAGGATTTCTTTCCATGCAGGGAAATGAACTAAAAAAATTCATAGAACTGAAAGCCTCATTTGCAGTTTTAGAATTTAAAAGTTTCAATTAGTACAATAATGATAAAAACTATCCTCTAAAAAACAAAAAACAAAAAACTGTGATTGTGTTCTTGAAATTATTTAATAATATTGAAACTTTTTTTTAGTTTAATAGCAAAGCATAATTTTCTTAACGGAAGTAGGTCTGTATTTTCTGCTATACAGCAAAAACATTTATTAAACTAGGCTTGAATTTGTTCAGTCAGAATACAAAGTATTTAGTTATAAGAATTGGCCTATTTATCTTTCTTTACATTTAGAGAATTTAGCAGATAAAATGACCCTGGTTCACCAAGGTTATGATTAGAAAACCATTATACAAAGGATATTCAGATAACAAGAGACCAAATACAGCATCAATGAGGTCACTGAGCATCTTTGTTCAGAAATTAATGAGATTTTTAATAAAGTAGAATGTGCTTCCTTACTATGATGACCTAATGAGTCACTTAATATGTGGGAAAATTTGAGGTTGAGCTTTGTCTGCACCTGCAGCATTAAAATGTTGCTGTGGATTGAAATTTCCGTGTTTGATGTTAATCAACCACCCAGTGTTTGCATTCAGCAAAGTATGAATGTTTAATTACCATAAAATGCAATCACCATTTCGTACAGACAATGAATGGCACATAGACCTCATTGAAGTTATCAAAAAGGGACCAGTGGTCAATTGGGTCAGTGATTTGAATTGTTTGACAGACTTAGAGAAGCAAGGAAAGTTCAAAAATCTAGATTAAATTTGAGAAGTTTGCCACAGAATCTGTTAAAAAGAACTGTCATAAGTAATTGAAGTTAACAAAAGCCCTTTTCAATCAAAAGTTCAAGTTCAAGCTGTAGAGTTAATTTGAATTTGCATTTCTTTGTTCTAAGTTTCTCATGAAGCATGATCTGATTACAAGGGTGAGCAGTTATATCAGGGCAGTTTTATGCATATTTGTCTAACTAAGGTGAAATTATTTTTAAGGTGCAAGTTACTGATACCAACCGAAGATTTCAAGATGCTGGAAAGGAGGTGAGAAAATAGTAAATTTCTTGCATACTCAATATGTGGGATACAATTTAACTGTTTGCTTAAAAATATGAATGTTTCTCCTTTTCTAAGGTGATAATCCAAACAGAAGATATTATCCGATGTAGAATTCAGCAGAGAAATATTACAACAGTAGTAGAAAAATTACAGTTATGCCTTCCAGGTGAGTTAAACTTGTCTATAATGTAATGCTTGATTTGGTGAAATTATAATTGAATCATAACATATGGTTATTATTCATTATGGGAATTACAGATTATTTGGTGATTGCCCCCAAAAGCTCATGGTTATCTTTCTTATCTATTTTAGTCCTTGAATTTTCATGGTTTTCTTATCTTTTAAAGTTTTGTTTGATGATCTGTCACATCAGTTTTCCTAGAACAACCTGTACCTCTCCCATTTCCTTCCTGCCTTGTTTGTCCTTTGTCCCTCACCCCCCCCCCCCCACTGCTTTTTTGTTTTTCCTCAATACTTTCCCATGGAGGAGAGTGTCTTTATTACATTTCCTTGCCTTTCCTAATTTGCCTAATTTTTTACTGCTAGTTTTCCACTGTTTTCTGTTTGTCACTTCAGCTGGTTGGTTTTGCTTTGATCCTAGTCTCGTTTTGCTGATAAAAGTAAAAAATCCCAAAGTGCTAGATCTTTTCCCTTCTTTGGTCTTGACTTTGCTCTTATACCTTGGAAAGTCTGACTTTTTAGGTTTCTGAGTTTGATCACTGTGTTATGGCTGATAGTACTGGGACATCAAATAAATTCTGAAGAAACTCACCAGTATTTTCTTTCCCCTGATGTATCCTGTTCAAACAAAAGGAAGCAGGGTGTATGTCATCTTTTTCTTCATATAGTAAGCTGAATCCATTTTACTGTAGCATTTTTTCAAACTTTTTTTTTTTTTTTTTTGGCAAGAACTTGAACCTCCATGTCCAGGGAAATAGAATGAGATACTTGGTATGATATTTATATAATGTAAATTTAGCTTGGAACACAAATTATATGTTAAAATTGTCAGCAGATTTTATTAACTAAAAAACACTGTTTTTTGACTTTGTAAGAATAACTTTTCTTTTTTAAAGAATCATTGAAATTCTACTCAGTTTAATCTCTGAACCATGGATATTTGTACATTAACTTTGAGTAAATAAAATGTCTGCTTATTATATTCAGTTTCAGGGTTCAGGAACCTACTTCCTTATGGTAATGTTTAATAATACCTCTTTGCCACCATCAGATACACTGAAGTAGCCATGAAGACAGTCTCTAAGTTTGATTGCTTTGTCCCTGAATAGTAATAAGCCTAAACAATTGGGTACTGGTGGAATGAGAAAGAGCTGATTTTAGCTTCTTCCTACGGGGCTATTTGGAATTGAGAAATAAAGGGTAGTAGAGGTTAGAGTTTTGTCACTGCTACTGTCTTTGCTTTCAAGACTGGATGGGCAGGCAGTCTGAATTCATGTAAATATTGTGCTCCTAATAGCCACATTGTGAATTGCTTCCTTTAGTCCATCTAGCCTTTTGTTGAATTATCCACTTGTAAATACTTTTTTGTGTCAGCCATTACAATAAATAATGGAAATACAAAGTTGAAAATGACATAGTCCTTGCTCTGAAGGATCCTACAATCTAATATGAATAAAGATAAGTAAACTGTTATTGTATAATTGCCTCACTCCTCCTTGCATTGGAAGGAATATGAGAGAATATAAGGAGTCATAGGGTAAACAATGCATTTTCCTGTTGCTTAAGTTTTTCTTATTATTTTTGAGGAGAGCATTATTTTTATCTGGAAATAAGATAGATATGAAAGTTACATAAATTGTTGAGATAAAACAGGAGACTTCAAAGAAACTTTATACTTGTAGCAGCAGTTTTTGGCTTTTCCCCAGGTTATGTATTCACTCTGCTTTGGTTGGAAAATGTGAGAAATACTGTGTTACAATATAGGGGCTGTCATAGAGATATACATAGGATTCAGAGGTTGGATGGTTCACTGTTGCCACCATTGCAACTTTCAGACAAGTGAACTAAGTATCTTCTGTAAACTTGAAGACCCCTGGGAAGTAGCCAAAATAGAAAATCTGGAAAAAAGTGTTGTCTCTCTCTCCAGTCTGTGAAAATGTGAGCCAATGGTTTAATGAGCCAATGATAATTTACTCACTTTATACTTTGAAATTCTACTAAGGATAAATTGTAATCTGCGTTGTTGCATTAAAACCTTTTTGGTGGCAATATGTCATCTTGTTGAAGGTTATAACAATTTTATTGAATGATTGCATTTCCAAGGCTGTAATAAAAATGATAAAACAAAGTTGCTTTGCTCTGTTTATTTATGATTTTATTATAATTTACGCTCTGTAAGCTTTTGGGTTTTTTTTTTTTTCTTTGTCATTTTGGTGTAAAATTTTGTTTAGTGAGCTATAGCACAGTTGTGTTTGGTATATTTTTGATATATGTATTTTATTTGATATATTGAATTAAAATTAATCAATCTCACTTACTCAGTGTTGTCTCTTGAGTAACTAAAGTCCAAACTTCCAGTTCCACTACCAGGAAGAGACGTTAAGTTTCTGAATATGATAATTGTTAGTAGGTTAATGTTTCAATTATAGGTATCAACATATGAAAATGTTCCAAATTCTATAAAATGCGTTATTATATGTAATGTAATGTTCAATATATAGAGACATTAAAATGTTTTTATTTACTTGAAGTATGAAATTTTATTTGAGAATATAAGCCTGAATTAAAGTATAGAGAAAATTAATGAATTTATAATAGGCTCTTTCCTGTTTTAATTTTTTCATCTCAGTTTTTTTCATTTTGAAAGCTAAAATAAGTTATATTTTTTAATGCAGTGCTGGAAATGTACAGTAAGCTAAAAGAACAAATGACTGCAAAAAGGTGAGTTGGTTTCCTTCCTGTTTTTATTTTTATTTTTATTTTTATTTTTATTTTTATTTTTTCCTTCCTGTTTTTAATAAGAGTCATTTATTTTTCTGTTAAGAAAAGCATGGATAAACTTACTATAAAGTGAGTCATGTGAAGTTTTACTTTCTACCTTTATTCTTTTTCATGCAAATTGCCCATCAGAATCATCTAATAAAGCAATTATTAACCATTTATTTGTGGATCCATGTGCTCTATAAGTGAAATCAAAGATTGATAATATTGATGAAGGACAAATGGGCAACCAGACAGGAATAAAAAATATTGATTAGCTTCCATGTGAACATTGCTTACAATAAAAGGCTGAGTGTGTATTGTGAACCACAGTGAAAGCAGTGTGGGTAGTTATATTTTGATAATCTGGGCTCCTGTAGATCATGTTCTGTTTTATAACACTAATGAATACATGGCAAATGAAAAATCATTTGAAGTAATTTATTATCATTAGATATAATTATGTTTAAAATGTTTTAAAGATGGACAATTTTAAAATAAGAGAAAAATCAGAATAAATGAGAATATTCTGCATTTGGAATAGGGAAATAATGATTTCCTCTTGATTTATTAATAATTGCTTAATTATCACTGTACATTATGTACAAATCTATATTCATAAATCTGTGTACATCCTGCTTTATAGTGTTAAACTTGAATTTTATTGGCTTTTACCAATTCATACTAATTAGTAGAATTATTTTTTTCCTTCTTAATACACGAACCATCAGCTATCCTGAAAGTCTTTTTTATACTTTTTTTCTATCAAAGTTGTATATCCTCATATTTTGAAGACTCAGATAATATAGTTCTATGTGTTTGTTGCAGAAAAATAGGCATCATCTTCCCTACTTGCCATTTAACATTTCTTGTTGCTAGGGGCACAAAACCTTTTACCTCTTTTAAGGCATTATTTTGGTGTTTGCATTCATGTTTTTAAATAACTAACTTTTAATGTTTTTTTACTATTTTCTAGTTTGGGGCACTATATATTTTTTCAATAACATAATGTAATATTTATATTCAGATTTCCCCATTTATCCCAGATGTCTTATATCGTCTTTTCCACCCTGAAGCATTGGTTGATATGTCCTTTTTTGTCCCTTTAACCTAGAACAGTCTTCCTGCTTTACTTTGTTTTTCATAAAAGGGTCCAGGTCAGTTGTCCTGTCTGTTGACCAGGACATTTTGGATTTGTTTAATTATTTTCTTATGATTAGATTCAGATGAACTGTTTTTGGTAGGAGTATGATGTAAGTGATATTGTGTACCACTCACTGTATGAAATCAGAAGGCATATACTGTTAGATTTTCTCTAGATTATGTTAAATTTGGTCTTTTGGTTAAGAGGATGTCTACTAGATCATTTGAAAAAAGTATCTTTTTCTCTTTGCAATTACTAAGTATTCTGTGTGGTGATATTTTGAGTCCTATTTCCTTAACCTTCCACTCATTGGTTTTAGGATTCTTGCTTTAGATTTTAATTTTTTTTAAAAAAGTAATCTCCATGCCCAATGTGGGACTCCATCTCACAACTCCCAAGATCAAGAGTCGCATGCTCCTCTGACTGAGCCAGCCAGGTGTCCCTCTTGCTTTAATCAGTTATTATATTTAGGTTACAAAATGATGATTTTTATAATTCTGTCATTCCTTAGACATTTATTAGACATTAATATTAGCATTTTAATATAAAGAAGAGCTTTTTTAAAAAAAACTTTCTTTTTTCTTCTCTTTTTCATTATCAGTATAGACTCATGGATTTAAAAAAATAGTGTGTTATAATTATACTGCTGTTTTCATTATTCTTTTTGATGCTCAAATTGTACCACATTTGGCGAGGGGAACCCCTCAAGCCAATTTCTGTGTCCTCATCTGTCTTTGAGTACTTTCTTGCCACACAATAATATGTTCCAGGCCCACATTGTACTTGTCTTGGCCCTAGACCTAGAAATAGCCATTTTGCAAGATACTCTAGTTCCTTTTAATAATGGTATTTAGAAACAGATCTGCTTGCTGGGTTGGTATATTATACCCCTGCACTAGACACTCACCTCTCTCATGCCCTCTAGCCTTCCAGGGTTGCCTTTGAGAAGTTTGAAGCCATTCTAATTTCTCATCTTTAGTTTGTGACCTTCCTTTTTTCTCTTTTAGAATCTTCTCTTCTGTGGTCTGTAGTTACCTGATGATGTGCTCTGATGTGGGCCTGTTTACTTCCATTGTGCTGGGTACTTGGTGAACCTATTTGGAATTTAATCTGGAAACTGCTTTGATCTGATAATGTCTTTAAAATCTAGGAGATTTTCTTGAATTATTTCTTTCTTTCTGTTTTCTTGATTCTAGGACAGATAGTGATCTTTAATCTTCTGTATTGGTCCTCTGATTTTCTTTTTTCTTCCTTAACATTTTTTATTCTTTTGACTCCTTGCTCTGCTTCTCGGATGTTTTTTCATTTTTATCTAACAAAAATAATGCTGATTTTATTTCATTTCTGCTCTCTGATTTTTAATTTCTAAGAACTATTTTTTGATCTCCAAATATTTCTTTTCTTTCTTTTTCTTTTCTTGTTTAGGGTAACTTGTTCTTGATTCATTGTTAACAGTACTTTGTCTTAACCTCTCTGAGATTTTAAGTTTATGTATTTATATGTCTTCGTACATATAGTTTGTTTCCTCGAAGTTCCCCCCACCCCAGTTGTTCTTTTTGTTTTTTTAATCTCTGACTTTGTGGGTAGGGGTGTTTCTCAGATGTCAGGTAATTCCTTGGCTAACTACTTATATTTAAGTGTAGCAGAGGTAATAGGCTGATTGGGAGTTCTGAGTATGTGGGTGGGACTTGTTGAATGTGAATTTGTGTGAGGTTATCTAGCTGGGCTGTTTAGTTGGTGAGACTTTGCTATTAATATCTGGAGTTATTTCTTTTGGGGCTGCTCAGATTCCCTAGAGGATACTTTTCTTGTTTCCTGTCTTAAGGGTCAAGATCTGACTGCCAGCATTTTGGGATCTGAGTTGCTCAAGAGGGCATTTAGTATACATAGGCTCTACTAATTCTCTTGTTTTCAAATCAGTACTATTGCCTTCAACCTTGGGTAATGTCCCCACCCTATTCAGAGATTATTTGTTCTAGTCTCTTTAGTATTTATCAAAATGGGGAAAAATTGTTGCTCAGATGACTGGAGTGAAGTTTGCTTCTTAAACACATTTTCAACCAATATTCCTTACTTTAGCCTTCCTTTCACTCCCACCTCCATAAGTAGTGGGATTCCTATGAATTCTTGACATTTTTGGAGATTCTAGAGAATAAATAAGTTTATGCTTGTCTCCTCAACTATTTTTTTTTCTCCTCAACTATTGACTTAGAATTTTCTCAGATTTGCTGAGTTTTTTTTTTTTTTTGTACCACATGTCCATCAGCTTTCAAAATTCTAAAATTTTACTGTTCTTCTCCTTTTCTCTACATCTGTGTAGGCTTATACTTAAAAAAACATCTCTTCATGTTATTTTATTGGAGTTTCAAGGAGGCAAGGTTTTATTAAAGCATGTATTCAGGCTGCCATCGCACTAGATATTTAGGACCCCACTTCTGGTGCTCTGCTATATTTTTGTCAAGATAAATATCCATATGGGTAATAAAATAAAAGGTATGGGCAGATGTTATTCCTGGTGATCATTATAGATTGCAGATTAGCAACCTATAGAATCAAATTGACCCATAGATATATTTGGTTTGACTTGTAAAATGCGAAAAAAAAAGTTTTTTTGTTAATACCACTTCATATTTGTTAAAATATCTGGGTTTACATTCTGATGACTCACAAATCTGATTCTTGAATCTCAAGCTTGGCTTTGACATCCCTGATTCTTGTTTACTCTTTTCACATGGATATTTCACCACTATCTCAAGTTCAGCATGTCTGAAATAGGCTTAACAATCTTTGCTTATTTCAGGGATTGGCCCCTTTTCTGTCAAGTGTGTTGTGAAATATTTACTCTGTGATACAGTTTTTTATTTTTTAAGTTATTTGCTTAGCAGTTTTTTAGACCCAAATACACAAATCATAAGTCTGTTATATAGCTCCATGAGTTTTTCTTTTTTTTCTTTTTTTTTCTTTTTTTTTTAATTTATTTTTTATTGGTGTTCAATTTACTAACATACAGAATAACCCCCAGTGCCCGTCACCCATTCACTCCCACCCCCCGTCCTTCTCCCCTTCTACCACCCCTAGTTCGTTTCCCAGAGTTAGCAGTCTTTACGTTCTGTCTCCCTTTCTGATATTTCCCGCACATTTCTTCTCCCTTCCCTTATATTCCCTTTCACTATTATTTATATTCCCCAAATGACTGAGAACATATAATGTTTGTCCTTCTCCGACTGACTTACTTCACTCAGCATAATACCCTCCAGCTCCATGAGTTTTTAAAAAGCAAATACACCTTTATAACCACCAAGATGAAGATTTGAACATGATTTCTATCTGAAAAGCTTTTCTCATACTCTCTTCTGGTCATTACCACTCAAGTAAGATATGGAACATTTCTATCACCCCTTTATGCCCCTTCCTAATCGATTCCTCCTTCCTCCTCTACAATAACGACCTTCTGATTTCTATCACATGTTCTTAGAATTGATATAAATGGAATCATAGACTGTTTTTCTTGTCTAGTATCTTTCACTCCAAATGTTTTGAGATTCATCTATGTTATTACAAATACCAACTGTTTGTTTCTTTTCATTGTTGAATAGTATTCAGTTCTAAGAAGTTACTTATCTGTTTACCAGCTGGTAGGTATTTGGGTTGTTTTCAGTTTGGAGGTATTATGAATAAGGCTGTCATAAAATTAGCAGACAAGTCTTTTTGTAGATAGATGTTTATATTTCTCTTTAATACATGCACAGGAGTAGAATTGCTGGGTTAAGTGTGGATGTAGGCTACCTTTTATAAGAAACCATTAAATAATTTTCCAAAATGGTTGTACCATTTTATACTCTCATTGGCAATGAGAATTTTAGATACTGCCCATCCTTGCATCCTTCAACTAGAACAGAACCATGTTGGCACATGTAAAATGATACCTCATTGTGGCTTCAATATGCATTTCTCTGATGACTGATGTTGAGTGCCTTTTCATTTGCTGTTTGGTCATTTGTGTATTTTCTTTTGTAAAATGTCTGTTTAAGTCCTTTGCTTATAATTTTAAGTTTAGAGACCTATTGAACAGAAAGTACAGAGTTCGCACATATACCTTCCTTTCCCTCACAGTTTCTTGCATGAGTGCTAGTACATCTCTTACAATTTGTGAACCAATATTGACATGTTGTTAAGTCCACAGTTTACAATAGGGTCCACTCTTTTGTGTTGTACAGTTCTGTGGGTTTTGACAAATGCATGTCATATTTACCATGATAGCATCATACAAAATAGCTTCACTGCCTGAAAAAATCCCTTGTGCTTCATCTCCTTCCCCATCCATCCACCTTCCCCAACCAGTGCCAATCACTGACCTTTTTAGTGTTTCTATAGTTCTGTCTTTTTCAGAATGTCCTATAGTTGGAATCATACAGTATATGTCATATTCAGACTAGCTTTCATTTAGCAATATGCATATAAACTTCTTCCATGTCTTCTTGTGGCTTCATAGTTCATTTCTTTTTATTGATGAATAATACTGCATTGTGTGGATGTAGTACAGTTTATCCATTCACCTGTTGAAGAACATCTTGATTGCTTCTAATTTCTGGCAATTATAAATAATGCAGCTGTAAGCATTTACGGGTTTTTGTGTGGACATAACTTTTCAATTCATTTGGATGAATACCCGGTGGTATAGTTGCTAGATCATACAGAAAAACTTTAGTTTTATAAGAAAGAGCCAAATTGTCTTCCAAAGTGGCTTTGCTATTTTATACTCTCAGCAATAATAACGAATGAAAGTTCTGCTGCTCCACACCCTCACCAGGATTTGGTATTGTCCGTGTTCTGGATTTTAGCCATTGAAATAGATGTAGATAATATCTCATTTTAATTTGCAATTCCCTATTGGCATGTGATGTTGAGAATTTTTTCTTATGCTTATTTGCTATCTGTTGTATTTTTTTTGGTGAGATATCTGTTCAGATATTTTGTTTTTGTTTTTTTTAAAATTTTTTATTTATTTATGATAGTCACAGAGAGAGAGAGAGAGAGAGAGAGAGAGGCAGAGACACAGGCAGAGGGAGAAGCAGGCTCCATGCACCGGGAGCCCGATGTGGGATTTGATCCCGGGTCTCCAGGATCGCGCCCTGGGCCAAAGGCAGGCGCCAAACCGCTGCGCCACCCAGGGATCCCTGTTCAGATATTTTGTACACTTTTAAATTTGGTTAGTAGTTTTCTTATTGCTGACTTTTAAGTGTTTTTTTAAAAATATTTTATATACTATTTCTTTATCAGATATATGTTTTGAAAATATCTTCTTCCATTCTGTGGCTTGTTTTTTCATTCTCTGAATTGTTTTTTTAGATAGAAGATATTACTTTGAAAGTCTAGCTTATTAGTTTTTTTCCATAGATCATGCTTTGGTGATGTTTCTAAAAACTCATTGCCAAACCCAAGGTCACTTAAGTTTTCTCCTATGTTACTTTCTAGAGTTTTGTGTTTTATGTTTATGTCTGCCACCCATTACGAATTAATTTTTGTGAAATCCATTCATGAACATGGAATATCTCTCCATTTACTTAGATTTTCTTTGTTTCTTTCATCAGAGTTTTGTGGTTTTCTTTATAGAGATCTTGTATATATTTGATTAGATTTATACATAATTCATTTTTTAAAAAAGATTTTATTTATTTATTCATGAGAGACACACAGAGAGAGAGAGGCAGTGACATAGGCAGAGGGAGAAGGAGGCTCCCTGCAGGGACGCCGATGTGGGACTCCAACCCTGGACTGCGGCATCACACCCTGAGCTGAAGGCAGATGTTCAACCACTGAGCCACCCAGGGGTTCCACATAATTCATTTTTTGATGCTAAAGTAAATGGTATTGTGTTTTTAATTTCAAATTCCAGTTGTTCTTTTCTGGTTTACAGAAAAGCAGTTGACTTTGGTATGTTAACCTGATATTCTTCAACCTTGCTATAATCACTTACTAGTTCTGGGAATTTTTTTGCTGATGCTTTGGGATTTTCTACATAGATAATCATGTCATCTGTAGACAAGACTTTTTCTTTCTTTCTTCCCAGTATGATTACCTTTTATTTCCTTTTCTTGCCTTAATGTTTTTTTTTTTTTTTTTTAGTGTATGTGCTGCCAAAGCAAGCACTTTTTCTTGTAGTAATGGATTAGCAAGGAATATCAGTATGATAGTTAAATCAGAGTGATAAGGAGAAACATCCTTGCCTGTTTCTGATCTCATGGAGAAAAACACTGTGGTTCTCACCATCAAGTATAATGTTAGTTCTGTATGATTTTTATTCTTTTTTCTTTTTAAAAGATTTTATTATTTATTCATGAGAATACACAGAGAGGAGACAGAGAGAGAGGCAGAGGCACAGGCAGAGTGAGAAGCAGGCTTCATGCAGGGAGCCTGACGTGGGACTTGATCTGGGGTCTCCAGGGTCACGCCCTGGGATGAAGGCAGGCGCTAAACCGCTGAGCCACCTGGGCTGCCCGATTTTTATTCTTTTAAATTTGTTAAGGTGTATTTTATAGCCCAGAATATGGTCTATATTGTTGAATGTTCTCTGTGAGGTTGAGAAGAATATATATTCTGTTGTTGGATGGAGTATTCTGCTAATGTCAGTTAAATACAGTTGATTGATGGTGCTCTCCAGTTTGACCATATTCTTAACTGAATTTATGCCTGCTGGATCTGTCAGTTACTGTTAGAGGAGTTTTGAAGTCTTCAACCATGTTAGTGAATTTATCTCTTTTCCTTGCTGTTCTATCAAATTTGCCTTACATATTTTGACACTGTTATTAGGGACATACACATTAAGAATTGTTATGTCTTTTCAGAGATTAATCGTTTTATCATTATATAATGCTTCTCTTTATTTCTCATAACCTTCCTTGCTTTGAAGTCTGCTGTATCTGAAATTAATATAGCTACTCCAGCTTTCTTTTGATTAGTGTTAGCATAGTATATCTTTCTCCATCCTTTTACTTTTAATCCCTTTGTGTTTTTATATTTAAAAT
Source organism: Canis lupus dingo (assembly GCF_003254725.2). Lineage (NCBI taxonomy): Eukaryota > Metazoa > Chordata > Mammalia > Carnivora > Canidae > Canis > Canis lupus. The sequence continues at coordinate 7,334,983 of NC_064270.1, forward strand.
ATAAATAGTGGTTTATAGTGGTTCCTTTTATACAACATATAGTTGGGTCTTGTGTTTCTTCTCCAACCAGAATTGTAAACTTCTGTAAGAAAATATATGAGGATATTTTCACATTACCTGGGGTAAGCAAAGATATTTTTTAAAAGGATCACAAAAAAGCTACTATACAAAATTAGAAATTGGACCTTTAATAAAAAATTTTATCAAAAGACACTTTTAAGAAAGTTGATAGGCAAGCCACAGACTAGGAGAAAACATTTGCAAGATTTTTTTTCTAACAGGGTTCATAACCATAATATAAAAAGACCGTTTACAAATTAATAAAAAGGAAAAAAAAGAATAAAAATAAGGAACTTCTGGTTTCTGGTCTGAGAGTAAAGAACTTTGAAGTAATTACTCCTGTCTTTACAACAAGAAGAGGGCTAAACAAAATTTAAAAACTCTTTTAGATCCATTGGAGAAATGAGGTCGTAGGGCAATCTGGTACCCCAGAATTATCTCTAATAGAGAAACAAATAGAGACTGTCACAGTTTATTGAAAGCAGAGGCTACTGTTGGAGCTTGGTAGGAGCACGGAAAGGTGATTGTATACTAGCTTCAGAGATAAAAAGATATCTGGGAGTCCAGGAAGTCCACCACTCTTCCATGAATTTTAGCTTCAGGAGCCCTTCCAGATTCTCAGAGTGTGGATCACAGAAAAATACCAACAGAGAAAGAAAAAGATAACCAATTTGAAATAAGGCCAGTGAGCTGTCTTCTAGCAAAATTTTGAATGAATCTCATTACTTTAACAGATGTCGAACTATTAAGACTTTATTTCTTCTTGAGTCAGTTTTCATATCTTATGTTTTGTCAAGAACTTTGACCACTTTATCTGAGTTGTTGAATTTATTGCCATAAACTTATTTATAGTATTGTCCTGTCATCCTTTTAATGTCTATAGGATCTGTAGTAATGTTCATCATTGTCATTACCAATATTAGTAATTGATTTATATGACATGAAGCTTATCAATTTTATGGATATTTTAAAAAATCTAATATTTGAGTTTGTTTATTCTTTTGTTTCTATTTTTATTTTTATTATTTCCATTGCTATACTTGGGGTTCTGTTTTCATAAAGTTAGAAGTTTAGAACAGTGATTTTATGCCTTTTTAAAACTTTTCAATCACTTATTGAAATGATTTGTATAGTAAATATGCTATGAGATAAGTGAATTTTAGCTTAAAATGCCTATAATCCCCCCAAATGACTATAATTTCCTAGACATCAGTGTATCAGTGTAAAGAACAAACAAACAGACAAATAAAAGCTATAATGAAACTCAACTTCTATTGAAACATTTTCTCTAGGGTAGGAAAATGTATATTTTTAAAAGTTTAATGTACCCAAATATTATATATATCACAATTCACTCTAAAATGTTAAAATCAATATATTTTTAAGCTTTTTAAAAAATTTAATCTCTATACCCAACATCGGGCAAGATTGAGTTGCATGCTCTTCCAACTGAGTCAGCCATATGCCTTTCTTTTTTGCTATAAACATTTAAAGTTATACATTTTCCTCTTAGAACTGCTTTAGGTGTGGTTTTAAAATATTTTTATTATCTTTTAAAATATTTTCTTATTTTCTTTTTTTCCTCCCAAAGATTTTACATATTTATTTGAGAGAAAGAGTGTGCAAGAGTGGAGGTAGGAGCAGAGGGAGAGGGATAAGTAGACTCTACACTGAGCTCAGAGCCTGATGTGGGGTTTGATCCCACACCCTGAGATTATGACCTGAGCTGAAATCAAGAGTGAGACACCCAACTGGCTGTGCTGCCCAGGCAATCCTTATTTTCCCTTTTTTGAACTTTTGGTTTATTTACAAGTATATTGTTTAAGCTTCAAACATTTGGAGGGGATTTTAAGGATATATTATCATCTTTATTATTAATTTCTAGTTTGATACTATTGGGTGAGTGAACATACTTTGTATAATTTCAAACCTTTAACATTTATTGAGATTGCTTAGTGACCCTGCATATCATCTGTCTTGGTGGATATTTCATATGTACTTGATGAGATTATGTATTTTACAGTTGTGGCTTTAGCATTCTAGAAATACCAGTTAGATCATGTTAATGTGAGAGCAGTGAGGTTTTCTTTTTCCGTAGTGTTTTTTTGTTGGCCAGTTCTATCAGGGATAAGAGAGGGGTGTTGAGTTTTCAACTATTGTGGTTCGTCTATTTTCCCTTTAGTTCTTTAGATTTTCCTTTATGTATTTCAAAGCTCTGTTATTAGATGCATTCATATTTATGATTGTTTTATATTCTCATTGATTAACTCTTGTGTCACATGAAATGTCCTTTTGTATCTTTGGTAATATTCTATGTCCTGAAATCAACTTTGTGTGTTATTGATGTAATCATTTTAGTTATTCTAGCATGCTTATACTAGATGTGTCATGGTATATTTTTGACATCCTTTTACTTTTAATCCTACTCCTTACATTTAAAGTGTTTCTTATCAATAGTATATGGGCAATCTCTACTTTGTTCATGGAGTTTTAGACTTTTTTTTTTAAATTTTAAAAAAGATTTATTTATTTATTTTAGAGAGAGTGTGGGGGGGTGGAGCAGAGAGAGAGAGAGAGAGAGAGAAACAGGAGGAGAGAGAGAATGACAAGCAGAATCCTCCGAGTGCAGAGCCCACCTGGGGCTTGATCCCAGGAATGTGAGATTATAACCAGAGCTAAAACCAGGAGCCAGATCCTCAACTAACTGAGTCACCCAAGTACTGCTAGACCATTTATATTTATGTAATTATTATTATGATTGACTTTTCAAGTATCTTCTATTTGATACATTTCTTTCTTTCCTTTTCATGGTTGAGGTTTTTTTTTTTTAGTTTATGTATATTTATCTCTAACTCTATTCACTTACTAGGTATACATCTTTGTTTAAATTTTTAATGATTACTGAGAGCATAGTATTCATGTTTAGCTCATCACAGTTGACTTTCAAATAATGTTATTTTATCAACAATATAAGAAAGTTAGAACAATTGTATTTATTCCCATCCTGTTTGTTGTGTTTTTATTATAATTCACTTGTAACCTACACATGTACACACAAATATATTAACCATAATTAAAACAGATTCTTTTATATTACCCACTTAAACTTTTCTGTTGTTTTTTTTTTCTTTTTGCAGATCCAGGGATCTGAGTGGCATAATTGCCTTTAACATGATAAATTTTGTTTAGTATTAATTGTAGTACATATCTGACTGCTAAAGGAAATTTTCTTGTCTATCTGGAAATGTGTTTTTCTAACGTCTATATCTGAACAGTAGTTTTATCGGATAGGGAATTCTGTTTTTTCAGAGGGTCCCCTTCCCTTAACAATTTAAATATTATGGGTTTGTATTTTTTTTTCTTTCATTTTCTGCTCTCCATTGTTTCTGTTCAGAAGTTCAGCTGTCATTCTCATTGGTGTTACAAGATTTGCAATTAGATCTTTTTTCCTTTGGCTACCTTTAAGATTTACTCTATGTATTTTGCTTTTGTAAGTTTGACTGTGATGTGCTTACGTATGGTTTTCTTTATAGTTATATTGCTTGGGGGTTCGTTTAGCTTATTTTAAATCTGTGGGTTGATAACTTTCATCAGTTTTGAAAAATTTGGGGCTCTTATCTCTTCATATATTTCTTTATTATTATTTTCTCTCTCTCTTTTCTTTTGGAAACTCTAGTTACATGTATGTTAGATCATTTAATGTTATGCATAATTTCTAAGAACTCCTCCTTTTCTCTTTTTGTTTCATGTTGGATAATTTTACTATATTTTACTAATTACTGTAACCCATTATGTCATTCAGTATGTATTTGTTGAGTTGAAAATAAATCACTCTGTGGCTTTTCACTTGGTTTTTGTGATATTTAATATTATTTCTAAGTGCTTTAAATAGTGTAAAATTTTCAAAAAAAAGCCCTTAAAATACGTTTTATTTTAACTTGAATTAAATCTGTACTTTTTTGATGTGATGGTCTGTGGATCAGAGAGATATGAAAGCACATATCAAATAACTAAATATTATAATTAAAATTTTTGCAACATATACATTTAAAATATGATGACTATGATAATGCTTATGATGTTACAGATTTAGGTGAAGTGAAATAAGGAAACTGTATGCTAGTGTAAGTCATGAATTTTCAGCCTGCAAACTTGTTCATGTGGTTTTATAGTTTGTGGTTAGTAAATAGAAATAAATGTTAATTTTACTTATTTTTTAACTATGTGTCCTTTTTGATTGGAGTGTTAGACTGATTAAATATTTTAACTTGAAAATTAATGTAATAGCTTTTTATAGAGTTTTTTTCTTAACTTTTCACAGGTATTATTCTGCTCTAAAAACTATGGAACAGTTAGAGAATGTATATTTTCCCCGAGTTAGTCAATACCGCTTTTGTCAGCTAATGATAGAAAATCTTCCTAAACTCCGTGAGGATATTAAAGAAATCTCCATGTCTGATCTCAAAGACTTTTTGGAAAGCATTCGAAAACACTCTGACAAAATAGGTGAAACAGCAATGAAACAGGTGAGATTAAAAAGGAAAATTTTAATTTGATGTTATTCAGTAGTCTAAATTAGAGAATATATCCAGAGTTTACTTGTTTTTAGTTATATAAAATGCTTATTTTTGTTTAGTTTTATCCTTTTCATATCTTTCCTGAATTTTGTTTTGAATGGATTTAGTCATCATTTTCTTTTGGTCTGTAGCTCTTCCATATTTAAGTAAGGTCAGCCTATTGACTCACCAGCCTGTCTGTCTCTTGGGAATCTTCCCATGTATGTGGTATTACATTAACTTTTGCCAGCAGTCAAATTTAGTATAAAATTAGCTGAATAGGCAGCCTGGGTGGCTCAGCGATTTAGCGCCACCTTCAGCCCAGGGCCTGATCTTGGAGACCCAGGATTGAGTCCCATGTCGGGCTCCCTGTATGGAGCCTGCTTCTTCCTCTGCCTGTGTCTCTGCCTCTCTCTGTCTGTGTCTCTCGTGAATGGATAAATAAAATCTTAAAAAAAAAAAAATTAGCTGAATGGCAGCCACAGGGGCAAACGATATTCCTTTTACCTTAAGGTTCTAAATTGCTCTTTTTAAAAGTATTATCTTTGAATTGGCAACTTCTGTAGCTCAATAATAAAAAGACAAGGCAGTGGACAAGATTTGGCAGTTATTACTTTCTTTTTAAGATTTTATTCATTCATTCATGAGAGACACAGAAAGAGAGGCAGAGACATAGGCAGAAGGAGAAGCAGGCTCTCCCTGCAGGGAGCCCGAGGTGGAAGTCGATCCCGGACTAGGATCACGCTCTGAGCTCAAGGCAGACACTCAACTGCTGAGCCACCCAGGTGTCCCAAGATTTGGCAGTTATAAAATTAATGTACCTTCCTTTTGAATCAGCAGTTCTTCTTCTAGATAATTCCCATTAGAAATGGAGGACACGTGTCCTTGTAATGTTCATAGCAGCTTTGTTTAGTTAGCCCAAAACTGGAAACAGCCCAAATGGACATCAAAAGGGGGATAGATATACAAATTGTGCTATATAAAAATACAATGGAATATTACTTAGCAATAAAAAGGAATGAAATTATTGGTATGTACAAAAAATATTAATCTCAGGCATTATGCTGAGCTACAGAAGCTGGACATACAAAAAAGCACAGATTGTATGACTCCATTTATATTGTAGTTCTACAGCAGGCAAAACTAATTAAAGTGAAAAAAATAGAGCAGTGGTTACCTCTAGGTGGGGTGATTGCCTGAGAAGGGACACGAAAGGACTTTCTGAGGAGATAGAAATGTTCTGTCTCATGATAAAAATTGTACAGTTGGCAAAATTATACAGTTAAGATCTGTACATTTCAATGTATATAAATCTGACCTCAATTGTAAAAAAATAATTGGGAGTGTGTGTGTGTGTGAAGTGAGTAGGTAAAGGTAGATAGATGAAACAATGTGTAAGTATTAATTGCTGAAGGTAGGCGATGAGTACTTGAGAGTTTGTTATATTAATCTGTTTATATTTGAAGTTTTCAGTAATAAGAAGTTTTAAAATGATTATAACTTAAAATTTCTGAGTTAAAATTCCCAATAATCACAGTGTCATAGAAATAAAACAGTGTTCAGCATGCTTTCTAACACCTAGTTTTCTTTTCTCAAGTATCAGAAACTATTTTAGAGGAGAAGCTTCAGGTTTGGCGAGGTGGGCAGAGGGATGTGTGCTGGTTGGGACCTGAGCACACAGCCAGAGAGTGTACCGCAGGCATGACCTTCTCTTCCTTCTCTGGCCAGGGCTTTCTGAGAAGATTTGACCTGATTTGATTTGATTTTCTAGTTAAAGAAATGTATCTGTATCAGACTGTTGTCACAACAGAGAAAATTAAAATTCAGTATAAGAACTTCCTCCCTACTTTATCTTTTTAAAGAATTCTGTATAAACCAGATAATCTCTTATATTCCTATTAATTGTTTCAGCTTTGCACAGTGGTCTATGTTAATTTAAGAGATTTAATAAATTTGTTTAGTAAATTGTTTACTTTGAAGATGTATAGATTTTGAAAATTCTTTATCAGGATCACTTTAATAATAAATCAAAACGTATGTAATAGTGTAGGACTTGTACAATAATGTTTTTAAAAGCTTTAAGAATTTCCTGTTAATTGCTGCTTATCGGTAGATGGACTGTAGCAGATCTGATCTTCAAATTATTTTTGATAGTATCTTTTGTTCAGATTGAATACTTGGTTGATTAAAAAAATGTATTTATTTGCTGTAAATAAACAGAAGCTACAAAAGAGAATTTAAGCCAAATTTATTTCCTGTCTTTTTTTGGAAGCTAGGCCAGAGGCCATTTTCCCTACCATTGGAATGATGGAAATATGGTTAGTTGTGGGGAGGAGCATAGGAAAAGAAACAGTAAAAGTACTGACCAGCAGGTTAAAGTTGGAATTTCAGAGTAGTAATCTGGAAAAGATAAAGGCTAAATTAAGTGTAAGAGAATGAGATTTGAAGCCAGAGTTCAGAAGAATCCAGAGATTCTGAATCTAGAGACTGTCATTATCCCAGAGAACTACATAGGTTAGGAAAGCCCTAGGAAAGTAGAACCAAAAGATTGGATATTACCTCACTTTTAAGGTAGAATAAAGTGTGGGATTTCATAGCTTTTCTCTGAAGTAATCATCTTTCTCCTCCATTGTTGACACTTCAAGATACGAATAGAACATGCATGCATTTTATATTAAAATGAGAATCAGGGGAGCTTCTGATTCTTCTTGTAGCACCTCCCATTTCTTCTCAGGATACTAAGTGTTTCTGCCTGATTGCTTCTGATTAGTGAGGTTTTTTTCTGCACTGGAGAGTTCTGCAACATTAAATTCTCGTCTTCACCATCACAATGCTTTTGGTACTTGAGAAAGTACCTAAGTCTGGACAAGGAGTTCTCTGTATGCCATGAGAATAAAAAACACAATCACTTGGTAAGGTTTTTTTCAGCACAGATGTAAATTATAGTTTAAAGCTCATGTTTGGGATCCCTGGGTGGCGCAGCGGTTTGGCGCCTGCCTTTGGCCCAGGGCGCGATCCTGGAGACCCGGGATCGAATCCCACGTCGGGCTCCTGGTGCATGGAGCCTGCTTCTCCCTCTGCCTCGGTCTCTGCCTCTCTCTCTCTCTCTCTGTATGACTATCATAAATAAATAAAAAAATTAAAAAAAATAAAAATAAAAAAAATAAAGTTCATGTTCTATTATAGAGTCTAAGTTTCTTTTCTTTTTTTTTTTTCAGTCTAAGTTTCATTATTAAACTTATCCTCACTGACCTGTTTTTCATAACCAGTTTTGTACCTTCTGCCTAGGCAGTCCACCAAGTCATGGACCCTGGGATTTGAGGTTTATGAGAATTTCCTGCTGAAAGGGAATATACTCTTCCTAGTTTACTTCCATTACTTTCTTGTAAAAAGAATCAAGCCCCCTACCTCTGCAACTTAAAGAGACCTTTCATTGCAGAAACCTTTCCTATTCATGTCTTTTTTTTTTTTTAATTTATTTGATGGGGGGTGGGAGGGTGGGAGGGTGGGGCGGGGAGGGTGAGCAGGAGGCGTGGAGGGAGAGGGACAAGCAGGCTCCCCACAGTGCAGGAAGCCCATGTGGGACTCTATCCCAGGACCCTGGGATCATGACCTGAGCCGAAGGCAGATACTTAACTGACTGAGCCACCCAGGCGCCCCTAATCATGCCTTAATTTCATTATCTTTTGTCCCATTTGTGGATTTACTTGTTATATATTCACTTGAATATCCTGTAGGCACATCAAACCTAGCATTTCTAAAAGTAAACTCACTATATTCTTACAAAATTGATTTTTCCTATATTTCTTATGTCACATTGTAATATGGCCTACTGTCATAAGCCAGAAACTGGGGAGTACTTTAGACTTTTCAGGAGTATTTATATTCTTTATGTAATTTGTTTCTAAGTCCTACTTGGTAATTGTCAATTCTGCTTCTTAATATCTGTAGATTCTGTGTCCTCCTTTCTACATACCTGGACTGTTGTTACATCAAATTAACTATTCCCTTATCTCTAGTCTTTTCTCCTTTTGCTTATTATTCTAAAATGCAGATATGACTACTTTCTCTTCAGTGATTCCCAGTGACCCTTTACCTAAATCTAAATTCTTCAGTATGAGACAAAAGCCTCACCTCCTGATATTCCTTCTTCTTGTGATATAACAGTATTGGATCTCTTAAAAATTTTGAACGTACAATTTGTTTCCTCTACGTAGAATGCTTTCCATTTCCCCAAATTTCATGTCTGAAGAATTCCTGCCTTTTTCCCCCAAAATAGGCTCGCTTAAGCATCACCTTGTCTTTGGAACCTGCCTTCCTTTGTCCTACTTCTGCCAGCAAAAGATGGTCACTTTCTCCTTGGTGTATATATCCCTTATACTTTTCACACTATATTATAATTATTTATTTTGTATCCTAACTAGACAGTGAGGTCTTTTTTTTTTTTTTAAGATTATTTATTTGAGAGAGAGAGCATGTGAGAGCAAGCATGAGCAGAAGGGAGGAGCAGAGAGAGAGGGAGAAGCAGACTCTCCACTGAGCAGGAAGCCTGATGTGATGCGGGGCTCTATCCCAGGACCTCAAGATCATGACTGGACCAAAGGCAGATGCTTAATCAACTGAGCCACCCAGGTGCTCCTAGACAGGGAGTTTTTTAAGTGAGGGATTATGTCCCATTTTTTTTTACCTTTCTGGGATCTAGTACCATGCCTAAAATGAGTGGCACAAAAAGTCATTTTTTTGAAGGATCTTAGAGCTGAGTTTTAGCTTCTCTGGGGAGGATTTTTTAAACTAAAAAACAGGCTTGTACTTTTTTTTTTAAACCTCTTTTTAATGTGAGAGATGAATCCACTATGAGTAGTCAGATGTTTAACAACTAAAATTCATGGTCTCAGTTCATAGTTTCCATATTATATTTTCTAGTATACATTTTAATAATATCCTTTAGGAGAAAGCAGGAGACTAAATGGTCAAATAAGTCTGGGTTAAAGTTAAGTATATTTCTGTAGTTATGAATTATAAATCTAGGAAGAGGATACAATACAGGATGCTTATTTAAATTATTTAAGCAGGGGATCCCGGGGTGGCTCAGTGGTTTAGCACCTGCCTTTGGTCCAGGGCATGATCCTAGAGTCCCAGGATTCAGTCCCACCTTCAGGCTCCCTGCATGGAGCCTGCTTCTTCCTCTGCCTGCGTCTCTGCTTCTCTCTCTCTCTCTCATGAATAAATAAATAAAATCTTAAAAAAAATAAAAAAAATAATTTGAGCATAGAACCTTTTTTTCAAGACATACTTATAGATACTATGAAATATTAGTTTTGTACATAACAAATTTGGAAGCAGTGCTTTTAAAAAATGATTTGTACTCTGGAAACAGAAAGCCATTAACAGAGTTAATTTGGACAGCTTGATACTGTAGTTCCTTCTGTGAGGTTAGTGGACATTTCATAGAGTTGGGATTTTAGCCAAAGAGGGAACCAGTCCCTTCTACCAACACACATATGCCAACTCAGGAAGTAAATGATCCAGTGTAACTTCAGAGCTTCAGAAAATTAAACATTTTTTCATTACTGTTAATCAATTGAAGTTAAGGCAGGATATTTTATGTACATTCATACATGTGTGATTTCTTTTTTAATTTTTCTGGTATTTTAAATTTTATGTGGCTGGTTTTTCACTTAAAAAAGAATTAGTGATTATTATTTTTAAAAAGTGACAATGTTCCAACCAAAGGTCATTAAAATAATTGGATCCTTATTTGACTTGACTTATTGAAATGAAGAGGAGTATACTGTTTGGTAATTGACATAAAGCTAACTCAAGGATAGGAAACAAAGTCTAAGTAATGGAACTATTAGATATGGACTTTAAAATTTGCATAGTCAAGGAATTATAAGACAAGCTTGAGAATTTTGGCAGATCATTGGAAACCGTAAAGCAAACCATCTGTAAATTCTAGAACTGAAAATACGTTACAAATTAAGAACTCAGTGTGTGGTTGACAGAACATGTTAGACATAGCTGACAAGAGAATTAATGAGCCAGAAGTTAGGTCAGAGGAAAATATCCAAATTGAGGCTCAAAGAGACAAGAGGATGGAAAGTAAAGAGTTTAAGAACATATAGATAAGATAGGAAGATTTAACATATGTAATTATAGCCCCAGAGGAAGAAGAAAGAGATGGACATAAATATAGCAGATCTTAAAGCTATCATTTCAAAAAGTTCATTGAATTTGAAGCAGGAGGAATACAAAAACCCCATATTTAGGCATATGATAATAAAATGTTAGAAAAATAAGGAAAAGAAGAAAAATTATCTTAAAAGCAACCAGAGGGAAAAATTTATTGCCTTCAAAAGAATAGTAATAATACTAATATTTAGCTGATTTCTCAGCAAAATTAATGGAAGCCAAAAGATAGTGAGCTGATATATCTGAACTGTAGATAAACCTTATCTGTCAACCTAGAATTGTTTACCTACCAAAAATATCTTTTAGAAATGGAGGTGAAATGGGAGTGCCCGGCTGGTTCAATTGGTAGAACATGTGACTCTTGATCTCTTGGGGTTGTGAGTTTGAGCCTCATGTTGGGGGTTAGAGTTTACTTTAAAAAAAAATGGAGGTGAAATGAAGATATTTTTTCAGATAGGAACCTAGAGAATTTATTTCTAGCAGGCCTACATAAAGGAATTATTATTTTCAGACAAAATTATCTCAGAAACTCAGAGATGTAGCAAATAAACAGGGCAACTATTTTGGGTAAAATTGCATATATTACATTGGCTATAAAAAACAAAACATCTTGTGGGGCTTACATATTTATAGAATTAACAGTGCAAAACAACACAGATGTAGAAACAGCACAGATGTACATTGACAGATGAATGGATTAAGAAAGTGCAGTATATATACATACAGTGGTGTATGGTATATTATTCAGTCCTTAAAAGGAAACTATGAGGTATCTAAAATAGTCCAGTTAAAAAAAAAAAAAAAATAAAAAAATAAAAAAAAAATAAAATAGTCCAGTTCATAGAATCAAAGAGTGGAATAGTGGTTGCCAGGGACTGGGAGAAGGGAAATGAATTACTAATCAATAGGCATAAAGTTTCAGTGAAGCAAGATGAATAAGCTCTAGAGGTCTGCTGTGCAACATTGTACCTCAGTCACCAATGATATATTATTTATTAATATTAGTATATGTTAATTATGTAATAATGCATATACATTTAAAAACATGAGACTAGATCTCATGTTAAGTGTACTTACCACAGTAAAATGAAATTTAAAAAAGAATGGAAGAAGATAATCAAGAGTAGAAATCAATATAATAGAAAAAAAATACGTTAGGGAAGATCAACAATGCTGAAAGTTGATTCTTAGTCTTTTTTCAAATAATACTGATAAGCCCTGGCACAACTGTTCAGAAAGAAGAGTGAGAGCATAAATAAAAAATGAGACATCATTCCAGATCCTACACCCAAAGGCATTAGAAAGATAGGAAAATATGAAATTCTTGAACCAATTTTATACCAGAATAAATTTTATAATCTTAAGTTTTCCTTTTTCCAAAATAGGCACAGCAGCAGAAAACCTTCAGTGTTGCTCTGCAGAAGCAAAATAATGTAAAATTTGGGAAGAATATGTACATAAATGATAGAATTCCAGAAGAAAGGAAAGAAAATGAATTGAAACAAGGATTTGAGGAAGAGGATGAGAATGAAGAGGAGGTGATGGGAGTATCTTCCTTCCTTTTTCCCTCTCTCTCTCCCTCCCTCTTTTTCTTCTTCCCTTCTTTTTTTTCATGAATTTTTTTCTTTTGAGTTGTCATGTATGTCTGTGTGACTCTCAGTGTTCCCATGTGCAAATTGAATTTATATAGATCAATTTGTGATGAGCTATTAGAGCAGTGTGTCACATGAAATATTAGACTGCATAATTGAGAGGTAAACAGGATATATTCTAGATTATATTAAATAAGCCATAGATAGTTGGCCCTAGGTATTCTGCCATAATTAACAGTAATATTGTAAATGTAATGATTTTTTTGTAGTGATCACTCATTTTAATTATCTGTGGCAAACATTTAATTTCATGATGGGCTTGGCTTTGCTGTTTAGACTAATTCTGGAAAGCCTGTCTTTTTTCCCCCAGTTAGTATTGAGATATTGCAAAAATGGTTCAAATGTGATTAAAGTTTTTTAATCTTAAAAAAGTCTTAAGTCTAGAAAACTTGAAATTATCCTTAAGTATTCACTTTCTTTCATCTTCGGTATCCAGATTTATTCCTTTTTTTAAAATAATTTTTTTAAAAAGATTTTATTAATGAGAGACACAGAGAAAGAGAGGCAGAAACACAGGTAGAGGGAGAAGCAGGCTCCATGCAGGGAGCCTGACGTGGGACTCCATCTGGGGTCTCCAGGATCACGCCCTGGGCTGAAGGTGGCGCTAAACCGCTAAATCACCTGGGCTGCCCTCTAGATTTTTTTTTTTTTTAATTTTTATTTATTTATGATAGTCACACACACACAGAGAGAGAGAGAGAGAGAGAGAGGCAGAGACATAGGCAGAGGGAGAAGCAGGCTCCATGCACCGGGAGCCCGACGTGGGATTCGATCCCGGGTCTCCAGGATCACGCCCTGGGCCAAAGGCAGGCGCCAAACCGCTGCGCCACCCAGGGATCCCTGCCCTCCAGATTTAATCCTAATCTTACTTGCTTCTTTTACTCTCTACACAAAGTCTCTGTCACCTGACTTTTTTATCTTTTCCTTTGAGTATGTATGTTTCTACTATATGCCTGAGGATGAGTGAGACTGTATGTATTTCTTGTGTGTGTATATGCACACATGTGTATATGTTAATGTGTGTATGTGTGCATATGCAGTGGATGTCTGATATTGTACGGGATATAGACAAATGAACTGCCTTAGACAGTATAATGTCTTTTTGTTTGTTTTTTAAAGATTTTATTTATTCATGAGAGACACAGAGAGAGAGGCAGAGACACAGGCAGAGAGAGAAGCAGGCTCCATGCAGGGAGCCCAATGTGAGACTCGATCCTGGGACTCCAGGATCACGCCCTGGGCCGAAGGCAGACGCTCAACCGCTACGCCACCCAGGCATTCCTATAATGTCTTCTTAATATGGAATTAGCATGTTCTGGTTGGTCTCTGGAAAATAAATGTTTTTGAAGTTTACTTTTTTATTCTTTTTTTAATCAGTATTCAAAGAATCTCTGTGTTCTCTTCTCCCAAGCATGTTCAAGACAAGTCTCTGTCCTTTAATGACCTTATAATTTAAAACACTCAACAATGATGATAAATACATAAGAATGAACTATTGAACAAATACCAAAATAATTACAAAGGCATTGTGTTTATACTGTAATGTTTTTATAGTTGATAAATATAACATGAAGTCCGTGATTCCTTGTCTGTCTTTAACTGATATTACCCAACAGTAAGCCAGTAGTTTGATAATTTTTATTTTTTTATTATTTAAAAATTTATTTTGAGAGTGGGGAGGGGCAGAGGGAAAGGGAGGATCTTTTTTGATAGAGAGTGAATGTAGGTGGAGAGTGAGTGGGGAGAGGGAGAGGGAGAGAAGGAATCTTAAGCAGGCTCCATGCCCATTGTGGAGCCCGTTGTGGGATTCAATCCCATGACCTTGAGAGTATGACTTGAGCTAAAATAGGGTCAGATACTTAACCAGCTGAGCCACCTAGGCATCCCAACTTTGATAATTTTTAAAATGTGGTTTTATTTTTCAGATCTTAACTGTTCAGGATCTGGTTGATTTTTCCCCTGTTTACCGATGTTTGCACATTTATTCTGTTTTGGTGAGTATCTTTCGTATATGTATTTTGTGTCTGTATATCCACATAAGTATTTGTATAATAAAAAAGACATGTATGCATTCTAGGGCTGCTTTTCTAAAGGTTGACCATAAGCTCAGTGAACATAAATATTTTAAATATCCTCTGTGAGTAAGGCACTTACTCTTTTAAGTTATCATAGTCTGCTTTCAAGTGATACATCACTTCATCTTTATTATGAGAACCTTATACAATAGTATACTTATAATAGTATACTTCCATTTCATTCTTCTTGCATATGCGCTGTTGTATCACAGTTGCTTTTAAATATATTGCTTCTACATTTGTTTACTCTTTTTACATTGCATTTTTGATTAAACAATTCTTTAAAAAATAATAACATTATTTTGATATAATTAATATACCAAAAAATTTACCCTTTTAATGTATACACTTCAGTGGTTTTAGCATATTTATGAGGATGAGCAACTATTACAGCTAATGCCAGAACATTCCATTTCTGAAGAAGGAAACCTTTTTTTCTTTAAAGATTTTATTTATTTATTCATGACAGACACAGAGAGAGAGAGAGGAAAGAGAGAGAGAGAGAGAGAGAGAGAGAGGCAGAGACACAGGCAGAGGGAGAAGCAGGCTCCATGCAGGGAGCCTGACGTGGGACTCAATCCTGGGTCTCCAGGATCACACCCCAGGCTGAAGGCGGCGCTAAACCGCTGGGCCACCAGGGCTGCCCTGAAGAAGGAAACCTTTTACCAATTAACAATCAATCCTCAATGTCCCCTACCTCTAGTCCTTGGCAACCACTCATTTACTTTCTTTCTCTATGGATTTGCCTGTTCTGGATATTTCATATAAATAGAATCATAGTAAAAATGGTCTTTTGTGTCTTAGGCTTTTTTCACAAAGTTGGAAGTTAAGGTCATTGAGATCTTTCTTCTTTTTTAATACAGACATTTATAGCTATAAATTTCCTTCTAACCACTGCTTTAGCAGCATTCCATGAGTTTTGTTTGGTATGTTGTTTTTGTTTCCATTCATCTTAAAATATTTTCTAATTTATTGTTATTCTTTAATCCACAGGTATTTAGGGGTGTGTTGTTTAATTTCCATATGTTTGTGAATTTCCCAAAAGTTTCTCTGTTACTAATTCCAAATTTAATCTTACTGTGGTCAGAGATCATATTTTGTATAACTTCAGTCCTTTTAAATTTATGGAGGCTTGTTTTATGGCCTAACATATGGTTTATCTTGGAGAATGTTCCATGTGCACTTGAGAAGAATGTTATTTGGCTGTTGTTGGGTGGTATGTTCAGTAGACACCTATTAGGTCCAGTTGATTTAATATTGTTATTCAAGTCTTCTGTTTCCTTATTGATCTTCTATCTGTTATTGAAAGTGGTAATACTGAAGTCAACTATAACTTGAATTTTCTTCCTTTAGTTTTGCCAGTTTTGATTTATATATTTTTGAGGCTTTGTTTTTAGAGGAATATATGTTTATAATTATTATATCTTCATGATGGACTAGCCTTTTTTCATTATAAAATGTCATTCTTTGTGTATTTTTTTGGCTTACAGTCTGTTTTGGCTGATATTTATATAACTACTCTAACTCTCTTGTTGGCATGGTATGTTTTTCCATCCTTTTACTTTCAGTATCTGTGTTTTTAAATATAAAGTGCTTCTTTTGTAGGATAGCATATAGATGGATTTTTAAAAATCCAGTCAGCCAATTTCTACCTTTTGATTGAAGTGTTTAGTTCTTTTACATTTAATGTAATTACTGATATGACCAGATTTATGCCTACCATTTGCTTTAATATTACTTATATCTTTTTTGTTGTATTCCTCCATTACTGTCTTCTTTTGTATTAAATAGACACTTTCTCATGAACCAATTTAATTCTCTTGTCATTTAATATATATGTAATATATATTAGCAACATAAATGTATAGATATATGTTATATATAAATATGTAATATAAACATGCAAAATATATAAATAAATATATAATAGTTAACATATATGTACACACACATAATATATAGAGTATTTTTTAGTGTTTGCCCTGGACATTCTACCTTAAAACAATCTAGTTTGTATTAATTCTCCTCCTTTCTGTAATTATTGAGATAATACATCTTTATATATTATAAAGCATGATATAATTGTTTCTTTATGGAATTGTTTTCTAAATCAGAAGACTGGAGTTACAAATTATACTGTCTTTATATTTACCTCTATATCACCTTAACTGGTACCCTATTTCTTCACGTGAATTAGAGTTACTACCTAGTGTCCTTTTATTTTTGCCTGAAGGACTAACTTTAGTATTTCTTTTAGGGAAGGTCAACTAGCATCAAATTCTCTCAGTTTTTGTTTATCTGGGAATGACTTAATTTCTTCTCTGCATTTTAAGAGTAGTTTTGCTAGATACAGAATTTTTGGTCTTTTTCTTTCAGCACTTAGAAAATGTCTATGGAAGGCATTTATATTTAAGGCATTTTGAGGTTTGGATATTCATTGAAATTGGATTAATTTGAAATTGAAATAATTGATGGGGCACCTGGGTGGGTCAGTCAGTTGAGCATCTGCCTTTGGCTTGCATCATGATTCTGGGGTCCTAGGATTGAGCCCTGCATCGGGCTTTTGCTTAGAGCCTGCTTCTCCCTCTCATTCTGCCTGCCACTCTACCTGCTTATGCGCGCACTGTCTCTCTCTCTCTCAAATAAATAAAGTCTTTAAAAAAAGAAATAGAAATAATTGAAAAAAATGGTAATTATGTTAATTAGAGCAAATAGAATTATCTTCATTAGTTAACATCTTTTCTTTTAGCCCCCTATTAAAAGACAGCTCTATACTCATGAGCTGAGTAAAAACAATAAGCAAAATATCAATGTGAACTTACTGTTTTATAAATTAATGATGTTTCAAGTGTATTGAGCCTTATTGAATAATGTAAAAATTGTTTTCTTTTTAAAGCTATAATAAATTGTACTATTGAATAAAAACAATAATGCTTGTAGTCTGTTCTATGATGAAATAATTCTTCAAATGTGTATGGTTATAAAGTAATTTAGCTGCTCGGATTCTTCTCAGATTTAGTATTTTATCTTTTATAACATCAGGTAGTAGTATATACATTTAACTGCATTTATACCTGAGGCAAATAGAGGGTGGGATCCATCAAGATTACACTGCTATATGTAGTAACATTGAAAAATTGGCTTCCTGGGCAGCCTAGGTAGCTTAGTGGTTTAGCGCCGCCTTCAGCCCAGGGTGTGATCCTGGAGACCTGGTATGGAGTCCCACGTCAGGCTCCATGTATGGAGCCTGCTTCTCCCTCTGCTTGTGTCTCTGACTCTCTCTCTCTGTCTCTCTCATGAATAAATAAATAAAAATCTTTAAAAAAAAAAAAAAGAAAAAAGAAAAATTGGCTTCCAGTTGTCTGATCTCAATTTTTTTTTTTTTTGCTTTGTTTTGTTTCTAAACTAGATCATACTGGCTTCTAATCAAGATGAAGTTCTTAATTATCTCATTTGTTTTTTTTTTTTTTTTTTTTAATTATCTCATTTGTTAAAGTGGCTTGTGTGGTTTGATTCTTTTAAAAACTCCTTTCAAATTAGATGTTTTCCTATAGGTTTTTGGATTTGGCGGAGAAGAATGCTTTTTGGCTTGATAATGCTTAATTTTTCTGTCTTCTATGGGCCCAGTGAACTGCAGAGTGCCCAGAGGCACTTCTGTTACTTTGTATTATCCTTCTTCTACATCCATATGATCCACAAAGATAGTGGCCCTATGAGTGTTGTTTATTGTTCTTTCCCTAGTGCTTTTCATTGCATTTGATATTTCATAAAGTTTTGCTAAATTAGTAGCTGGCTCTTTAACACCACACTCAATTTTTAATAAAACTGTTTTATTTATCTTTATCCTAGTATTTTATATCAATAGGCACTAAGCTCTTTGCGAAAGAATAGATCTTTATACCTGATGCAAAAAAGTATTGAACCAACAGATATTATATGAGGTTTCAGTGTGGCTTCCTTGAGAATGATACATTAGGTATTAAATTTTGTTTCATTGTTCATGATTTAAAATTAAAGAAACAAGCACAATTAGATGATCAAAAGAATTAAAAGTCAGTGGTAGAGAACCAATAGAATGATAGAAGGTTTTAGACTCCAGTCAGCCTTTGTGAGTATTCAGAAATAATGTGATTCAAATACTTAAATACTCAAAATAAATGATTACTTTCAGAATTTATGTTACTGTAATTAACTGTTGGTTTATAATTTTCAGTAACTTAATTTTAGTTCTCTGTAGATTTTTTGTATCTTTATAATATACAGAATTTATAAATTTAAGGAAGCTGAATTTTAAAATATGTCAGTTTTCATTAATTCAGGCAGGACTTTTTTTCCTTTCTTACTGTGTGAGGTTTTACTGTACTGTATGTGTAAATAAACTTTCATTAGCATGAAAACTTCTGGTTGGTATATATGACCTAAAATTGTAAAAGTAAAATGACCAAAATTTGTTAAAGCTGATTCCTTATTATTATTATAATTACTTTCTTTTTTCTTTAAAGATTTAATTTATTTATTCATGAGAGATACAGAGAGAGAAAGAGAAAGAGAGAGGCAGAGACATAGGCAGAGGGAGAAGCAGGCTCCATTCAGGAAGCCAGATTTGGGACTCGATCCCAGGACTTCAGGATCACGCCCTGAGCCAAAGGCAGACACTAAACCGCTGAGCCACCGGGGCATCCCTGTTTAATTACTTTCATTTGTTATTTCATTTAAGCTATTTTCTAGTAACTGGGCAAATTACTTTTCTCGGTTGATTTTCTTATTTGCAAAATATCACTTACAATTTATAAAGCTATGTTGGGTATTAAAGTAAATAAAAATAATAAAGTGCTTTAGCATAGTACTCAGTATATAGTATCACTCAGGTAATGATAAAAGGATTATTGTAGGAGGGTTTCATTAATATATAGTATTTGAAGGACTAGGTCATGTTTTATGCTTTTTTTTCTTATTTAGAGAGGTAGAAGAAGAAGGAGGAGTAGTGAGGTAGAGGGAAGGGGAGAGACAGAATCCTAAGCAGGCACCAAGCCTAGCACAGAGACTAATATGGGGCTTGATCTTACAATGCTGAGATCATGACCTGAGCCAAAATCAAGAGTCAGATGCTCAACTGAATGAGCCACCCAAGCACCCTTTTGATTTGATCTTTTGATTTTAAGTCCGTTTTAGCCAAAGAACTCTATGTCCAGAGTCCTTAAGGTATCATTTCCCAAGATCTGTTTGATGAAATGTCTGTTCCATGAAAGGAAAATAGGTATATTGTGGGGAAAAAAGGTTCTCTTTGGAAAATGCTACAAATAGTATCTACAATATAACTTATCATTTCTAAGGCTTTGAGAAATCCTAAGAGTTATGTGAATTTCCTTAGCTGGCTATATTTAAATTTTATGTGTTCAGAGACAATTTTTCTTAAAATAAGGGATCCTGAAGGTAGTGTGAGAATTGTTATCCGAGGGATTTCAGGGATTTTAAAGACTTTCCAAAGGGTCCTGGCTTATAATTTTAAGGAAAGAATATGTAGATCTTCTGCTTTTTCCTAAAAGTGATCTGTCTGGGAACCTCGGCCTCCTTTCTCTTACTTTTGGCATTCTGTCCAGATGCCCTTGGATCTCTTTCATAACAGCTGGAGGAAGTGCCTCAGAGTCTTCTGTCCTGGGGGAGCATGAATCTTTACACTGTATTGTAGTGTTTTTGCACTTCTCAGATGTTCTAGATAGTACATATTGTTTTGTTTTTATAGTTGAGATAAAGGCTTAAAACTTTACAATATATATTTGGAATACGGTGTTAGAACATTTTCTTTATATCGGTTAAGGAGCTTTCACTGAAATTGTGCCCTTCACTGGGTCATCAGTCCTAGTATCTACCTGATACCATGCCTGCATTTGCTCCCTTTTTTCCCTATTTGATGCATACCATAACCATGATATTTGATACTTTGAGATGAACTCTGAGTACAGAGTTGTATCATGACATAGGATGTCAGTTGTTGGTGTGACTGGATGTACTTGCATCAATAAAAGAACATGTTTCTCCCCTTAAAAAAAAAAAAAGGAGAAAGAAACACCCCCCACCCCCATCCCTCTGCGATATAACTTATAACGATATAACGTTATAACTATAACGATATAACTTACCGTTTAGAGTTTTACTGTGAGATCAGGCTGAAGTCTGTCTTCTTGAAGACTTTTTTGCCTGAATTGGGCACCACACTCTCTCTTGTACTTTCCTCAATTCTTGAACAGTCTCCCTTTTGAAGACTTTCTTATTGTATCACTTGGTGTTTGTTTCTAGAAAAGCTACCTGAGGTATTATGTTAGTTATCTATTGCATTTATTATTTCACAGGGTCAGCTGTCTGGAAGTGGCTTAGCTGGGTAATTCTGGCTGAGGTCTCTCATGAGGTTCCATCAAGGTGTCAGTGAGGACTGTAGTCATCTGTAACTTGATAGGGCTTGGGGTATTTGCTTCTGTTATGACTGTTGGCAGAAGGCCTCAATTCCTTGCCACATAGTCTGTGTACAAGGCTGACTGATAATCCTCATGACATGGCAGCTAGCTTCCCCAAAATGAGTGATCTGAGGGAGGCTGAAATGGAAGCCATAATGTCCTTTATAATCTAATATCAGAAGTGACATACCTTTACTTCCTCTTTTTAAATTTTTATTTTTATTTCTTTAAAGATGAATTTATTTACTCATGAGAGACACAAAGAGAGAGAGAGAGAGAGAGAGAGAGAGAGAGGCAGAAGCAGGCAGGCTCCCTGCAGGAGTCTGATATAGAACTCGATCCCAGAACTCCAGGATCACACCCTGAGCCAAAGGCAGATGCTCAACCGCTGAGCCACCCAGGCATCCCATACTTCCTTTTTAAAAAGATTTTATTTTTTATTTTATTTAGAGAGAGAGCATGTGCATGAGTGGGGGGAGAAGCAGAGGGAGAGGGAGAGAAGCAGACTCCCCACTGAGGGGAGCCCAATACAGGGCTCTATCTTATAACCCTGAGATCATGACCTGAGCTGAAACCTAGAGTCAGGCGCTTAACTAACTGAGCCACTCAGGTGTCCCACCTTTACTTTGGCTATATCCTACTGATCATATAGACCAGCCCTGGTAGAATGTGGAACAAGACTACACCAGAGATCTTTGGGAGCCATCTTGGAGGCTACCATACTTACTTCATAAAAGAAAGACACATCCTTCACTGATACCCATAGCATTAATCCATCATTACAATACTACCATTGTGCATTATCTTGATGTGTAAAAATTCCAAGATGCCAAATAAAGGAGAAGTCTCCTTTAATAATTAATTAAGGGACTATATACATAAGGGTTTCTTTCTTTCTTTCTTTCTTTCTTTCTTTCTTTCTTTTCTTGTGCGGAAAAGGGTAAACCATGTTAAAAATACTATATCTTGTCCTGTGGTAGGATATTCTTAGTTCTGATTCATGGTATTTAGTAATGACATAAGTGGGAGTAGTGAAAATTTTCATTTAAGGTCCCGATCTCTTTTGTTCTCCAGCTGTTGACAATGAATATATAATACTTTTATGAGGGAGTACTATGGAAGTACAGAAGTGAGAACAGGAAAATTTGAAAGCAAAACTGTATCCTATATGTTTAAATATAAACAGTGCTTTTGGCTGATCTTAATACACATCCCTAGGATGTGTCATTTGCTGTAAAGAAAAACCTTTAAACATCCAAAATGATATGAGTTAGTAAAGTGGAATCTTTTAAACATGACTAGAGTATTTTTTGGGGCCGCCAGAATTTTGAAGTTATATTGACTAACCATTCTTTCATGTAAGTTGTGATTCAGAAAAACAGTTAAAAGCCGTTTTGCCAAATTGTATCATAAATGGAAGTCCAGTTACATGTGTGATATTTCTTCATATTAAGATAAAATAAGGGGCACCTAGGTGGCTCAGCGGTTGAGCATTTGCCTTTGGCTCAGGGCATGATCCTGGGGTCCTGGATTGAGTCCCACATTGGGCTCCCTGCGTGGAGCCTACTTCTCCCTCTGCTTATGTCTCTGCTTCTCTGTGTTTGTCTCTCATGAATAAATAAATCAAATCTTAAAAAAAAAAAAAAAAGCTGGCTGCCAGACTGATTAGTTTCTAGAATGATCATCATATTTAACAAAATTAATGAGTTGTTTCTGACTTTTATACTTGATTTTATTTTCTTATTTCCAAAATTTAACACCAAAGGTTTATGTATGTCCACATATTTACTGAAGGCATATTGTATTTTTTTTATCATACTCCTCTTTTTGTAAATAATTTAGAATTCTATGTGTCTATTACATTGCATTATTTTTTTATTGCATTATTATAAATTAAAGAGAAACAGTTAAGTAATGAGAAGTGATTTATTATATTGTTTTTAAGTATCATGAATGGATTAAACAATCACATTGAGTTTAAATAATCTTAATCTTGATGACTCTTGTAATTTTATACTTTATTTCTCAGTGGTTTTCATAATGTTCCACAATGCATATTAACATTTGAATTTGAAACATGAAGTTAGACTTTTCCTGAGGGATAGTAAATACAATTGACTTAAAAGTTTGACTGTGAGGACTGGATTTGCTAATTAGGTTTTAGGGTGGGCATTTATTGGTTAATTAAATACACTAAATCTGTAGCTTAGAGTTTTTAACTAAAAAGTACGTTGCTGAGACGCCTGGGTGGCTTGGTTGGCCCAGGTTATTATGATCCCAGGGTTTTGGGATCGAGCCCCACATTGGGCTCCTTGCTCAGTAGGGAGTCTGCTTGTTCCTCTTCCTCAGCCCCTTTTCCTGCTTATGCTCTTTCTGTCTCTCTCTCAAATAAAATAAATAAATCTTAAAAAATAAATAAAAATTTAAAGTATGTTGTTAGTTCCTGAAAAAGCCCCATTCATCATGTTAAGATACTCATTTCCAATAAAAATTTACTTTTGGTTATATTAATTTAACATAATAAACTTAGGTTGTATTGATCAGTTTTGTACTAATTGTAATGATATTTCAACCTAGAACGAGAAAACTACCTTAATGCCTAAAGCTTTATGGCCTCAAAAATAAAATAAAAATACAAACATACTACATTAGAAAATGTAGTATTAGAGGAGTACCTGGCTGGCTCAGTCTGTAGAGCATGTTACTCTTGCTTTTGAGGTCTCATGAGTTTGAGCCCTACAATATGGGATAGAGTTTACTTAAAAAAATAAATATAGTATTAAAAAAATAACACGTTAAATTTGAAAAAAATCTATAAGGGTGGTAGTCTGGAATGTAAGTTTAAAAAGTGTGGCTGGGGGGCAGCCCGGGTGGCTCAGCAGTTTAGCGCCTCCTTCATTCAGCTCAGGGCCTGATCCTGGAGACCTGGGATCGAGTTCCACGTCGGGCTCCCTGCATGGAGCCTGCTTCTCCCTCTGCCTGTGTCTCTCTCCGTGTCTCTCATGAATAAATAAATAAAATCTTTATAATAGTAATAATAATAATAATAATAAAAAGTGTGGGGGATGTGTGCCTGAGTGGCTTGGTTAAACGTCCAACTGTTGATCTCAGCTCAGGTCTTGATCTCAGGTTTGTGAGTTCAAGTCTCACATTGGGCTCCATGCTAGGTATGGAGCCTACTTAATAAAAATAAAAATAAAAATAAAAATAAACAAAATAAGATAATAAAATAAATAAAATAAAATAATAAAATAAAAATAAAAAATAAAAAACAGAAAACTAAACTTTCTAAGTGTGAAAGAAGAGCATGTTCACATATTTTTTAAATGATTGTAACCATTGGATTGTTTAAATGAGGATGTAATAGTTTTATTTATAATGTACTTGAAATTATATCCTTTACATCTATTTAAACTCCTGGTGAAAAAAGTTTAGGTACCAAAATAAAACTGTGAGGGGGACCATAGTATTTTTGAAATTCTTTTAACTGAGTACAAAAATACTAGAATAACTGCTCTAAGGGATACCTAACTAAACTTACTTTCTGCATTGTGAGTTTATTTTTTATGGCATTAAAAAAAGTCATTTTTTAAAAAGATTTTATTTATTTGAGAGAGAGAGAGAGATAGCAAGAGAAAGCAAGAGAGAGCATAAGTGGGAGGGAGGAGCAGGCTCCCTATTGAGCAGGATCCTGGGATCATGACTTGAGCTGAAGGCAGACACTGAACCCACTGAGCCACCCAGGTGCGCCAAGAAAAGTAATTTTTTAACTATTTAAATATTAAAGTTTTCAGAAAAAAAATCTTTTTTTCAGTGAAAATATGAGTTTTTTACTTTTTTCCCCTATTTGATTCTCTTTTGGAGCCTTAAGTAGGGAAATGGGTTCTCAGCCTTTTCTTCTCACTCTGGATGGATTGTCCTTTAAGCAGAGAGGAAGACAGAAAAAATGGATCTATAGTCATTCATTTACTTGTTCAGTCACTATTCATTCACTCAGCAAATAGTAATTGATTGCCTTCCATGTGCCCAACATTGTGTAAAGTGATAAGGATACAGTGGTAAACTAGTTGGATAGGACCTTCTTCTAACAGACTTACAGTGGGGATCCCTGGGTGGCGCAGCGGTTTGGCACCTGCCTTTGGCCCAGGGCGCGATCCCGGAGACCCGGGATCGAATCCCACATCGGGCTCCCGGTGCATGGAGCCTGCTTCTCCCTCTGCCTGTGTCTCTGCCTCTCTCTCTCTCTGTAACTATCATAAATAAATAAAAATTAAAAAAAATATTAAAAAAAATAACAGACTTACAGTGGTAAAGATAGATCTTTGTCATCCAATATGGTAACTACTAGCTGCATGCAGCTATTTAAATTTAAAGAAAATTAAAATTCAGGGTCCCAGTATTTATTATTAGCCATTGTAAGTGCTCAGTAGCCAAGTGGCTACCTTTTTTTTTTTTTTTCTTTTTTTTTTTTCTAGTGGCTACCTTATAAGAATGCAGATATAGAAAGTATTCATCATCACAGAAAGTGCCATTAGACAATGTTGTGATAGACTACTAATTAAGAATTTACTGCACAGTGCAAAAAGTGCAATGATATGGATATGCAGGTTGCTATGGGAGGACACAGACAAAAACAAGCCTCAGGAAGTTGAGGAAGGCTTTTAAAGGAAGTGACATCTATATTGAGTCCTGAAGGGTGAATAAAAGTCATATAGAGAAAAAGAACTGGGAAGCACATTTCAAGAATAGCTTCTACAAGCCCTGGAAGTAGGAAGAAAATGGTATATTGAGTATACTATAAGATGAGGCAGGAAATGGAGGAAGGTGCCAGATGATGTAGGGTCTTCTACAACATGTTCAGAAGTTTAAGCTTGACAGCTGAATTTCTATTTAGTTCCCTCACAGATAGCCATATTTTGAGTTGGTCAGTTAGAAGTCTACAAAACCTTAATATTAAGTTGGGCAGCTGTCAAATTGTTTGAATTTACATTTAGTCTTCCTAATTGTCATGGTAACAAACAAGATTACTGTTTTTGAGCTATAAAGCCAAAAACTTATTCTTGACATTCAGTATGAAATACCATTTCAGTGTTTATATTCCATTTGTTAGAAGATTTAAAATGACTCTTGGGGGTAAAGAAGTTTTCTGTCAGGGTATCTGTGTGGCTCAGGATCGAACTCTTGATTTTGGCTCAGGTCACCATCTTAGGGTCGTGAGATTGAGCCCTGCATCATGCTCCCTGCTCAGTGGGGAGTCTGCTGGAGATTCTCTCTCTCTCCCTCTGCTGCTCTCCCCAATCATTTTCTCTCTATCTCAAATAAATAAGTAAATCTAAAAAAAAAAAAAAAGAAAAGAAATTATCTGTTCTGTAGTGTATGTGTGTTTCATTACTCTGCTAATTTTACTTTAGGGTGATGAAGAAACATTTGAAAATTATTACCGAAAACAAAGAAAGAAACAAGCAAGACTGGTATTGCAACCTCAGTCAAATATGGTAAGTATGTGAAATTTTTGAATTGATTGTGTTGTTACTTTTTGCCTCTTACCCTGTTTTAGTTTCTTCAGAGCATGTAACACTATTCATTCAACAACAAATACTGAACACCTTCCATTTCCAATAATTGGTTTAAGGTGTTAATGGTATAGCAGTGAGCAAAACAAGTAAGTTCTTTCTCTCATGAGCTTACATTCTATTAGGGAAGATAGTAAACAAATAAAATAGGCAGTGAATAAATAAAAAGATAAACAAGTAGATATATAAAGTATAAGGAGTGGTAATTCATTTCTGACAATATGGTAGACTATGTACTTTTAAGTTGTTCTTATGAAAAAACAAAGATGCTGGATAAAACATTTAAAAATTTTAAAAATTATTTTTAAATGCACTGAAGAATTGGTAGAAAAGTATAGTCAGGACAAAAACTTAAGTGAATATGGAATTACTCTGTCGATTATGATGATAATTATGTGACTAAATATGTTTGTGAAAACTTGCAGAAACAGTATATGAAAAAGTGAAGTTTATTGTATGTAACTTATACCTCCATATATTCAACTATAAAATAAAACAGGAAAACCTAAATGAAGCAGAAATCCAGATAGGTTTAATGAAGCACTAATTGTGGCTTTTATCTTAGGGGTATCTGCTGAATTGGAAAGTATGAATTTTGAGAACATGGGAATACAGAGGCCTAAGCCCAAAGCCTCCTAAAGGAGCTGATAAGTTGTCTTCCTTAGAAAGCAGAGACTCCAAAGAATTAGAGCTCACTATTAGGATGACCTAAAGATGAAAAACATCTAGGGACACCTGGCTGGCTTAGTCAGGAGAACATACAACTCTTAATCTTGGAATTAGGAGTTTGAGCCCCCTGTTGGATATAGAGATTTACTTAAAAAAAGTGGGCACAATGTTATTTAAAAAATCTAACAAGATCTCTCTGATCTTTCTGCTAAACACTATAAAGAAATTGCCTTTTTTTTTTTTAAGATTTTATTTATTTATTCATGAGAGACACAGAGAGAGAGAGAGAGAGAGAGAGGCACAGGCAGAGGGAGAAGCAGGCTTCATGTAGGGAGCCCAACATGGGACTTGATCCTGGGTCTCTAGGATCAGGCCCTGGGCTGAAGGTGGCGCTAAATCGCTGAGCCCCCCGGGCTGCCCAGAAATTTCCCATCTTAAATGCTGGTTCTGAAGGAACAAGGGGAAAAAATCTTTGAGAATATATAACAAGCCATTTTTCACATGTATTTGCAACCCAAATTCATTCTATTTGGATAGTCAAAAAAAAAAATCTCAAGTTGAAAATTCAGTTTGAAGTTGTTCTATGCTGATATTGCCCAGTAGAAGCAAATGCAGATCTCTCAACTTTCATATCATAGTTTCAAGGAAAATTAGTAAGTCACAGTCAAAAACAATTATCAAACAAGTGAAAATCATTAAAAATATTGGCAGCAGAAATAAGTTCTAAAAAGACTTTCAGTATTTGAATTATTAGCCATTTAATATAATTAAATAAATAAACAGCAAGCTTGTTGATATAAATAGGGAACATGAAGGAATGGCCAAAATGAAGAAAAACCAAGTAGAATACCTAGAAAATAAAGATATATTAACTAAAATTAAAAATGTTATGAATAGGTTTAGCAGTTGGTGAATTCTATTAGTTGATCTGAAGAAATTATCTAGAAAGCATCACAGACTTAAGAGGATAAGAATACAGAAGAGAAAAAAAAAAGAATACAGAAGAGAGACATAGGGAGATAAGAAAGTCTAACATATCTAGTTGAAGTTACAGAAAGAGAAGATAGAATAAGTGGGACAGAAGAGTATTTGAGAGCGTAATGACTGAGAATTTTCCAGTATGGTCAAGAAATAGAAACTTAGAGATTCAAGCCCAAGGAATCCTAAGTAGGTAAGATGAAAAGAAATACACTCGGAAAGAACTTACAGTGAAACTGCAGAATGCAAAGATAAAGAGAAAATAGAAGATGTGAAAAATAGTATCAGCTAACTTAAGCTAATTGACATTTATTGAATACTCTACCCCAAATAGCAGAAATGCACATGCTTTTCAAATACACATAGAAGGTTTACCAAGATAGAGCATATTCTGGGCTATAAAATAAATCTCAACAAATATAAAAGACTTGAAATCGGGCAGCCCCAGTGGCGCAGCGGTTTGGCGCCACCTGCAGCCTGGGTGTGATCCTGGAGCCCCGGGATCAAGTCCCACATCCTGCTCCCTGCATGGAGCCTGCTTCTCCCTCTGCCTGTGTCTCTGCCTCTCTCTCTCTCTGTCTCTCTGTGTCTGTGAATAAATAAATAAAATCTAAAAAAAAAAGACTTGAAATCATACAAAGTATGTCTTTTGACCATAAGATAATTAAATTATCCATATATGCAAAAAAATGAATATTGACTTTTACCTCAACAATTCAAGAAATGGATCATGGACCTAAATGCAAGAGCTAAATTTATAAAACTTTTAGAAAAAGAAAGGTTTTTGTGACCTTGGGTTAAACAGTATTTTCTTAGGTGACATACATAAAGGATGAACCATAAGAGAAAGAAATTGATAGATTGAACATCAAAATGAGAAACTCCTCTTCAAAATGCACTGTCAGGAAAGTGAAAAGACACAGGTGGGGAGAAAATATTTGCAAAACTTGTGTTTAACAAAGGACTTTTATTCAGAATTTGTGTAACTAAATAATTAAAGACAAACTAATGGATTAAAGAAGATATTTTACTAGATACATAGATGAAAATTAAGCACATGAAAAGATGTTCAATATCGTTTTTCATCAGAGAAATGCAAATTAAACCACAATTAGATACCACTATTTACCACTTGAAAGGCTAAAATTAAAAAGATTGATAATAGCAAGTGCTGGTGAGATACGGAGCAACTGGAACTCTCATATACTTCTGGTGGTTCTAAAAATTATATGCAGCTGCCTTGGAAAATAGTTTGGCAATTTGTTATAATGTTAGGCATACACTTATCATACAGCCCAGTGGTCTTGCTTGTAGGTTTTTACGAGAAATGAAAACAATGGAATGTTTAAAATGCTAAAAAAATAACTGTTGGGCAGCCCCGGTGGCGCAGCGGTTTGGCGCCGCCTGCAGCCTGGGGTGTGATCCTGGAGACCCGGGATCGAGTCCCACATCGGGCTCCCTGCATGGAGCCTGCTTCTCCCTCTGCCTGTGTCTCTGCCTCTCTCTCTCTCTCTGTGTCTGTGAATAAATAAATAAAATCTTTAAAAAAAATAACTATTAACCTGGTATTCTATATCTAGTGAAACAAAGGCAGAGAGAGTCATTTTCAGACAAAGAAGAGAATTGGATACTAAGATATCCTTATTAAGAAAATTCTAAAGAATCTATTCCAAGCAAAAGGAAAGGGTGCCAAATAAAAGATATGAGATGCTAGAAGGAATGAATAGCAAAGAAAGTATAAATATGTGGATGAATCTATGTCAGTTGTAGAAAATAATGTTAATAAATATTCTGGACTTTAAAACAAGATAGAACTAGGGCAGCCCAGGTGGCTCAGCAGTTTAGTGCCACCTTCGGCCCAGGGCGTGATCCTGGGGTCCTGGGATCGAGTCCTGCGTCGGGCTCCCTGCATAGAGCCTACTTCTCCCTCTGACCGTGTCTCTGCCTTTCTTTCTCTTTCTCTGTCTCTCATGAATAAAGAAATAAAATCTTAAAAAAATAAAACAAGATAGAATTAAAATGCACAACAACAAAAGCATAAACATGGGAATTAATAAAATGAAACTATGCTGCAGTTTTCTGAATTGTCCAAAAGAGTAAAAATACTGATGATTTTAGATTTTGATTACTTAAATATGCATAATGTAATTTCTGGAGTAACCAGTAAAAGAATAGAAATGGGGTGTATACTTTCATATAATATAAAAAGACCTAGAATGATAGAAAATAAAATATTCATGTCTTAGAGTTGATAAAAAATGATAATTGAAACCTGTAAGCACTTGATAACATTGATTAAAAATATATAATGCCAGATTGCCACAACTAAAAGGACATCCATAGTGGATTTTTAAGTATGTCTTAGTATCTAATAAACCACATAAAATATCAGTAAGAATACATGACATGCTTGATAGACTTGATCTAATGAATCATGTAGAAGCCTACTGTAACAACTGTAAAACAACTTCTCAAGCACACATGGCACATTATAAAATGTGACTATAAATGTTATAAAGGAAGTATCAAGAGATATCAACATCTGGTATCGTATAAACTCCTTTCTTTCTGATCTTGGTATTTTCTTTTATTTTTGAAAGATTTTATTCATGAGACACACAGAGAGAGAGGCAGAGACAGGTAGAGGGAGAAGCAGGCTCCTTGCAGGGAGCCGGATGAGAGACTCGATCCCAGGATCCGGGATCACGCTCTGAGCCAAAGGCAGATGCTCAACCACTGAGCCACCCAGTACCCTGATCATAGTATTTTAAAGCTAAAAGGTAAAAAACATTTCTTTTCCAACAACCTGAAAAGAACTACCCAGATGTTTGAAAATTTTTATCACATTTATGAAATATGCAGAATACAACATTTAAACTTAATTAAAATAATGAAATATTTCATGTAATAAACTAAGAATGAAATTCAAATGATAAAATATTTTTCTATATGCCTTTTGTTAAGGTTATTAACATGCAATTACAGATCATTTTTAAGGAGTTTGACTTTTATTATGAATCAGATATAAAGTCATTGAAGGTTTTTAGCAGAAGATATCAAGATCTGATTACTCTTTAAAAAGTATTCTGATAGCTGTCTGGAGAATAGATTGTAGAGAGCAAGTCTGAAATCTGGTGAGACTGGGTAGGAGAATGATGAGAGAGAAATTATGTGAGAGCTTTCACGTAGTGAAATTCTGCACAAGTGAGAAATTATGGTGGCTTGAACTAGCTTATTGAGAAGAGGGTTCTGAAATTATATTTACTTTTTAACTTGTTTATTGTCTGTCTCCTTTTGAATGTAAGTTCCATAAGGATAAGGACTTTCTGGTTTTTACTAGTATATCTCTGGTGCTTTAAAAATGTATGTTGCATATAGTAGATTCTCAGTAATTATTTGTTTAATAAATGATGTAGTGACTTGAAACTTACTTTTATGTTACCAGTATTTATTGGTTTAAATTTATTTTTATTTTTCATTTAAAGCATGAAACAGTTGATGGGTATAGAAGATATTTCACTCAAATTGTAGGGTATGTATCTAATTTGGAAGTAACTATTATTTTTATGTTAAATGTCAGAACTGCTTGTTTTCTATTTGTTTGTTTTTTTTTTTTTTAACATACAGTATGTTGGTAATTACTGTTTTTAGGTTCTTTGTGGTGGAAGATCACATTTTACATGTGACCCAAGGATTAGTAACCAGGGCATACACTGATGAACTTTGGAACATGGCCCTCTCAAAGATAATTGCTGTCCTTAGAGCTCATTCAGTAAGTCAGACAAATTATGTTACTAAATTTTTAATTCAGTTACTTCAAGAACTTCCTAAATGCATAATGTCAGAAGAAAACTAACTCCATCTTTCTGCATTTTTTGATAGCAGCTCAGATTTGGAAGTAGTAATGTTAGGCTTTTGTTTGGTAACACTGAGCTGTGATTTTGCAACTGACTGGGGCTTCTCAAGGCACTTTTAGTCCAGCATTATAGAAAATGAAGAATTAAGCTGGTCTCATTAGTCTCAACTGACCTCTTCATTAGATCACTGAAAAGCACCGTGAAGAAAGGGTTTTTAATTATCATTCCAAATTCTTTGTTTCCAAAATAAACTCCACCATTAAAACTCAATTGAACTTGTTCTTCGATGTTTATAATTTGTTTGCTGTAACACAGTTACAAATATCCTAAAAATATGCAATTGTCAAAATTTGAACTCATTTGAAATAATGAACCTTTATGTAATTTTTTAAATGAATTGAAGTAAAATGATCAAATATTTGCATAATACACCTTTTGTGGAAATAATATGTTAGTGTTATTTATAAAGACTGTTATTATTGAGAATAGAGATTGAAAATATTTTAAAGGGATATTAGCTTATGTAGTATTTAGATTATAAAAATACTATATTTTTAATTTATCAGGATTGTAGATTCTTTATATAGTATTTTTCCAGCCAATTATAATTTTTTCTAACATACCAATGAAGAGCGATGTTTTTTCATGGTTTACACTCAGACCAGCTCTGAATATGTAAAATTATAGTGTGCTTCCTACTAATTATATGACATCAAATACAAAGTCATAAGGTATTAAATGCAACATATCACACTAAAAATCTTGTTAAATGCTATTAAGGGGACAGAATGAGTTTCACTATCCTTTTGAAACAGATTAGGTTTTTTTGGTGAATTAATAAGAAGAATCTTCAGTTGTCATTCTTATATTGGAATAACATTTCATGTAATACGGATACTTCAGGTACATTCTGTTATGGTTTTTCCCCAAGAATTTTTACTGAATAGAGGAAGCCAGCCATGGATCTAACTAATAATCAAGATTTTAAATTTATAATAAGTCTGGCATACTAAAGGAAAACTTTTCAGGTTTGATTTGTTTTTAATCAAATGATCCTGGTTTATATTTGTTTCCTTGTTTCTATTTTCATCCCTTCACCTCCCTCCCCCAGTCTTATTGTACTGATCCTGACCTTGTTCTGGAACTGAAGAATCTCATTGTGATATTTGCAGATACTTTGCAGGTGGGTAATATTCTAATTTTCATTTAATGCCTATTTTGATCATGTAAGGATATACAAAATACAGACCATGCTCACTTATTTTATTATGGATTAATGGGAAAAATTAGTAGTAACCAAATGTGTGCTTATGTATTGATATTCCAAGACTTTTCAATTCTCTGCTGCTTCCTGATTATGAAGCTTGGATAGAGCTAGGGAAATATTACCATCTTTTAAAATATTGGTCATTCGGTTAGAATAGATTGTTTATTTAGATATTTTTATAGTTAAAAAAAAGTGCAGAGTGTAGTGGAAAGAACTCTGAAATAGAATGAGAAGATACAAGATCTGCTTTAGGACAGTGAGCATGGGCTCTGGGAGTCACACAAGACCCTGAGTTTATATTTCACTTCTGCTTTGACTAATTGTATGTTTACAATTTTTCTAAGCTTTAGATCCTCACTGGTGGAAATGATTTTATTACTAGTTTTGGGGATTGTTCTGAGTTGTAAGTGTGATAACAAATATGAAAACATGTAGTTTGAAAGCTGTATCCACTCATTTCCTTCCTAATTTCAGGTGTACTATGAGCAAATCATTTTACTTCTGTCTTTTTCTTTTTTGAAAATAAGATTAAAATAATTCAGTCTCAAAATTCAGTGCCTTTGTGATTTTCAGTAACAAAGTTTTAAGCTTGTCCCTTTTTTTGATCATGGATGGTCAAGAATTAATTGCGTTTTGTTTTCATGCTTAAACTTACAGGATTTTTATGGTTGGAAGAACATTTCATGAAACATAGATTAGCATTTTCTAAAGTGTGGTAATAGATGTTACTTTATTTATTTATTTATTTATTTATTTATTTATTTATTTATTTATAGATGTTGCTTTAAAAAGAGTTCTGTGGTCAAAAACATTTGGGAAATAAGTGAAGTAAAACAGATTTCTCCACTAAAAGCCTTTCTCAGAGCAGATTTATACCATATGATTCCAAAAGGAAGGTATTTATGCAGTATTTTCCCAGTATATTTGACCCTTGAATCTTTTTTCCCCCATATGACATCTTGTAGATCTAGAACTTTATATAATATGCTTTGGGAAATGCTAATTTAAACTATTTGCTTCATCACAAGAGTCTTCATCCTAGAATAATAGTTATCTACTTGATTATTAAATCTAAGAAGATTTGACGTACTACTTTAGTCAATTATTTTATGTTATATCTTTATTAATTTCTGTGCCTTATACTGTAGCATCAGAATAATGCGGATTTTTTTCATAAATCTGTAATACTGATTTCTCTGCAAAATAAAAACTTCTGGTAAGTCTTATCGGAGAGTACCTTAATTTTTTTAGGTCTATCTCTGAGTAACTTGAGGGAGTTTTGTTGCCCTTAATGACTAAAAACATTACTACTCAAGACATGGTGGGGATAATACTCACTGGCCTAGAAAAAGTCACTAGTCCACCAGCTCTTATGGATCCATAGCAAAAAGGAACTTCCTTCAGGATATAAGTCAACTACATCACTAAGTACAAAGCTTACCTCAATTCTTGGCATTTATTTTGTAGCAAGACTTTCTTGTGTAGATCAGCTGCATTGATTTGTATTCTGATACAAGCTCCTTATCTCTTTATAAACCATGAGGGACTGTTCTGAACTGGCACTTTGGGTACAACTGAATGTGGTATAATATGTGCTGTGGTTCCAAGGATCTCTAGAGAATCAGAGGAAAGGGATAGACAATATGTAGGTATAATAGAGGCAGTAGAAAGTAACAGTAATAGATGTATAAACCCTTGTAAGTATACCTTTCTCATCTTACTGCTTTGAAATAAGATTCAGGAAGACAAATATGGACAAACTCCTTATTACTTACTTATTCAGAAATCCTGCAGTATTTTCATTCCAATGAAAATTGACAGGCTGCGTACTCTGTGGGCCTTATACATAATTAATAAATGCTGACTTCTCAAGTTATTATTTTTTTAGTGAGGGAGGTGGGGAGGGGCAGAGGGAGAGAGAATATTCAGTAGGCTCCACACCCAGTACAGAGTCTGACGATCCTGAGATCATGACCTGTGTGAAAATTAAGAGATGGACGTTTAACTGAGCCGCCTGGGTTCCCCCCTCCAGGTTGTACCTTTATTTTTTTTTTTTTAAAGATTTTATTTATTTATTCATGAGAGACACACAGAGAGAGGCAGAGAGAAAAGCAGGCTCCATGCAAGGAGCCCGATGTGAGACTCGATTCCTGGACTCCGGGATCATGCCCTGGGCCGAAGGCAGGCGCTAAACCACTGAGCCACCCAGGGATGTTCCAAGTTATACCTTTTATTTTATTTTATTTATTTTTTTATTTTTTTAAAGATTTTTTTTTTATTTATTTATTCATGATAGTCACAGAGAGAGAGAGAGAGAGAGGCAGAGACACAGACAGAGGGAGAAGCAGGCTCCATGCACCGGGAGCCCGACGTGGGATTCGATCCCGGGTCTCCAGGATCGCGCCCTGGGCCAAAGGCAGGCGCCAAACCGCTGCGCCACCCAGGGATCCCAAGTTATACCTTTTAATTGAAGAATTGGGGAGGGTCTTTTAATAAAAACTAAGAAATATTGCTTGATATTTACTTTTTAAGATTGACACTTTGCCACCCTAAGGAAAATTTTCTTTTCATATTTCATTTTATTATTTAAAGCTGACTAAATAACATTAACAAGTAACACCAGCATATTATAGTTCTGTTTATTGCCTATTAAGCAATCAGAAGTAAACATTTAGGGCAGCCTGGGTGGCTCAGCGGTTTAAGCGCCTGCCTTTGGCTCAGGGCGTGATCCTGGAGACCCAGGATCGAGTCCCATGTCAGGCTCCCTGCATGGAGCCTGCTTCTCCCTCTGCCTGTGTCTCTGCCTCTCTCTCTCTCTCTCTCTATCATGAATAAATAAGTAAAGTCTTTAAAAAAAAAAAGAAGTAAACATTTATGATTCATGCACTAACATTTTTGGAGCACCCACCATATGCTAGTAGCTAGGTGATGTGTGAAATGATACAGACTTAAAAATCAGTAAGACAGTAGGGATATAAAAATCCTTCAATAAATTTACAGTTTAGTTGTAAACAAGATGTATAGGACATATTAACATAGCAGTATATTAAAAAGCTTTGGGCTTGCAGAAGACGGAATATCTAACTTTGATTCCAGGAGTTGGAAAGTCTGTATCGAAAGTTGAAATGTGAGTTGGAATTTAAAAGATGAGTTCAGCAAGTACATATCAAGAAAGGGCCATGAATGGCAGAGAAAATTAAATAGCATGTGTAAACTATAGATGGAAGGATAGTATGATGAGCATGAGATTGGTCAAGCAGCTTGATTGTGAAAGAAACTATAGTAGATGGGTGTGAGCAAAGAAAGGCAAATAGTGGTAATGAACCTGACAAGGTAGTTTAACCCAAATTATGGCAGGACTTGTGGGACTTTAGTAATAAGCCTTTGGTAGTTTTTAACCAGTGGAATGGCATGATCAGATTTGTACTTTAAATGATAATTTGGAGTCTTGACAATAGATTGAGTTGAAAGAGACAGATGGTTGGAACTTCAGTTTAGGAAGCTCTTACCGGTCTAGGCAAGAGTTGTGAAGGACTGAAATAAAGCAGTGGTACTGGGAATACTTCTGGAAAAAAAATAAGTGATGGAGAAGAATGACAGATTTGAGATTTGTGAAGGAGATAAAATCAAAAGAATTTGGTAAATGATTAGATATGTTTGTCTGTGGGGTCATTTAGATATTTTTTCAAGTTTCTTACCTGATAAACTGGATTGATGGTAGAACTATTACACAGGAAATAGGAAAAACACTTTGTTTAGCTGGAAAGGGAAGAAATAAGTTAACTCTAGCATGCTTCTTGGCAGATTGACTGGAGATATCTAACAGGTGTTGGAATTAAATATTTGGAACTTCCAGATGCATAACTAGAGATGTAGATTCAGAATAATCAGAGAAAATAGTGTTTGAGGTCAGTAGATTTCAGATTATGCTAGAGACCTAGAGGAAGAATTTAAGGATAGAGATAGAAGAAAAAGGGAAACTGAAGGACTGTTTATAGATAAGAGGAGAACAAAGGAGAGAGAGTGGTGTTACAGAATTCAAAGCAGACAAATTTTAAGAGAGAGTGAGATATTGACTTTTATATTTAGGAGGTAATCTGTGACATTGTTGCAGTTTTAAAGGAATAGGAATGGCAGATTGTAGTAGGTTTGGCTATGAAGAGAGTAACAAAAGGAGAAAGCTGGCAGGGCACAGCAAATCTAGGAAGGGCTTTTTTGTTTTTTCTTACTTGGTTTAAAGATGGGAGGTAATTAGCATATTTATCTAGCTAAGAGAAAGGAACTAGTGGAAGTTAAAGACAACAGTGAATAGATAAGCCTTGGAGTAGTTCCTGCAGGGGTAGGATTAAGAATAAAGAGGAGGGAAACCTTGAAGGGAAAAGGGACAACTCTGTGAGGTCAAGAAATGTTTGGTACTGAAATGGGTAAAATTTCAACGACTTTGGGTTTAGAAAGTAATAAAGTTTTGGAGAGTGTATGTTTGATGCGGAGATGTACATTTTCCCTCTACAGTGAAGTTGATCTTAAATTGAAGGTGCAAAAGGAAGCCAGTGTGTTTCAGACAAAATATATTCCCTTTTCTTCTTTTATCCTTTTTAGGGACCACTTTCCAAGACACCATTATGTAGATCACTTATCTTGAACTTTTTCTCCAGTTTTGACTTATGTAATCCAGACTGAAAAGAGAGAGAAGAAATGGAAAAATTATTCCAGCTTCATAAAACTCTTTATAGGCTCTTTCTTACCTAATGCAATCTAGTAGAGAGTCAAAAGGATATCTTCTTTTCATACTGGTGGAATGACATACAATATGATATAGTGATCACTTTTAAACAATTATTCAGTATTCCCAGCATTTCTCGAATGAATATATCTTTACTTATTTGACTTGCTTATCTGCTTTTGTTGTGTTTTAGGGTTATGGTTTTCCAGTGAACCGACTTTTTGACCTTTTATTTGAAATAAGAGATCAATACAATGAAACACTTCTTAAGAAATGGGCTGGAGTTTTCAGGTTAGTCTAAAAGCCATAAAACCTTAATGTAACAGTGAAAAAGTTTGTCAGATGCTAAAGTGATTGATTTTACATTAGCAATGAAAAATGCTTACAATAATTTTTTATTGTAAAATATACATAGCAAATTTTGCCGTTTTAACCTTTTTAAAATGTAGTTTTATGACATTAAGTACATTTATATTATTGCACCCATCCCCACTATCCTTCAGAACTTTTTCATCTTCCCAAACTGAAACTATATCAATTGAACATTAACTCTCTAGTCCCTTCTACTCCCTGGCAATCACCATTCTACTTTGTTTCCATGAATTTGTCTACTCTAGGTACTTCATATAAGTGGACTCATACGGTGTTTGTTTTTTTGTATTTGGATTATTTCACTTAACATAATATTTTCAAGGTCCATCCATGTTATAGTTTGTATCAGTATCTCATTCTTTTTCAAGGCTGAATAATTCAGTTCCATTTATATGGATATTACCACATTTTATTTATCCATCTGTGGGTATTTGGGTCATATGCACCTTTTGCTGTTATGAGTAATGCTGCTGTGAACACTGATGTACAAATATATGTTTGAGTTCATGTTTTCATTTCTTTGGGGTATATATCCAGAAGTGGGATTGATGGATTATATAGCAGATATATATTTAATAAATTGAGGAACTGGCATACTAGTTTTTCCACAGTGGCTGAACAGTTTATAATAAATTTTTAATTGTACTGCTTTTAGTTCTAATCTCTGAATTTTTTCCCCCCAGTAAATAGATATGAGGCTGTAATTCAAAGGTATTTAGTATTAGAAATAGAGATTTAGGGATCCCTGGGTGGCACAGCGGTTTAGCGCCTGCCTTTGGCCCAGGGCGCGATCCTGGAGACCCGGGATTGAATCCCACATCGGGCTCCTGGTGCTTGGAGCCTGCTTCTCCCTCTGCCTATGTCTCTGCCTCTCTCTCT
Source organism: Canis lupus dingo (assembly GCF_003254725.2). Lineage (NCBI taxonomy): Eukaryota > Metazoa > Chordata > Mammalia > Carnivora > Canidae > Canis > Canis lupus. The sequence continues at coordinate 7,374,288 of NC_064270.1, forward strand.
CTCTCTCTCTCTCTCTCTGTGTGTGACTATCATAAATAAATAAAAATTAAAAAAAAGAAATAGAGATTTATAAATTTTAAATTTTATTTGAAGAAAGTGCTATTTTTACAAACAACTAGAGTAAAAATCTTTAAGGTGGGGCACGTGGGTAGCTCAGGGGCATGTGGGTGATTCAGATGTTGGGCTTCTGCCTTTGGCTCAGGTCATGATCCCAGGTTCCTGGGATTGAGTCCCGCATCACGCTTCCTGCAGGCAATCTGCTTCTCCCTCAGCCTACGTCTCTGCCCCCCTCTCTCTCTATCTCTCATGAATAAATAAATAAAATCTTTAAAGGATCTAATTAGGAAAATTACTTTTGCTTTAATCACTTACTTGTAGGGAATGGACAAAGTATTTTAAGATTATATAGAATTTTGTATTGAAAAGAGAAATCTGTTCCCTAATTCTAAAACTCTTTTTCCCTCTCTCCTCCTTCCCTTCTTCCCTCCTTCCTCTTTCCATTTCTTCCTTTCTTTTTTTTCTTTCAAAAAAACTTGTAAGTCTTGAGATCTTACATCTAGGTCATCCAAATATGATAGAAATGACATGGCAATAATACTTGATGAGAGTAAAACAGAGAATATATAAAAGAATTTAACGTAGGTTGGCATTTGCCTCATTAGTTTTCAAAACTGAGTGGTGTTGACCTTCTGAATATTGTAATAAAAATCTTTTTTTTTTTTTAATATTTTTTTCTTTATTTATTTATGATAGTCACACACAGAGAGAGAGAGAGAGGCAGAGGGAGAACAGGCTCCATGCACCAGGAGCCCGACGTGGGATTCGATCCCGGGTCTCCAGGATCGCGCCCCGGGCCAAAGGCAGGCGCCAAACCGCTGCGCCACCCAGGGATCCCTGTAATAAAAATCTTTTAAAAATACTTAGGTGTTCACAAGGTGATACGCTTATTAAAATCAACCAAATAAATTCTTATTTGCACTTTTTGTATTAACATTCCTTAAGGGTTATATTGTCAGGATGTTGTCTCAAGTGGACAGTTGACAGTCTTGATGAAACATGTATAAGTGTCAACAATTTTTGATCTTTAGTATTATAGAAATACAGGTAGTGCTTATTGGTAATCTATAATGTATATGCCATGATGTAATATGATAATATGACATCTTTCTATATAAAATATTTATACACACACACATATAATCTTCAGTTACAGGGTTGATGTTATTGCCCTCTTCAGAAGATTATTTAAATTTTTACAATTGCTGATAGATTTGTGTTGAGCCAGCCATTTTCTCTTATTTATCATAAGACTTATATAGTATGAGGGGACACCTGGATGACTCAGTTGGTTAAGTGTCTGACTCTTGATTTCGGCTCAGTTCATGATCTCAAGGTCATGAGATCGAGCCCTGTTGCTCAGTGCAGCATCTGCTTGAGAGCCTCTTCTTCTGCTCACTCCTCCCCGCCCCGCCCCGTTCTCTCTCTCTCTAATAAATAAAATAAATCTTAAAAAAACCCCAAACTTTTAGTAGTCAGTGTTCCTTCCCCAAGATTGAGGAGACCATGAGGTATTGTTTTCTCTCTGGGAAGCTAATGGGTTCATTTAGATGGAGATAGGATTAATGTTATCTTCCATTGTAGATAGGGAGGATAATGGATGATAGCATGTCACTTATAATGCATAATTCTCAAGTATATTTGGCTTCTACTTTCAGTATCCCTTATAGATCACACTTTTTGCTTAGATTTTTAAGAAGTGGCAGAGGGGTGCTTGGCTGGCTTAAGTGGTAGAGTATGTGACTCGATCTTGGGGATGTAAGTTTGAGCCCCATGTTGGGTAGTATAAAGATTACTTAAAAATAAAATCTTGAAACAAATAAGAGAAGTAGCAGAATTTAAGCTTTTCTTATCCTTATCCTTATTTTCAAAGATTTTACAAGTAGTGAAGTGACAGCCTAACAATGGCAAAAAAGTAAAAGTTATCATCAGTACTGAATAATTAACTTGGCTATTTCTGTGATAGAATTTATAGTCTTAACGTTATAGGTTATCTGTGTGTGATTATAACTATATTGTGAACATCAGTGTTGTTTATATTCTTGATTGCCTAGCCCCAAGTATAGTGCTTTACACAGCATAGGAACTCAGTAAATGTTTATAGACTTTAGTTCAGTAAACAGTCCCTTTTAAGACTACATTAACATTTTCAGAATGTGAATGTACATTCAATAAATTATCTTTCCTTGCATATTAATAGATTCCTTGGCATTTGTGTAAAATAGTTTATGGTCTTCTAGTAGTCTTCTACACTGGAATTTTAATTAGAGTGTTATAACATAGAGTGTTATGTTAGCTTCAGGTTTGCAGTATAGTGGTGCAGCGATTCTGTGTTACTCAGTGTTTATCAAGATAAGTGTACTCTTTTTTTTTTTAAGATAAGTGTACTCTTAATTCACTTTACCTATTTCACCCATCGCCCACCCACCTTCCCTCTGATAACCATCTGTTTGTTCTCTGAAGTATAGTTTTCCTTTTAACTCCTTATTTTAAAGTGCTATTTAAAAGGAAATAGAATTAGTTGAAGCTTCTCACAGTATTTAAAGTGAATAAGAGTCTTATTCCTCCCTACTCCCGAACAATCTCATTGTAAGTACTTCGTGTACTGTAACAATTTACAAACCTGAGCTTTTATTTCCAGCCTCTCATCAAAACCCCAGACCCATTTATCAGTGAGATATCAGTCATTCATTGCTGAAGCTGTATCATCCTCTTATATTCCTTACCTCAGCAGATGTCTCTAATGAGGTGACATTTACATCATTTGTCCATTTGCCCTATTTAGAAACCGCAAATTCATCCAGATCACACCTTCCTTCATAATCCTTATTTAGTTTTTAAATCCTGCCTATATATTCTACTTCTTAAAGCTCTTGTTTTTGTTTTTGCCACTTTTTTTCTGCCCCTACCTGGACAGCTTTTTTTTTTTTTTTTTTAAGATTTTATTTATTATTCATGAGAGACACAGAGAGAGAGAGAGAGAGAGAGAGAGAAAGGCAGAGACACAGGCAGAGGGAGAAGCAGGCTTCTTGCAGGGAGCCCAATGTGGGACTCGATCCTGGTCTCCGAGATCAAGCCCTGGGCTGCAGGCGGCGCTAAACTGCTGAGCCACCGGGGCAACCCTAGGACAGCTTTAATTCAGATCCTAATCACCTTTTATGTAGATTATTCTTCAATTTTTCTCACTGGCCTCTTTGTGCCTTGTTGTCCTTTCCAGTTTATCATCCACACAGTGGACATGTGACATTTCTCTGCCTAAAACCTATTAATGGTATTCCAGGATAATCTAGGTGCCTCAGTTTGTCCACCTGCCCGGCCTCATTTACATTTTGTATACTTTACTCTTTTGTATACATTTACTCTTTGTATACATTTGTATACATGTATACAATTTGTATACATTTACTCTTTTGTATACTTGATACTCCAGTAGTGCTGCACTACTGATGGTTTATTCCCTCCCACATTCATACATTTTTACCCTAATGCTTTTGCTTGTTATGTTCCATCTTTCTGAAATGCTGTTCTTCCATAATGTCTTTAGAAGTATTTCTTTTTCATCTTGAAAGATCCTACATAGCTCATGGCTTCTCTATAACACTTTCCATGAGATACCCCCCTCCTACCCTGATAAACTTAATCATTTCTTCCTTTGTACTATTTCTGAACCTTACACCTCTTTTATTGTATGTATAGTACATTATTATAAACACTATTATTTGTTTTCATATCTGTATCTCCTATTAGGTTGAGAACAAAGATCTTGATTTTATCTTCATGAAGTAGGGAGTTTTCATCACAATTATCCGAGAGCCTGGCACACAATAGGTACTCAATAAATATTAGTCAAGCTAAACTGTTGATTAAAAAAGAAAGTTGATGATTGGACAGCAAGTATGTTTGGACAGTTTGGGTTATGTGACAGTAACAAAAAATGCCCTATATCTCAGCAGATGAATGCAGATATTTTATTTCTCCCATAGAAATCCCTAATGGGTCTAGTAGTCCACGATCCAGGCTGTTTGCATTTGTATTTCTACATTCTCAGCATGTGGTCTCCCCTGTCACTATGGGAAAGAGTCACACAGTTAGCTTGTAAGTGCTTTAGACTTGAAACAATACCTATCACTTCTATTCACAATCCAATGGCCAAAACTGATGATAGAGCTCTGCATCTTGGCAAAGGGGCTGTGTAGTAGAGAGCACATGGGTACTGAGTGAGTAGTAACTGTTTCTACCTTACTAAATATAAGGGGTCCTTTTGTAAATACAACAGTTTTAAAAGACTAAATAAATAGAGAGCATTGTTTTCATCTTTTGGGAACTTATAATCTAGTTGGGAAGAGAGAAAAAACTTACAATTTGAGAATTGTCCTATCACGATATACAACTGGAATACTCTTCATTTTAGTTATAGATAATGAGTTTGTTTAGACTGCACATCTAAAGAATTGTTCTAGGGGGTGCCTGGCTGGCTCAGTTGGTGGAACATGTGACTCTTGATCTCGGGGTTGTGAGTTTGATCAATTGAGTAGTGCAACAACTTAATAAATAAATAAATCTTTTTAAAAAAGAATTGTTTAAATAAGTAAATAAAAGAATTGTTCTGGAGTAAAAAACTGAAACTAAAGTGCTAAGAGGATGTAAAACAAGTGGGAAGAAGAGATTACATATGAATTTTGAGGGACAAGGTTTATTTGTTACTGAATTCTAGAATTGTCTAATAAAAATGCTTTTGCAGTAATTGTCTTTTTAAAAAAATGTATTATCCTGTATCACTCTAGTGATACATTTTTTAATATTAAATTTTCAATTCTCGGGGATCCCTTGGTGGTGCAGCGGTTTGGTGCCTGCCTTTGGCCCAGGGTGCGATCCTGGAGACCAGGGATTGAGTCTCATGTCAGGCTCCCTGCATGGAGCCTGCTTCTCCCTCTGCGTGTGTCTCTGCCTCTCTCTCTCTCTGTGTGTCTATCATGAATAAATAAAATAAATTAGTAAAATAAAATCTTAAAAAAAATTTTTTTTTCAATTCTCTCTTCTTAACAGGGATATTTTTGAGGAAGATAATTATAGTCCCATCCCTATTGTTAATGAAGAAGAATATAAAGCAGTCATCAGTAAATTTCCCTTTCAAGATCCAGACTTTGAAAAGGTACAAGCTAGTTTTTAATTCAAGAATTTTCTTAAGCATAAATTCATAATAGTTTTTGCTACATAATATTAACATTGTAAATGACAGCAGCCTCTTTTGTGGCTTTTGTTGTTGTTATTTGAGAAAATCAGTTATGTTTTGTTAACTTTTGAAGATTATGTTATTGCTACTACTACTACTGTTTTGTGAAGTTAAGAAGGGTCTTTCCTGGGGATATTAGGAGCAGTTGTCCCAAATGTTAGGTGGATTCCCAGGACAGGTATTAGTTACATTATGTGGATTTCAAATTAGATAAAGTAAATGCTGAGTAGATTAAAAGAATAAGAGTATATTTTAGGGAAAGAGAGGAGAATTTATTTAAAATGTTCATCACTACGGAAGATCTTATTTTGTGTTTTCTTTTCTAGACATACACTTTTGCAAAAAGTTTATCTTCATTAAATAAGAGGTGTATAAAGGCGGTTGCTGCTTGTATATTTTTTCCTGGAGTAGGAGTATATATTTTTGGAGTTAAGATGTCTGAACAAAAGACAGGATAGAGAAAGAAAATAGACTACATGTAGAGTATTGTGAGAATACATATGATGGCACATGTGTGTTCATACTACGCATAAGCACACAATTGTACCTATCCAGTATCTCTGTGTAGGAGCAGATCTCCTGGGAAAAGGATATTGTATTTTCTGTTGTCACTTTTTTATTCTTTTTTTCTTTTTACTCTTCTTTATTATTTTCCAACTCTATAATTTAGTTCTTCTCTGCATTTTTATTTCTTCACAATGAAGAAGAAAGATGAGTGAATTTTGAGTGAGTTGTGCAACCTGTGACTGTAAATTTTAATTTTTTGGTATACATTAACTAGGCATATTATGTCTAATAGTCACTAAACTAGACCATGTAATTAAATGCATAGCTTTTAGATTATAGCTAAGATTGCCATTACATATATAATAATAGTTATATTCTAATTATACACAAAAGATCAGAATTTTTTACATGTTGTAGGTTGGTTTTATTTTGTTTTAGTTACAGGTAGTATTTTTATTTAGGGTATAGCATCTGTATAAAGAGCATTGGATTTGGTCCAGGTTCACATGCCAGCTCTGCCTATGGCTTATTATGGGCAGATGACTTACCATATTTGGGCGCTTGTGCCACAGCTGTCAAATGAGAAGGTTAAACTAAATAATCTTTAATGGGGCAGCCCCAATGGCTCAACGGTTTAGTGCCGCCTTCAGCCTAGGGTGTGATCCTAGAGATCTAGGATTGAGTCCCACATCAGGTTCCCTGCATGGAGCCTGCTTCTCTCTCTCTCTCTCTCTCTCTCCCTCTCTCTCTGTGTCTGTCATGAATATATAAATAAAATCTTTAAAAAAAATCTTTAATGTCTTTTCTAATTACACTAAATTATTCTAAGTAGGTTTATAGTTAGAAGGAAGTTTGACTTTGCTTATAGAATGGTTCCAAAGTATATAGTACCTCTTAGGACTAAGCTCGTTAGGAGTTGTATTCATTGGTTCATATATTATTAAAAAAAGAACTAGAGTTGAAGTAGAAGCTGTGGAAATTAAAATGTGTGAACTTAAAAAGAAGACTCATAAAGTTATTTAGTATTATTGGATAAACTCAATTTTTTTCCTAATTTGACTATAATTTTCAATTAAAACTATTAGAAAAGATGTAAAACTGTCAGATAACTCTAGTTATATTTTCAGTGTAAATTACACATGAACAAATAGTAAGACTGCACATATATGCAGAGATCTGCCTTTTTGTAGATAACTGGGCTAATTTAATTAGAATACTTTTGCTAAACCCAGAACATATTCATATTCTGTCTTTAAATGTCATTAAAATAAATTCTTAAATCTGAAATATCTTTCAAATAGTATTGGGTCCATTATTCTGTAGAACATAAATTGGAGGTAAGTTAGCACTTACATCATTATCAAGTGATTTTAAAGAATGGCAACTTTTTGGTTGTTTTTTTGTAGTACTCCTGATTGATTTCTAAATTTGGAAAGGTTCAACCTACTAGTTTTGGAGAGACACTGCTGTATATGAATTTTTCATCAGCAGCCGGTTGTAAGTTTCCTTGTGCTGGAGATACCTAAGAATACCTTTGTTCATTCACATATTTATGATTCATCTGCTATATAGTAGACACTGTGCTATTTGGTTATTTTTTGATCTCTGCTTTCAAGGAGCTTATAGTCAAGTGAGGGATAAACAGGAAATTACAATTCATAGACGTTGGTACTACTTAAGATGGAGCAAGCAGCATGCAGAAAGACTAATTCTGTAGTATAAAGTGCAAGGTTGATAAAGTATAAGAGATGAAGATCAGGAAACGAAGATGAAGTAGAAAGCGCCAGACTGTAATAGCCTTTATAAACAATGTTAGAGAGTTCAGCCTTTATCCTGAGGGCTACTGAGAAGTTACAACAAGGTTTTAAGCAGTAAAACCATGATCAAATTTGTGCTTTTGAAAGATCTCTCTGGGGGCACCTGGGTGGCTCAGTCAATTAAATGTCAGACTCTTAAGTTCAGCTTAAGTCATGATCTTAGAGTCATGAGATTGAGCCCTGAGATGGGCTTTGGCTGAGCATGGAACCTGCCTAAGATTTTTCTCCTCCTTGGCTCCCACTCTCCCACTCACATGTTCTCTCTCTCTCTCTCTCTCTCTCTCTCTCTCTATCTATCTTTCAAGATCAAGCTCTCTATCTCTCTGGCTAATGTGTGGAGATTGGATTGGAGAAGAGTAACATTAGTGGCTGAGAAACTAGTTAGGGGTTTGTTGCAGTTATCTTGGTGAGAGAGATTGGTGACTTGAGTGGGAGTTATGGTCATGGAATTTTTTTAAAGAGATATTTAGGAAGGGACAACAAGAGGAGTTGATGATTATTTGCATATGAGGGATGATGAAGATAGAAGGGCCATGTATGATAGCCAAGTTCCTGCCTTAAAGAATAGTAGCATTCACTAAGATAGGAAGCACAGGAAGAGCAGATTTAGAAGTAAAGGATGATAATCACTGTTGGATCTACTATGTCCCAAATGTCACAGCCAAATGGTAGGTGTCCAAGTAGTGGTTAGTTGTATAGATTTGGACTTCAGGAGAGTTAGTCTGGAGTTGTAGATTTGGGAGATAATGGTACTTGGAAGATGATTGAAGTCATGAGGTTAGATGAGATCATCCAAGGAGAATATGTGTGGTAAGAAAAGAAGACATGGGATAGAACTCTAAGTCATGGCAATAGTTTTAAGGGATGGCTAGAGGAAGAGATACAGAGAAGGTAGAGAAATAAGAGGAAAATCAGTGTGGGGAATGGGTACCAAGGAAGGAGAGATCATTTAAGAAGCAGGAGGGAACTGTGTCAGATACTTCAGATAAATTAGGTAACATGAGAGCTGGAAAAGTCTACTGGATTTAACATCTACGAGATCATTAGACATCTTGGTGAGTGAGGGTACTTCCACTGGTTAAGCTAGGTTGCAACAAACATGAAGATGGAAGTATAGATTAGAATTCATTAAGTATAAATGGGGCTTTGGGTAAAAATCTTAGAGAGAATTTACCTTTTGGAGACTGAGAATTTGCTAATAGATGTTGGCTGATAAAGCAGTTTAGCCAAAAGGCACTCTATAAATCATTGGCCACACTGCAGTTAAGGTACCATAGGAATTATGGGATGAAATGGGTATGTTATTAAATTGGTGTCAAGCCTTCTGAAGGGGAATGAGGGGAGTCTTTAGAATTAATTGACGATACTGAGCCAGGAAGATGGCCCATAACTTTCATGGCCAACCTGACTCTTGTGTTATGAATGCAAATCAACAGGCAGCTAGGCATCTTCTGCAGGATACTTATCAGAACATACAGTGGTACTAGTATATGCATTTTCTGCTTCTTAGAAGTGTGATAATATGATTTAGGAAATAGGTCAATTGCCACTTTATTTTCTTCAGAAATATTTTGATTTGCTTTAAAATCTCAAACATAAGTTAATAGTAAGACTTTGAGATGTAGTTATTTCCTATTCAAATGTGAAAGCAATTTAATTTTTACATTTTTAGGTAATTAGAATATTTTTTTCTAAAATTTCAAAAACAATATTAACTTGTTTTTCTTTCTACAGCAATCTTTCCCAAAGAAATTTCCCATGTCTCAGTCAGTGCCTCATATTTACATTCAAGTTAAAGAATTTATTTATGCTAGCCTTAAATTTTCAGAGTCACTTCACCGGAGGTAAGTTTACTAATAAGAAATATATCTTTATCATAGCTATTTTTATGAAACATTAACACTTGTTTATCAGGCCTTGATTCTTTAATGGATTATTATCTCATTGGAGAGGCTTACATATTTAGCAACATTGGGGTTAAATTGCTGTAAATTTGATGTTAGATTTTTTTTTTTTTTTACTTTCTATAATGTAAATCTTAAAACATAAAAATAGAGATAGGAAACTCCTGTGTTTTCAGCGTCTGTAACAATAATAAACATTTTGCCATATTAATTTTTTTGCTGAAGTATTTTATTTTTAAAAAATACTTTATTTGAGAGAGAGAGTACCTGTGTGCACCCAAGGCGCAGAAGGAGAGAGAGAGAATCTCAAGCAGACTCTTGTGTTCAGCACAGAGCCCCACATGGGGCTCCCATCTCATCATGACCCTGAGGTCATGACCTCAGCTGAAACCAAGAGTCCTACATAACTGACTGAGCCATCCAGGTACCCCTTTGCTAAATATTTTAAAGCAAATTCTAGAAATAATGATATTTTAGTCCCAGAAACAGTATGTGTTTCTAAAAAAAAAAAAGACATTTCATTATTTAATCATCATAGTTAACAAAATTTACACTATTCCATAATATCAGTTCCCTACTCCATATTCACTATTTTCTTGATTGTCTTCAAACTGTCTTTTTACCATTGGTATATTGGTTTGCTAATAACAGTTTGCTACTGTTACTCTTTTTAGAATTTTTTAATTAAGTTTTTAATTTTGACTCCAGTATAGTTAATATACAGTGTTATATTAGTTTCAGGTATACAATGTAGTTCTATACATTACTCAGTGCTCATTATGGTAAGTGTACTCTTTAATCCCCTTCACCTGTTTCACTCATCCCCCTATCTGGTAACCATCAATTTGTTCTCTCTTTCTCTTTTTTTTCCTTTGCTCATTTGTTTTGTTTCTTAAATTCTACATAAGAGTAAAATTATTTGGCATTTGTCATTCTCTGATAGACTTATTTTCATTTAGGATTATATTCTGTAGCTCCTTCCATATTGCTGCAAATGGCAAGATTTCATTCTTTTTATAGCTGAATAATATTCTGTGTGTGTGTGTGTTGTGTGTGTGTGTGTGTGTGTGTGTGTATACATACCACATCATCTTTATTCATTTATCTTGGACATTTGGGCTTCTGTAGTTGGTATATTTGAATCAGGGTCCAAATAAGGTTTATTAAATTTGTTTTCCAATATTCCTTATTTTTTCTTTTTCTTTAGTTGTTTAGATCTTATTTATTTTAGTTTTTCTGTTGCTCAGATTACCAGTAACTAAACAATATCCCTACTTTACTTGTCAAAAGAAGCTGATATTCTTAATAGTTTTGTTTTCCCTTAATTAGGTTTAAAGTGAGGATTAAAAAAAAATCAGTTGGGATCCCTGGGTGGCTCAGCGGTTAAGCGCCTGCCTTCAGCCCAGGGCGTGATCCTGGAGACCCAAGATCAAATCCCACGTCAGGCTCACTGCATGGAGCCTGCTTCTCCCTCTGCCTGTGTCTCCTCTGCCTCTCTCTCTCTCTCTCCCTCTCTCATGAATAAATAAATAAAATCTTTAAAAAAAATAAAAATAAAAAAAATCAGTGGACTTAAAGGATGTTGTAGCAAATTGTATCATACTCCATAATGGAGAGCAGTACAGCAGTTATTGGTGGCTGTAGTGAACTCGATTTTATTTTATTTTTTTAAAAGATTTTACTTATTTATTCATGAGAGACACACAGAGAGAGGCAGAGACATAGGCAGAGAGAAGCAGGCTCCCCTCAGAGAGCCCGATGTGGGACTTGATCCCTGAACTCCAGGATCAGGCCCTGAGCCGAAAGCAGAGCTTAACCACTGAGCCATCCAGGCATCCCCTGAACTTGATTTTAGATGAGAGAATACCATTTATTTGGTGTGATAAAAGTACTAGCTTATATTTATGGAGTTCAGAAATGTGGTATCTCTGTTTTACTGACAAGGAAACTGAAGCTCAGAGTCTCCATCATCCAGAATGACCCACCTGGTTAGTTTGATAGCTGGGATGACAGAGTAGGTCTTCTGACTCCCCTATCAGTGAAAGTGTTTGGCATATAAGGAACAATCAGTTAATATTAGAAAAACATTAATCTTTATGCCTTCTTGTTCCAGCTATTGAGATGGACCCTGCATTACAGTCACAGGATATATTTCTAATCATGAATACACTCTGGAGAAGAGAGTGGTGAAACTGGCTTTCATAGCCTCCCTCTCTGAATTTTATTTTTCTGAATTTGTATACTGAGTAGCAATAAATACCTTTCACTGTGAAACTTCTGAATTTTAAGTCATAAGAAAGGCATGAAGGCAGTTCAGATATAAGTCATTTATTTTTCAAGCTGAAACTGAACAATGACAGTTTTATTATTTTATTTTATTTTATTATTTTATTTTATTTTATTTTATTTTATTTATTTTATTTTAATCGGTGTCTCTTATCATAAGCTACCATATTTTGGATTTAAAGAGCAAATAAAGAAGAAGAAATGTGTTTTCTGCCAGAGTAAAGAGTGATCTGATTTTAGGTCTTACACTGCTTTTTCCTTGCAAATAGAGGTGCTTTAAAAGATTTCTTAATTTTTGTTCCTGAATAATATATGAGTTGGAGAGGAAAGGAAAAGAAAGGAGGATAAATACCTAATGCATGGCATTTGCTGTGCTATGTGTTTCTCACAAGCCAGTAGTCCCCAGACCAACAACATTACATCTCATGCAAATTGTTAGAAATGCTCCCTCAGACCTACTGAATTAGAAACTCTGAGGGTGGGGCCATGGGTTTTACCAAGTCCTCTGGGTAAGTCTAATGTACTCTACACCTGAAGAAACACTGCATTAAACTCTTTAAGCTTCATTGTACTCTACCACCTCTTATACCAATGTCTCTAAAGATATATTTCAAAGACATTAGCTTTTTCTTCAATTGTGAAATTCTCTAGAGACACTGTATTCTATTGCACAATAGGATATACACCATATAATCTAGCATTTGAAAACCAATGTATATATAGGAATATTAACTGAAAATTAGTAACAAATTACTACAGTGTTGGTTTTCAGTAGTGGAACTCAAATGGTCTGAGAGCTACTAGTAATTTATGCCTATCTTGTTTTTCATTTAACACTCTAAGTTTTTGATTTTGACAGAGGCAATATATTACAGTGGTTAAGAATATAAATTTCAAACTTGGTCCTTAGTTTGAGTCTTGATGGTGACACTGACTAGTTCTATCTAGTAGGACTTTGGACAAGTTACTTAATTTGTTTAAATTGCAGTTTCCTTGTCTGTAAAGTAAGTGAAATAATTCATAGTGTGGTTGTAAGAATAAAATAAGGGAGTGCAAGTATAATAAAGCACTCAGGGGCAGCCCCGGTGGCCCAGCAGTTTAGCGCTGCCTTCGGCCTGGGGTGTGATCCTGGAGACCTAGGATCAAGTCGGCTCCCTGCATGGAGCCTGCTTCTCCCTCTACCTGTGTCTCTGCCTCTCTCTCTCTCTCTCTCTCTCTATCATGAATAAATAAATAAAATCTTAAAAAAAAAAAAAGCACTCAGTATAGTGCCTGGCGTATGGTAAACACATAGTTACTTCAGAGAAGATGGAATACTACAATATAAGTATTGGAGCTTAGAGTGTTTATAGTTTAAGCATCAGGGAATTGTTGAAGAATTTGTAAGGGAATGACATTACTAGGTTATATTCTACAGAGTTTACTCTGATCTCAGTGTAGATGATAGATTGGAGGGGGATAAAAAGGAATAGTGATGTTGAACTGGTTAAGACAGTGGTTTAAGAAGGGAGATGAAGAAAGACTGAAATAGGACCAGTGGTGACAGAGAGGAAGGGACATAAACAAGTATTTAGGAACCTGATAGTACCTTCTGCTTGTGAATAATTAGAATAAATTGTTAAGGGAAGGTAACAGTTTGACTTACGTTTGGGTGGACTTGAATTTCTTTATATACTCTCAAATAGATTCTGGTTATATTTAGTCATCTTTGAAAACAATGCATGCATTCATCTGTTCTAAACATGTGCACATGAAAGGGAGAAGCAAGAAGTATCTCTTTAATAGTCATCCTACAACTTGGCTCAAATGTTCTATTTGAGGATTATTCTTGAAGCTGCTGTCTCAACTCTATAATATTGAGTTCCCCTCATCTTTTACTTTAATGTAGATTACTTTAACATTTTTAAAATTGGTAGTATATTACAATTTGCATGTCCTAACACATACTTTTTATTACCTAATCTAAAGGTTGATTATTGAAAAATAAGACTGATATCTAATTTTTTTTTAAAAGATTTTATTTATTTATTGAGACAGAGAGAGAGGCAGAGGGAGAAACAGGCTCCATGCAGGGAGCCCGACGTGGGACTTGATCCCAGGTTCCCAGGATCACACCCCAGGCTGCAGGCGGCGCCAAACCGCTGTGCCACCGGGGCTGCCCAAGACTGATATCTAATTAATGTATTATTAAACTATAGAAAGTATAGCAACTTAGCAGTTTAGAATTAACTTTTGTTTTATTTACAGAGGAGAGACATTGGCTATCTAATTGTTATCTGATTTTTTTGTTGCATTTATAGCACCAAAGATAAAAGTCATCAGTTAAAATATTATGTATGATTTCCCCTAAAGTCCCTAATGGCTTACTAGAACTAGAATTGGGACCTCAGTTCTGACTCTTTTTGTATGTTAACTCCTAGCCTTCTAGGAAGTCAGTGTTGTGGCCTAAAGCTATAGCAGAGAAGATTGTCAATTTTTTTCCTCTCTTTGATAAAAATATTTGTCACTCTTGTTAGTTCAATATCTAGTCATTCTTTTTTTTTTAAGATTTATTATTTATTTATTTATTTATTTATTTATTTATTTATGATAGGCATAGAGGGAGAGAGAGAGAGAGAGAGAGAGGCAGAGACACAGGAGGAGGGAGAAGCAGGCTCCATGCCAGGAGCCCGATGTGGGACTCGATCCCAGGACTCCAGGATCGTGCCCTGGGCCAAAGGCAGGCACTAAACTGCTGAGCCACCCAGGGATCCCCAATATCTAGTCATTCTAATGAACTCTCTATGACCATAAGTTCCTCATTCAACAAGGCTTATGTTTATACTTTTGAAATTATATTTTATTAAAAACATTGGCTATTTTCATTTTGTTAATAAGAGAATCAGTAGTTCAGACTGCAGAGACAGACACAGCATAGTTATTTTAAAAATATGTAAATATAAATTTATTCTTGATCATCAGGTTTCTGACACATATTTTTATTTAAAAAAAATTAGATCTGTGACCTGAAATTGAGCTATTTGAGTACCTTTGTTTTTTTTTTTATTTGTTATTAAAAAGTTCTGGAAAAAATCACTTTCTGGGTTTTAAAGCTCTTTTATTATGTTTAAACATATTTTGGAGTTTGATTTTTAGAACCAGAAGATGCTTCAGAGCTTTTTTAGTACAAATGTTTGGGTTTCTTTTTATATATGAATAAAAGTAGGACTGGAGAATGAAATGACTTCATGAAGAGACTTCAAAGTCTCAACTATTTGGTTGCAGAGGAAACATCTGGACCTAATATGATCTATAAGAAATTTTCAGTTTGCCTACGAGTTTAAGCTATAAAATATTTTAAGAGATTTATTGTAATTAAGATTTAATTACTCTGAAATGTTTTTTAAAATGTGGGAAAAGTACAAGTTATAGGCTCAAAGGACAAGGAGTTAAGGAAAAAAATCGCTCAGTTGAGATAAAAACCTGATGGGGGAAATACTGATTATTGTCAGGTACATCATGTTAGCACAAAAAGGACTTAAGTGCTGATAGGTTTTTTTCCTCTACTATTTCTTTTTTTTTTTTTTTCCTCTACTATTTCTTATTCAAGAAAAAAAAGTATGCATTGACTTAGCATTCAAGGAAGTTCAGGGAAATTAAGCAACAGGCATTATCTATGCATGACTTTTCATCTGAGAAGTATGCTATTCAGGGTGTCTTTAAGCATAATTTGAGTGTGTCAAAAAAGAAACCAGAGGAGTAGGCAACCACTTCTTTTTTAACAGAGTGAGTATGCTGATTGTTCTAGGACAGTGTTGATATGATTAGAAAGAGTTTTCTGTCTCAAAGTTGATGTCCAGTAACCCTGAAACCCTACTGCTGTGTCTGGGAAGTCTTGATTTTAGTTGTAAAGAATCAAGAAAATATTCTTTTAGGTCTGTCAGAATTAAGGTTAACAGATACTGAAAATAGTGCCTCCATTAAAATGGAGAACATTGGAGTAGTAGTGAGAAGTACCTGTGTTTTGTCAAATCTTGCTCTATTTGCATTTTTTAAAGATTGCATTTATTTATTTGAGAGAGAAGAGAGTGTGGGCATGAACAGCGTAGAGAGGGAGAACCAGACTCTCCGCTGAGCAGGGAGCCCAACGCGAGGCTCCACTTGAGGACCTCAGGATCATGACCTGAGCCGAAGGCAGGCGCTTAACTGAGCCACCCAAGTGCCCTGCTGTATCTGCATTTAAAAAATAAATATAAACTAGTAAATATTTGTGCTTCATAGATTATTAAGAGTAATGTTTTAATAAAAGAAAAAGGATGCCAAAATTTTAGTCTATGTTTAAAGCAGTTGATTTGCAGCTGAAGTAATTCCACCTCCTCACCCCACACCAGGTACATTTTACATTTGGCAATGTCTGGAGACATTTTGGGCTGTCACAACTAGGGGGAACAGTGCTACTTGTATCTATTGGGTAGAGGCCAGGAATGCTGCTAAATATCCTTCAGAACATAGGACAGCCTCACAACAAAGAATTATCTTGCCTAAAATATTAATAGTGCTGAGACTGAGAAAACAGTCCAAGGACAGCTTAGTTCTTTTGATAATGAAGCTATATTATATATATCTATATATGTATATATATATATACACATATATATATATATATATGAAGTAATTGTTTACTTAAATTGAAGGCCTAGTGGTTAGGAGAACATAAAAGCTTGTTAGTGCTTGCCTAGTAATCTTTAGGATGTTAATAAATATCAGAGGTTTATTTTTTTCTCTTTTTCTTTGCACCAAGTTAAAACTAATGTAAGGTAATTATGTTTATTTCTTTGAACCTTTTTAAAAAATGTCAACGGACATAGATAGCTTAGTTACATTAAAGTTAAATCTAGTAATGGCTCACATCAATTTGCATTTAAAAAATAATTTTAGCTATTTTGTATTTTTGATTGATTATAGTTGTATTTTTATTGTATTGAATATAGTTGTATTTTTTATTTGTTGATTGCCAGACTTTACATGTATAGTTGTATAGTGTCTTTGGAAGTATCCATAGTGGAGTCATAATTTAAAAATAACTTTATTTCAAAAAATAAAAATAAATAAAAATAACTTTATTTCCTTATACTAAGTACTGCATGGTCTTACTGTAATAGTTAATGGCATACATTTAAATTATGCCATAAATAAACATTCTGCTTTATTGAAAATGTCCCTTTTGTGACAGAATTGAATTTGGGGATTTAATAAATCTGGGTAATTTATTTAAAGATATAAAAGAATGAGGTGGAGCAAGTTATTTCACTAAACTGTGTTGAATCATTTAGGAAGCTAACTGTTACCTTTGTGGAAAGCGAAATAATAATCAACCTTTATTTTTAGCTCAACAGAAATAGATGATATGCTTAGAAAATCTACAAATCTGCTGCTGACCAGAACTTTGAGTAGCTGTTTACTGAACCTTATTAGAAAACCTCATATAGGTTTGACAGAGGTAGGTTAAAAAAAATACTTAATAGCTAAATCTTTCATTATATGAAAAAAACTTTATGAATTAAGTTATTGCTAAACATCATCCTATAACACTAGGTTTCTTTTTTAAAATTTATTTTATTTTTAAAGATTTATTTATTTATTTTAGAGAGAGAGAGAGAGGAGTGCACATATATGGGGAGAGGGACAGAGGAAAAGAGAGAATCTGAAGCAGGTTCCCTGCTGAGCGCAGAGCCACCACTGGAGGCTTGATCTCAGAACCCTGAGATCGTGACTTGAGCCAAAATCAAGAGTCAGATGCTTAACTGACTGAGCCGTCCAGGCATCCCGTGTATTTTAAATTTATTAGTAGAAGTGGATTTGTTTTGTCAGTGTAAATTCAAGCCATGTAAGGAAAAGGGTTTACTTGGAGAATAGTTAATAGTTGAAGATATTAGAACATATATGTAGATTTTTTTGATAGCCACACTTTACATGAAAAGTGAAAATACTCCAATTTTTGCTTGGTAAGTGTATAATATTGGAAAAGTACTTTTAAGAGTTATTTTAAATTAATTGGCAGTTAGACTCATATTTTTTTTGAATGATAGCATTCCATAGTATTTGCAGCCAGGTTTTGAAATCACATAATCCCTTGTATCCTGTAAAGCTGTAATTATGCAGAAATGGTACAGTTGCTGAAAGTAATAATTTATTTTCAAAAACCAAATGATTTGGTGTACATGTCATTTTACCAGATATATTTTGTATTTTCTAGCTAGTGCAGATCATCATAAACACAACACACCTGGAACAAGCTTGCAAATACCTTGAGGACTTTATAACTAACATTACAAACATTTCTCAAGAGACTGTTCATACCACGAGACTTTATGGGCTTTCTACTTTTAAGGTATGTAAAAATCTGACCAAAAAGTTTTATTTCCATTACTGTAAGCAAACTTAAAAATTAAAGACAATTTTTACTGTGTAACTTGATTCCATTATATTCTGACAGTTGAAAATTAGAGGTGATCATTTTCAACAGCAAGCAGATAAATATCAGTTCTCTTTTGGCACTTTAGACATCTTTACTAAATTGAAAAAAAATATATTGATTTTCTACAGCTCTATTACATTTTGTTCTTTTTTTTTTTAAGATTTTTATTTATTTATTCATGAGAGACACAGAGGGAGAGGCAGAGACATAGGCAGAGGGAGAAGCAGGCTCCATGCAGGGAGCCCAATGCGGAATTCGATCCCAGGTCTCTGGGATCATGCCCTGAGCCTAAGGCAGATGCTCAACCTCTGAGCCACCCAGGTGTCCCTTGTTCATGTTTTGAAGACTTAAGAGTATTGCTAAATCGGCCTAACTGGATTTGCATTAATATCTCACAGTTCCATAAATAATTTTATATGTAATGTGTGCACATGTGTATTTAGAAATTAAAAATATAAGATGAATTAGGTAAGACTGGCTTTATATCCTTTATTAACTCTGATCTGAAGAAAAATAAATATTACCTTAGTACATGTTACTGAAGTCCTCTTTTCTGACTGGAAAGATTTTTGTTTATATAATACTGTGGAGTATCCCAAAAGATTAATGGTTGTTTTAAGCAGAATGGAAGATTAAATATTTTATTAATTTGTTTTATGAACTATTTTATAACTTCATTGATTTGGGATCATGTAGATGAGACCCTGGCATAATCTAGTAATAGAAATCAGTTTTCATTGAATTGTTTATTAAATTAATATAAATCACTTACTGTTATCTTTTTTTTTTTTAACTTACTGCTATCTTTAAAATAGGTTGGCTAGTTTAACCTCACAGTCTTTTCAAAGTTTTTTATTGAAGAGTTCTCATGTTTTTACTGTTGCTATATTATAAATTACTCAACTTGTCTCCTGTAATTACAGTACAATTAGTTACATTTAAAAAATGAAGTATACTTGTATTTAGAAATAATTAATGTTAATAGGAACCACACTTCGAAAGTGTGAAGTCCAGAAATAATTCTTGGATCCTAAAATTATCTGGCTGGTCTCCAAATCTTATGTTTTTCTGGTGATTCTTGAGGTTATAGTCATTCTGATACATAAGGCACAAATGCAGCTAATATCTGAGTAAGGAAATAGATAAAGTTAGTTATTAAAACAGAAACTTGACAAAATAGAAATTCATTTATTCAGATGGTATAGTACAATAATTAAGGACAATGTATTTTGAAGTTAGACTGTTGTGTGACTTTGGGCACGTTCTTTAACTGTATTGTTTCCCAGGTTTTTTTCTATAAACTCTGAGTAGTGATGTATTACCTACCTCATACAATTATTATGATATTTAAAGGGGATACTTAGCACAATGTCATTTGTTGTATATCATCTATGCTCTGAGCACTCTATTAGATGCTAAGAATATAAAAATGTATCTCTGTCCTCGAGAAGCTCTTAGGAGAAAAAACTATAAAAAGACCCTTGACAGTATGGTGTGATAAATACCATAACATGGGAGGAAAGTCCACAAGGTTCTGTACATTTTTCTAATCCAAGGACACATTCTTTCCTTTTATATTAGATTTTGCATAATCTTTCTTTTTTTCATTATTGTTCTGTCCTTATGTCCATGTGTTACTCATACACTGTCAAGAAGAGATATACTAAGAACTGGAGTTATAAGTATATTTAACGGTTAACATTAAATTTAATAAGCTTACTCTGTACTCTCATTAAAACATAAATTGCCTTGACATCTGGTTTATCAAGGGATCTTCAAGCAAATTTTCTTTTCATTTATAAGTCAGAGAACCAAAGACACTGGAACATGATGCTTTTAGATTAAGGGATCTTAGAACTATACTTTCCCAAATCTGCCTCTTGGGAGGGAATACTTGGAAATGTTAGTTCTGGTTCATCATGCGAATGGTCCCATAAGTTATATTTAGTTGAAATACAACTGCCATAGAATACTCCTTGGGTTTTCTCAGGAATCAGGAAATCAAGTGCAGCTTATACAAATAGTAGAGCATCCTTGTTTTTTGTTGTTTTTTGTTTTGTTTTCACAGAGAATTCCAGAAACCCTTTCTGTTTTATGATATGAGAACAAGAGCTGTTTTCATTTCTGCCTTTTGTCTGTTTCAAGAGAAATTTGTCTTAAACTCTGAGAGTTCAACAGTGAGAATTATTAAATCAATGTAAAAGTGAATTATTGAGTGAGATTGGGGCAATTTCCATTCCTAGGGGATAGTCAGGCTGTTGCCTGTTTCACAGAGCTGATTAAAGTACAGTCTTGATTACAGACATTAGCATGGATTGCTTAGTTAACCTCTTAGCCTAATTCTTTCAGTGCAGTGACCCTAGCAAACATATTTCTATTTAGTTGCCTAATGATTATGGAAATAAGCATTTAGCAGTTCTTTGATCCACACCCTCATTTGTTTCCTTTCCAAAAAGCACAGATGCACACACCAAGTGCTTGATTTTTTACCTCATTTACTTACTTTATGAAATATTATATAAACTCTTCTGTTAGTGTGCCTTTCAATTTGCTAAATCTGTAAGTGATACAAAAGAGGTTAAGTAACTAGTTTCTGCCCTCAAGCAGTACCTCAGCTTTTTAAAATTAACCTGGACCCACACTGAGAACTACTTTAAGACTTCTGAATGAAAAGATTTGCATCAGAATGGAGGGGGAAAATGGGAATACCATTACCTTTTTAATCTATATAGTAGAGAAGTGGCCCAGTTCTTTTTCTTTGACATCAGAACTCTACCTTTGCTTCAGGGAGTTTTTCCAACCTGCCTAGCAGTGATTCCAGCTGTAAGTGCCTAGATGGAATATGCTTCTGATTGTATTTCTAATTTGCCTTTTGAAAATCTGTTGATGACTGTATAGCAAAGTTTTTTTAGAACTTTAAAGTGACAGTGGTAAGTTTTTAATTAAGAGCTTGAAATTCTCTTCCTATGCAGCAACGATATGGTACATGGACTTAAAAAAATTTTTTTAATTAGGTGTAACATACATATATAAACACACATAATTTATAAATGTAAAAATTATAAATATATATAGCTTATTAATTATTAAGAGGTAAACACAGACTTATAGTTTCATTCTGGCATGCAAAGAGCTTGGAAGTTGTCACTCTGTCCTGACATGTAAAAAACTGAAAAATCACCCTTTCTTTGATCTGTCAGAGAAGTGAGATTACAGGGCATACTGCTGGCCCCCAAGTTGGAGACAGGCAGGAAAATACAGAGAACCACAACCTAATGGAACAGAAACTTCTACAGGAATCAGTATTGGGTAGGAAAACCTGAACTGTATTGATGAATTGCTGGAGGCTCAATGTGGACAAGTCAGGGAGTTAAAACTCCAGGGTGGGGCACACACTTTTGTGAGTTGTCCCTCCTGAAGCTCTACCAGCTTCTTCCAGTGAAGACTGAAGAATAATGTTGTGCTTCCAGCAGTGGGGAAGGAAAAGGAACCATTTTGAAATACACCAGAGCATGCTGTTCTTTAAGTATTCTTTTCTTCTTAATAAGACATAACCTCAAAAGAAACTATGTACCAGTGCCTGAACTATAGGGGTTTTATCAGAGCCTAACTAAATTGGGGGAAGAGAAATACAGAACTCTAGCTGCTGTAGCCATCCCACCAAAGGGGTGGAAATGAGAAACAGTTATGAAGTTTACAGCTAAGGGCCAAAGCTTACCCAAAGACTGTGATCCAGTCAACTATACTTAAATAATAAAAATTAAAAAGAAAAATAAACCCCAAAACCTGTGACCTTAATCATGACTATAGAACACTTCCTCTCCCCTCACACCTTACCACCACATTACTCAAGTCCTATTTACTGCAGTTCTTTTCACCTAGTACATCATGTCTGGCTGTCAAGAAAAAAATTTTATGGAAGACTAAAAGACAGAAAGCACAGTTTGAAGAGGTAGAGTAAGTATCAGATTCAGATATTCAGAGATATTGGAATTATAAGATGAGGAATTTTTTTAAATTATGATTAATATGCTAAAATGAATAATGTAGACAATATGAAAGAACAGGTGGGTAATGTAAGCACTGAGACGGAAAGTCTAAGAATAAAAAAGAAAGGCTAAAGATCAAAAGCAATATAATAGAAATGAAGAATGCCTTTGATGCATTCATTAGTAGAGTAGACACAGTTGAGGAAAGAATCTCTGAGCCTGGGGATATGTTAATAGAAACTTCCAAAACAGAAAGGCAAAGAGAAAAAAAATGCTGAAAAAAATTAAACAGAATATCTAAGATTATGGGACATCTACAAAAGGTAAACATAAGCACAATGGGAATATTAGAAGAAGAAAAAAGAGAAATGGACAGAAGCAATATTTGATGCAGTATTGACTGAGAATTTCCTCAAATTAATGTCAGACACTAAACCATGGATCCAGAAAGCTTAGAGAACACCAAGCAGGATAAATACCAAAATAATTATGCCTAGGCTTATCATATTCAGACTGCACAAAATTAAAGAGTCCTGAAAGAAGCCAGAAGGAGGCAAAATAAGAGTTACCTAGAGT
This sequence comes from Canis lupus dingo, assembly GCF_003254725.2. Classification (NCBI taxonomy): domain Eukaryota; kingdom Metazoa; phylum Chordata; class Mammalia; order Carnivora; family Canidae; genus Canis; species Canis lupus. The sequence goes on from NC_064270.1 coordinate 7,397,114, forward strand.
TAACAAAAATAAGAATTACATCTGACTTCTCTTTGTAAAACATGCAAGCAAGAAGAGAATGGAGTGAAATATTTAAAGTGTTGAGAGAAAAACACTCACCAACCTAGAATTTTATGTCCTGTGAAATTATCCTTCAAAGGTAAAGGAGAAAGACTTTCTCAAATAAACAAAAATTAAGAACATTTGTGGCCAGTAGCCATGCCTTGGAAAAAATGCTAAAATAACTTATTCAGAGAGAAAGAAAATGATTTAGGTCAGGAACTTAAATCTACATATTGAAAGGAAGAATATGAGAGAAAGTATAAATGAAGGTAACTTTAATTTTTTTTATTCTTAATTGCTGTCTTAGATATGTTTGTTCAAAGTGATAATAGTGTATTCATGTTGTATGCTTTGTGTGTATGTGTATGCTTATGTATGTTTATGTGTAAGAGAGATGAATGATAGCAATGATACAAGGGAAGGGAAGAATTAGGATTATTTTGTTATTATAAGGTACTCTTACTACCCATAAAATGGTATAGTGTTATTTGAAAGTGGACTTGGCATAATTATAAACATATTGGAACCTCTAGGGGAATCACTAAAAATTAAAAAAAAAAAAGCATAACTGATATGCTAAGGAAAGAAATGGAATCATACAAATATTCAGTATCACAAAAGGCAAAAAAATAGTGAAACAAAGTAGGAACAAAGAACAAGTAGAACAAATAGAACACAGTAACAAATATGGCAGATACTAATCAGTATCAGTAATCACTGTAAATAAATATCAATAGCCTAAAAATACTAAATACTAAAAATACTAATTGAAAGAGATTATCAGAATGGATCAATAAAACAAGACCCAACTACATGTTTTTTTTACAAAACCCACTTTAAATGTAAAAACACATGTAGATTAAAACTAAATTGTTGGAGAAAGACTGTGTTAACACTAATGAAAAAGTGGGTGGTTATATTAATACAGAGCAGACTTCAGAGCAAAGAAAGTTATTAGGGATAAAGAGAGACATTATATAATTATAAAGGGGTCAATTCTCCAAGAAGACATAAGAATCCATAGTATACATCTGCCTGGCAACAGGTCAAAATATATGAAACAAAAACTGATAGAACGTTGAGGAGAAATGAGTAAGTCCATTGTTAAAGTTGGAGACTTCAACACTCCTCTGTCAGAAATGGACAGATCCAGCAAACAGAAAATCAGTAAGGACACAGTTGAACTTAATAACATCATCGATTACCTGGATATCATTTAACAACAGCAGAATATTACATTCTTCTCAAGCTCACATGGAACATTCACCAAGACAGCCATATTCTAGCCCATGAAACACACCTTAACAAATTTATTTTATTTTTTAAAAAAATATTTTATTTATTCCTGAGAGAGAGAGAGAGAGAGAGAGAGAGAGAGGCAGAGGCACAGGCAGAGGGAGAAGCAGGCTCCACGCAGTGAGCCCGACGTGGGACTCGATCCCGGGTTTCCAGGATCAGGCCCTGGGCTGAAGGTAGTGCTAAACCTCTGAGCCACCAAGGCTGCCCCACCTTAACAAATTTAAAAGAATAGAAATCTGATACAGTATATGCTCTCAGACCACTGTGGAATTAAATAAATCAGTAACAGAAGGATAAGCTGGAAAATCCCCAAATACTTAGAATTAAACAGCACATTTCTAAATAACATGTTGGTCAAGTTAGAAAGGGAGAGTAAGGGATTATTAACAGTTCTATGCCCATAGATTTGATAACCTAGATGAAATGAACCGGTTTCTTGAAAGACACAATCTGCTAAAACTCACGCAATAAGAAATAGACAATCTGAATAGATCTATATTTATTAAAGAAATTCAGTCTGATTAATAATCTTCCAAAACAGAAAGAACACCAGGCCTAGATGGGTTTAGTGATGAATTCTACCAAATAGTTAGGAAAAAAAATATACCATTTCTTTGCAATCTCTTTCACACTGAAGCAGAGGAAATACTTCCAGATTCATTCTATGAGGCCAGCATTACCCTAATACCAAAACTAGCAAAGGAATTACAAGAAAAGGAACCTACAGACTAATATCTCTCATGAACAAAGATGTAAAAGTCCTCAACAAAATATTGTAAGATTGAATCCAACAACTTATAAAAGGAATTCTACATCATGATCAAGTGGGATTTATCCCATGTATGCAAGTCTAGTTCAACATTTAAAAATCAGTTAATGTATGAATAAGTCACAGTGATAAAAGGTACAGCATAGGGAATATAGCCAATAGTTGTATAATAGCATTGTATGGTGACAGATGGTAGCTACCCTTGTGAACATAGCATAATATATAAGCTTGTTGAATTGCTATGCTATATACCTGAAGCTAATGTATTCTGTGCCAACTATACTTCAATTAAAAAATTATTGAAAACCCAGTTAATATAATCCACCACATCAGCAAGCTAAAGAAAAATAATGTGATCATATCAATAGATGCGAAAAGCAATTGGCAAAATTCAACACCCATTCATGAGAAAAATTCAGTAAACTAGGAATAGAGGGGAACTTCCTTAACTTGATAAAGAGTATTTACAAAAATCCCATAGCTATTGTACTTAATGGTGAGAAATTGGAACCTTTCCCACTAAGGAACAAGGCAAAAATGTTCCCTCTCACTATTACTTTGCAGCATCATAGTGGAAGTCCTCCTTAGTTCAGTAAGACAAGAAAAGGAAATAAAAGGTGTACTGATTGGGAAGAGAGAAATGAAACCATCTTTGCAGATGACATGATTATAGAAAATCCAAAAGAATAAAACAAAAACTCTTCTGGAATTTAATTAATTATCAGCAATAGCAGAGTTTCAAGATATAAGGTTAATGTACAAAAATTAATAGCTTTCCTATTGTTTGTTAGCAGACTCAATATTGTCGTGATGTCAATTCTTCCCAACTTGAACTTTACTTATTTGTTTGTTTGTTTGTTTGTTTGTTTAGTTAGTAAATGAACTCTACTCCCCATGTAGGGCTTGAACTCACAAATCTGTGATTAGGAGTCACATTTTCTGCGAACTGAGCCAGCCAGGTGCCCCCAAATTGAACTTTAGATTCAAGGCATTCCTCATCAAAATCTCAGCAAATTATTTGATGGATATTGAGAAACTGATTCTAAAGTTTAATGGAGAGGCAAAAAACCCCAGAATATGCAACAGGATACTTAAAGAGAAGAACAAAGTTGGAGGACTGACACTACTTGACTTTAAGATTTATTGTAAAGACAGTGTGTTGGGGTGCCTGGGTGGCTCAGTTGGTTTGTCATCTTCCTTTGGCTCAGGTCATGATCCTGGGTCCTGGGATGGAGCCCCACATAGGGCTCCCTGCTCAGTGGGGAGTCTGCTTCTCCCTCTGCCTCTCCTTGTTTGTGCTTATGCTCTCTCCAATCTCTCTCTCAAACAAACAAATAAATAAATAAATAAATAAATAAATAAATAAATAAATAAATAAATAAAATCTTAAAAACCAAAAAAGACAGCGTGTTACTGACCAAAAAAACAGACATATATATCAATGGAACAGAATAGAGAGCCTTGAAATAGACTCACATAAATGGATTCAACTGATATTTGACAAAGGGGCAAGGACAATATTATAGACTATATAATAGAGCAAAAAGGCTTTTCAACAAATGGTGCTGGAACAACTGGACATTTACCTGCAAAGAAATGAATTTAGATACAGACTTTACACTATTTCCAAAAATTAACTCAAATTAGATCATAGACCTAAACTCATCCATGTAAAATTATAAAACTCATAGAAGTTAACATTGGGGAAAATCTGGATGACCTTGGATGGCAATGACTTTTTAGATGCACGATCCATGAAAGAATCTGCTGGATTTTATTAAAATTAAGAACTTATGTTCTGTGAATGCCATTGTCAAGAGAATAAGAAGACAGGTCACTGATTTGGAGAAAATATATTCAAAAGACATGACCAGATATGAGACTATTCAAAATATGTATACAAAGAACTTTTAAAATCCAACAGTAAGAAAATGAACAACACAATTTAAAAAATGGGAAAAAGACCTGAACAGACACCTCACCAAAAAAGATACACAAATGGCAAGTATGAATATGAAAAGATGTTTCATATCATATGTTATTAGGGAATTGCAAATCAAGGAGATACCATTGCATACCTACCAGAATGGCTAAAATCTGAAACATGAATACGACTAGATACTAGCAAAGATGTGGAGTATCAGGAACTCTCATTCAGTGCTGGTGGGAATACAAAATGGTACAGCTACTTTGGAAGACAGTGTGTCAGTTCCTTCTAAAACATACTCTTACCATACAGTGTAGCAGTTATACTCTTTGTTATTTCTCCAGATGAGTTGAAAACTTATGTCTACACAAACACCTGCACATGAATGTTTATAGCAGTGTTCTTCCTAATTGCCAAAACTTAAAAGCAACCAAGATGTCCTTCAGTAAATGAATGGATAAATGGTATTTAGATAATGGAATAGTATTCAACACTAAAACAGAATGAGCTATCAAGTGTGAAAAGACACGGAGGAACTTTAAATGCCATATTATTAAGTGAAAAAAACCCATCTGAAAAGGCCATGTACGCTATGTGATATCCTGAAAAAGGCAAAACTATGGAGACAGTAAAAAGATCATTGGTAACCAGTTTGGTGGTGAGGTGGATGAATTGGTGACATACAAAAGGATTTTTAGGGCAATGCAACTACTATGTATGATACTATGATGTTGGACACATGTCATTATATATTTGTCCAAGCGCATGGACTGTACAGCACAAAGACTGAACCATAAACTATGGACTTTGGGTAATAATGATCTGTCAGTGTAGATTAATTGATTATAATGAATGTACCACTCGGGTGGGCCATTTGGATAGTGGAGGAGACTACAGATGTGGGGGCCAAGGAGTATATGGGATATCCCTATACCTTTCCCTCAATTTTGCTGTGAACCTAAAACTGTTCAAAAAAGTAAATTCTAATTTAAATTGGAAAAAATTGAACTCATCCATGTAATTACAAGGTGATGATATAAAGCATTAGTACCATTGTAGAAACCTCCCTCATCCCTGTTCCCAGCAACTGTGTCTTCTTTCTCTTAGTACTGAGTTTTAACAGCACTGATTAATATTTTGTTTTTGAGCTCTATTTAAATGGAATCATGCAGAATGTATCTTTTTGGATGTCTGAGTTCTTTCACTCAACACGGTTTGGGATATGTCATTTGTGTTATTGCATCTAGCTGTAATTAAATCAGTACAGTGTTCCATTATAGAATTTACTATAACTTATTTATTACATGAACTATAATGTCAGTTTTGAGTATTCAGAAACTTTGTCCCTTCCTTCCTGTTTATTAACTGCATATGTGACCTCTGAGTAACTGAAGTATTACTGTATGAATAAAATAAAATTTATATTAATTTTTTATTTGTAAAGATATAAATTCACTAATTGGTATAATCATACATTTTAAATTAGTAAGATATAAGTATTAGTAAGTTTTAGAATTAAATTATAATTATTACATTATTTCACATATGTAACATTGATTTGTTACTGCTTTGCTGGAACATTTGCAGTATTCTTGACTGATTAATTGCATTTCAGATTCTGATTATATGCTTTATGTATAGTCTTTTGTGTTATTGGTGGATTGTTATGATTTCTTGTTTTGTTTGTGCAACTTGATTGTCATTTTGTAAAGGTAGTGCATGTAACATTTCTTTCTTTTGTCACTTATACCACCAGCTTCTCCTCTTTTTATCTGCCCTCATTAGAGAGGGCTACATAAAGCAGGTTTATGCTTGCAGCTGATTTAATACAGTTGAATGACATAAAAATCCTAAAAAGTAGATCAGAAAAAAGCAAAAGCTTAAATATTTATTGAATAGAATGAAGAATTAGGTCAGTTATACGGAAAAGTAAATAGTGCTACTTTGCCAAGAACATGAAAGCTAACAAAAACAAAAGCATTTTGGAGTTCTATAAGCAAAGGAGGAAGATCAACAGAATTTATAGATTACCTTAACTCCATTGACACATGAAAGTGCTCAGCTTTCTGTTTTTCTGTAATTTATAATCAGTTAATCACTTAATTATAGCAAGTGCCTCTTATAAAGGTGGTAGAAAGCAGAAATAGAATAGGGAAGGAAATGGTTGAGGAGTACTTTAAAAAGTTATTTATATTGGGTGTTTTGGAAACCTGATGACAGACAACCTAGATTATCTAAGAAGTGGCAGATGCTACTACAAAGCCCCAAGCCATTCTTTAACACCTTTGAGGTACTAAAGCCCCTGAAAACCAGAAAGGTAAAATGTAGCACCTACCTCTTGAAAAGGAAAAGGAGGTAATTTATAATTTAGGTAATCTGAGCATTAGAAAATTATGCAATTTATAATGACCTTTAACAATGCTAGATAATCTAGAAGTTATATTTTAAAATTATTCTAGACTCTGATTCTAGCTTAGAAGGCATATCTTGGAAATATTGAAGGTTTGGTTCCAGACTACTGCAGTAAAGCAAATATCTCAGTAAAAGGAGTCAGATGAATAGTTTGGTTTCCCAGTGTGTATATATATGAGTTATGTTTACACTATACTGCAATATGTTAAGTGTGCAATAGCATTATGTCTAAGAAAGTGTAGACACCTTAATTAAAATATATTTTATTGCTAAAAAAATGCTAACCATCATCTAAGCTTTTTAGTAAGGTGTGATATTTTGCTGGTAGAGGGTCTTGCCTCAGTGTTCAAGGCTGCTGATAGATCAGGATGGTGGTTGTTGAAGGTTGGGGTGATTGGGGCAATTTCTTAAAATAAGACAACAATGAAGTTTGCTGCATTGAATGACCTTTCCCTTTGATGAATGATTTCTCTGTAGTATGCAATACTATTTTAGCATTTCACTCACAGTAGAACTTTTTTAAAAAAATGGAGTAATTTCTCAAACCACTGCTTTGAGAAATTACTGCTTTATCAACTAAGTTTACATAACACTCTAAGTCCTTTGCTGTCATTTCACAGTCTTCCCAGCATTTTCACCAGGAGTAGATTCCATCTCAAAAAAACCATTTTCTTTGCTCATCCATAAGAAGCAACTCATACTCCGTTAAGGTTTCATATAGGGTTGCAGCAATTCAGTCACATCTTTAGGCTCTACTTTTAATTCTGGTTTTCTTGCTCTTTCCACTGCATCTACAGTTACTTCCTCCACTGAAGTCTTGAACCCCTCAAAGTCATCCATTAGGGCTAGAATCAGCTTCTTCCAAACTCCTGTAAATGTTAATTGACCTCTTTCCATGAATCGTGAATATTCTTAATGACATCTAGAATGATGAATCCTTCCCAGAAAGTTTTCAATTGAATTTGCCCAGACCCATCAGAAAAGTTGCTTCAAAAAAAAAAAAAAAAAAAAGAAAAGTTGCTTCATTAGCCCCGAACAAGAGAGTCAGCTTGTCCTCCGAAGCTTTGGAGTCAGGCTTTGACATCACTCCAGCTGTGAAAGTCCTAGATGACACCTTCTTCCAATATAATAAGACTGTTTGTGCTATATGGAAAAATCTGGTGTTTAGTGCAGCCACCTTTGTTATCCTAACTAGATTTTCTGGATAACTTGTAGTTTCTATATCAGCCCTTGCTGCTTCACCTTGCACTTAAAAAAAAAAGAAAATTTATTTATTTATTTTACAGAGAGTGAGTGGGGGAAGGGGCAGAGAGAGAGAGACAGACAGACAGAGAGAGAGAGAATCCTGAAGCAGACTCTCTGCTGAACGCAGAGCCAACGTGAGGTTCAATCCCAGGACACTGAGATCATGATGTGAACTGAAATCAAGAGTCAGCTGCTCAACTGACGGAACCCCCTAAAGGCCCCACCTTGCACTTGTATATGGTGGAGACAGGGTCTTTCCTTAAACCTCATGAACCAACCTCTGCTAGCTTCCAACTTTTCTTCACCTTTTTTCAGCCTTCACAGAATTGCAAGTTAGGGCCTTACTCTGGATTAGGTTTTGGTTTAAGGGAATGCTCTATTCAGACCACTAAAACTTTCTCCACATCAGCAATTAGGCTGTTGTGCTTTCTTAACATTTGTGTATGTTCACTGGAGTAGCACTTTTAATTTCCTTTAAGAACCTTTCCTTTGCATTTGTAACTTGGCTATTTGGTGCAAGAAGTGTAGCTTTTGGCCTATCTGGGCTTTCAACATACCTTCTTCACTTGGTTTAATCATTTCTAGCTTTTGATGCAAAATAAGAGATGTGTGACTCTTCCTTCCACTTGAACACTTGAGGCCATTATAGGGTTATTAATTGGTCTAATTTCAGTATTTTTGTGTTTCAGGGAATAATGAGGCCTGAGAAGAGGGGAGATGTGGAATGGTTGATTGGTAGAGCAGTCAAAACATATAGCATTTATCCATTATGATCAATGATTTATATGAGCACCATTCTTGGTGCCCCACAGCAACTACAATAGTAACATCAAAAATCACTGACCACAATTCCCCATAACAAATACAGGAATAATGAAAAAGTTTGAAATATTGAGAGAATTATCAAAATGTGACACGTGTGTATAAGACACGTACATATCCTAAAACCAACAACTTCTTTTTTCTAATGATAATAATATAGTATGATGAAAATATCTGGTGAAAAGTAGCTATTTCACTAAATTAATTTGAAGCATAGGCAAACAAATCCTTTTGTTGCTGTTGTTTTTTGATTGATTTTTAGTTTCCAAATATGAAGATAAAACAACTTCCCTGATTATCACACTAACATCTAAAATATTTAAATTAAAAAATCATAATCTCTTAAATCAGCTTTTCTTTCTGGCTAATTTTTTACAGTGGTAGCACCATTTTTCTTGCCTCCTTTCCTGGAAAATCTGTAGTTATCTTAGATGTATTTCTTTTTTACAGGCCCAATCACACTCTTTCCCCATAACTAATTTCTAGTGTTCTGTATTTAGTGATATCTACTTTTTTCCACATGTCTACAGTGGCAGTAGTGAAAGTGGCTAATGATTTAGATGGTGGGTGCTACTGATCATGCATACTAGATCAAGATCATAGATTATTGGAGCATCATTTCTTGAACTAGTGCTGGAAGAAATTAGCTAGGGAGGATAGCTCCTTTGTTTTGACAGTCCCAACTTCATCTCCAGCTTAAGTTTTCAAGGCTCTGAAAAATGTTCCCTTGCTCCAGATAAGTATTATTAAATGTAACCATTTTTTAGAATGTTGAATAAAATATTTTAAATAAGATACTTGTATTAATCAGGACTGTTAACAGAAAATTGGTAAGAACTGACAGAAAAACCCAACTCAAAATGCCCTAAACAATAAAGGGAAATTATTAGCTAACTGTGACTGGAAGTCCAAGATGTGAGATAAGCCAGCCCACTGCTCAGCAGATGTCACCAAGGACCCAGTTTCTCTGTCCCTCCTTTAGCTCTACTTTATACGATATTGGCCTCATTGTCGGGCTGGTGCCCCAGCAACTATAGGCTCTCTCTAGTAATGAAACAGCTGCCTAGTTACAGTTCCAAACGTTATATGCCCTATCATCTAAAGAAAACTGAATGGGTCCCTCTACAAGCTGCTCTGGAACACCCTGTGCGTAAGAGGGTGATAATTGCTAATTGACCTAAATTCATCAGGATTCATCCTTGGAGCTTGGATATAGGTTCAGTCCAATCTAGACCAGTCAGACCTGTGAGGGGGAGCAGAGTGATTTTCCAAAATGTATTTGGGGACCGTTTCAAGAAGGGAGAATGGATGATAGGCATTAAATCACAGATGTTTCCTGAAATATTTATTTTTAAAATTTTTTATAATAATAAATTTATTTTTTATTGGTGTTCAATTTGCCAACATACAGAATAACACCCAGTGCTCATCCCGTCAAGTGCCCCCTCAGTGCCCACCACCCAATCACCCCCACCCCCCGCCCTCCTCTCCTTCCACCACTCCTAGTTCGTTTCCCAGAGTTAGGAGTCTTCCATGTTCTGTCTCCCTTTCTGATATTTCCTACCCATTTCTTCTCCCTTCCCTTCTATTCCCTTTCACTATTATTTATATTCCCCAAATTGTTTCCTTAAATATTTAGCTATTACTACTTACATTTTATGTAAAACACACATGCTTATGTTTCAGGAGGTCTAGGTTGGAATTTGTTTATGTGTTTTAGTTTTAAAAATTCCTTAGGTTGCTCTGTTGCATACCTGTGGTTGAGAACCACTGATAGTATGATATCCTTTAATTCTTATAGATTGAAATAGTATAGTTCTCAAATAATGCTAGATTTCTGCCTCCAGAGGGCGCTGTTTCTTTAACAAGAAAAGGAAGAATTAATTCCGTTGTTTATAGGCTAAATCTTTAAAAATTTTAATTTAGGAGTTAGCTGATAATGTTCCTGACTTTCTGGTGAGATTGTAAGGATTGAGAGTATTTTGGTTTCATTTATAGTAGAATTTACTAGGAAGTCCAAATTAATACTCTTAACAGTCTCTAAATTACAACTAGAAATATTTAGAAATGTCTTATCAGGGGCAGCCCCAGTGGTTTAGCAGCTTAGCGCCACCTTCAGCCCAGGACCTGATCCTGGGGACCCCGGATCGAGTCCCACGGCAGGCTCCCTGCATGGAGCCTGCTTCTCCCTCTCCCTATGTCTCTGCTCCACCCTCCGCCCCCCATTCTCATGAATAAAAAAATTTTTTTAAAGTCTTATCAAATAATTTAGTGTATTTTTGTGTATACATACAGGAAAAGCTACAATGAAAACTTTTAGTTTCTTTCCATGTTTTTTGAAAATCAAGTATAGTGAGTCAGTTCATGCAGTTCATGTACATATGTTTTCTAATGATTATATTTGCCTCGATTATAAAACAAACAGAATCCTTAACCCTTAGCAAGATGCTTGTGTTGAATTTAAAAATGTTCCCGCCTAGGACTACTGTCTGAAATTTTTCTTTCACACAGCACAGCCACTTACTGCCTTAGATTTCTTTATTTGATATTATACCCTGTGAACGTACTAATAAACTTTTAAAAATACAAATACCCCCTACCCCAAATTACATTTATCATGTTGAGAAAAGTTGTCTTAACTTGGATAGTTTATGGGAAAAGCAAAACCTGCTCTTGGTATAATCTCAGAAAAATAGTTTACAGCTAACCTTTCAACAATGTAGGGGTTAGAGATGCTGATCCTCTCCCCTCCCCCCCTGCCTTCCCCGCAGTTAAAAATTCATGTATAACTTTAAAAAAAATAAGCTGGAATTCATGTGGGGCTTGAATTCATGACCCCAAGATCAAGAGTCAAATCTTCTACTGACTGAGCCCCACAGGCACCCCCAAAATCCATGTAACTTTTGATTCTCCCCAAACTTAACTTTGCCTTATGATAGAAAGAAAAATGTGCTAAGTATTATAGGATAACTGTACGGTTCTGAGTTTTAGGCTTCCCTTATCTGGCTACCTTCTGGATAGCAGTCTAGCTTCAACTCTGTAGTGATCTATATTTATCTGCTTAGATTCAGTAATGGTAGTGAGACATGAAATAGAACTGATTGTGAACACCAGAGCAAAATGCAAAGTGGTAAAGAAATTGGCTTTTAAGTGGTATCAATAAAAGTGTGTTGTGGCATAGTTCTGTGGGCTATAAGCGTTTGCCATCTTAGATATCTGCTCCTAATGCTAGTAGGTTAAAGAGAGATTATGTATTACTGCCATGGCTAATGCACAGTAAATATGACTCCCTTTTCCATTTCGCTCCTGTTTCATGTTTAAAAAAAATCACCCTGTGAATGTTTAATGCCCAAAGTTTTTCTCCCTTACATGTAGATAACTATCGTAAGTTAAGCTAACTTGGGCAATTTGGATAGTTTGGGGTTTCAATTTGCTGGTTGTTTCCATGCAATTCACTCAGTCAGCATTTATTGAGCATTACTAGGTACCCAACACTAATGAGTGTAGGAAAACAAGCATTTTTTTTTTTTTAACATCTGGCTGCCAAGTTCTGTTAGGTTCATTAATTATAGAAGTTTGCTCAAAACAGCACTCTTAGGTTATGATGCTGATTCTCTTTTCATAGATGAGAAAAAATAGGATCTACAAAAGTAATTTGCTCAAGATGTAAAGATAAGTGAAACAGTGGGAACTAAAATCCCTCCCCTTTTCTCACATCCATGGCCCGTATTTTTTATGGGCCATTTCTCCATTATTCATATCAGTGGGATGGTGATTTTTTTTTTTTTAAGATTTTGTTTATCTGTTCATGAGAGGCAGAGACACAGGCAGAGAGAGAAGCAGGCTCCCTACAGGGAGCCTGATGTGGGACTCAATCCCAGAACCCCGGGACCACGCCCTGAGCCGAACGCAGATGCTCAACCACTGAGCCACCAAGGCGTCCCTGGGATGGTGATTTTTAAAATGGCCTCAGATTCTTTGATACTTCTCTTATGAAGAATAGTGATTTATGTTCCCTCCCCTTGAATCTGGGCCAGCTAGTGACTGCTTTAACCATTGGGTACAGTGGAAATAATGTTGTGTGAGACTCTGAGGCTAGGACATAAATGGCAATGGCACTTCCACCTTATTCCAGTTATTCCAAGCATGGAAAACACATGCTTAGAGGCCTGAACTGCTATGCAAAAAGGCCATGCACCTTGCAGCCACTGTGAGGAAGCCAGGCCATGCAACAGGGAGAGGCAACCCATCACAGGTGCCAGACATGCAGTGAGGAAACCTCAGGATGATTCCATCCCTCAGCTTTTAGGTCTTGCTCCAGCCTTCAAGTTGTCTCAGCTGAGGTCTTAGATAGAGTGGAGCAAAGTCATCCCCACTGTTCCCTGTCTGCATTTCTAGCCACTAGAACCTTTACGCATAATAAAATGCTTGTTATTTTAGGCCACTAAGATTTGAAGGTAGCTTGTCACTCAGTAGCTGGATCAACCGGTGACAGAAAGCTCCTTTCTAGCCCACATGGTCTCTTCTTTTTTGCTATTCTTTCACTAGACATATACTCCACGCTAATTTGTTAATATTTATTCTGTGATTGTTTTATTTTCCAACTAGGTTATATATAAACTTCAAGACAGGAAATTAAAAACAATTTCTTTAGCAAGGATTCTTCTATTGACTACTCTGTTGCAAGCAGTATTCTAGGTGAACAAAAACAGACGCAAACTTCCTGCTTTAATGGAGCATACATTTCAGTGGATGTTTTGTACCTACCTTACCTAGGGTACCAAATTTATAGTGCCCAGTAACGTGTTATTGATAAACACTAATGTTAAACTTCTCAATCTTCAGGTTTTTCTGAGTAAACTTGCATTGCATTAAAAATTTTAAAAGACACTACTGGCTTAAGTTGCCAGAAGTAACTGTTTTGAGTCAGAACTAATTTGCTACTCCCATATTTAGTAGTGCGTCAGTAAAATTTTAGTCAATGACATTAATACTAGCTTATCTTAAATTCCTGTTTTATTTAAAGTACTGATTATTTTACTTTATTCTTTTTTAAAAAATATTTTATTTATTTATTCATGAGAGACACAGAGAGAGAGAGAGAGGCAGAGACACAGGCAGAGGGAGAAGCAGGCTCCGGGCAGGGAGCCTGACGTAGGACTCAATCCTGGGTCTCCAGGATCAGGTCCTGGGCTGAAGGCGGCACTAAACTGCTGAGCCACCTGGGCTGCCCTATTTTACTTTATTCTTTTGTTAAGGAGAGACGTTGTAGAAAGTTTGTATTGTGTATGTCAAATTTGTGTTAGATCTCTGAGAGTTGAGAGAAGAAAAATCTTTCTTGGAAACTCCTGTTCCAGTCCTGCTCTAAAAACAGGCATGCAAATGGAATGATGACTACCAGTAGTTGATTTCCTTTCAGTCCAATATGGCAGTGAGTAGTGAGTGGTTAGAGATTGTGAAAATTGGGCAGGGAGGCAAAAAAGCATTAAACTGTGAAATTGGCACATTTTGATTGTTCTTTATTACCGTCTTTTACACTGTTCTGAAAATTTTTAAGGCACACAAACCAAAATACCTAGAAAGGGTTCCTGATTATATTTTTAAAGTTACAACTCAAATGACATCCTCTCCATCAAGCTTTTTATCAAATAAGTAGTAATTATTTCCTCCTTTGTTTACTCAGGATACTTTGTTAAACCTCTGCTATAGCACTAGTCATATTTTGTTACACAGGTCCCCCTTTATATTCTTATGTATATTAGTATATATAAGGATATGTCCAATCCATCCCCAGTGGATGCTTGAAACCTTGGATAGTACCAAACCCTATATATATATTGTTTCCTTCAATATACACATGGCTATGATAAAGTTTCAAAGTTAGACACAGTAAAAGATTAACAATACCCAATAATAGAACAATTATAACAGTGTACTACAATAAAAGTTATGTGAATGTGGTCTTTCTCAAAATACCTTATTGTGCTGTACTCCCCCTTCTTTTTGTGATGATGTGAGATGATAAAATGCTGTTGTGATGAGAGGGAGTAAGGTAAATGATGTTGGCATTGTGGTGTAACATTAGGCTGCTGTTGACCATTTCGTGATATGTCAGGAGGATCTTCTGCTTCTGGACCGAGGTTGACTGCAGTTAACTGAAACTGCAGAAAGTGAAACTATGGATAAGGCTGTGGGGTGGGGTGGGGTTGCAACAATATTGTATCTTTCCCTGGATTGTGAGATCCTTGAGAGTGGGAACTTACTCATCTCAGTGTCTTTATAGTGATCTTATTCATAGACGTGATATAAATTGTATATTGTATTAAACTGTATCTAAATAGAATATGTAACTACTAATGGTTAGTGATACTGAAGTCTCTTCTTAGTCAAAAATCTACACGGCTATTAGTTTTGTCAGAAATATTACATTGCCATCCCCAGCCTATCCCCAAATCAAATTAAATTTAGTTCTCATGCTTTACTGTTCAGGGTGAGAGTTGTTCATCTTCCCTAAGGTGTTTGTACAGAGTATTCTGGGGGCTTGTGTAGCCCCTCCCTCTGAAACAAAACAAAACAAAACAAAACAAAACCTGAGAGGAAGGCAGAGATCATTCCAGTTTTAACTTTTAAGATGCTCCATAAGTTTATGTGAGCCTTTAAAAGAAAACCTGGTCACAGGGATCTTTTGTCTTGGTTACAAAGGCCACAGTGCCTAGTTTGCCGTTCCCCTGTTGCCATTCTATCAGAGTACTGTTGTCTGAGTGAGAACTCACAACTACCATTTCTTCTTTTTCTAGTTTCTTAAGGTGAAAGTTTAGGTTATTGATTTGAGATCTTTTTTCTTTTATAATATAGGCATGCATACTATAGCATTTTCTCTAAGTATGGCTTTCATTGCATCCATAAATTTTGGTATTTTTTTATTTATTTGTTATGTTTTGTTTTTCTTTTTCTTATTTCTCAAAATATTTTCTGATTTGGATCATGATTAATTCTTTGACCCATTGACCATTGATTATTTAATGGAGTCTATTGTTTAATTTCTACTATTTGTTAATTTCCCAAATGTGCTGCTGTTACTAATTTCTAATTTCATTCTGTTGTACTTGGGAGTACATACTTTGAATGATTTCAGTCCTTTTAAGGCTTGTTTTATGGCCATACATATGCCCTCTTCTGGATGGCATCCCATGTTCACTTGGAAAATAATGCATGCACTGCTGTTTTTGAGTGGGATATGCTATAGATGTCTGTTAGGTCTAGTTTTTTTGTATTGTTGATCAAAAATTTTTCTTCTGTGTGTTCAAATCCATTGAACCCTTGTAATAATTTTTTCATTTCATTTATATTGTACCTTTCAACTGTAGAATTTTTTTTAAGATTTTATTTATGTGAGAGAGAGAGAAAGCAAGAGAGAGAGAATGAGCAGGGGGAGGGGCAGAATGAGAAGCAGACTCCCTGCTGAAAGGGGAGCCTGATGTAGGGCTCAATCCCAGGACTCTGGGATCATGACCTTAGCCCAAGCAGACACTTGACTGACTGAGCTACCCAGGCTTCCCTCAACTGTAGCATTTCTACTTAAAAAAAAAAAAATTGTCTTTAATTAATTAATTAATTAATTAATTTATTTATTTTTGACAGGGAAAAATGTTTTTTAATTACGTACTCAATCCATTTGGTGTATTTCAAAAGGTGCAATACTTTTCTTCATTTATCAGTGAAAGAAGTTAGAAATTAACTTCAAAAAAAAATTCAGTAAATGGCAAACAAATTTCCTTGAAAGTCACAGTCACATATATAGTGCATCCTAGAAAAGAGGAGGGGCAAGACAGGTTCCACCCACTTTCATGAGTTTCATCAAATACTGGACCTACTCAAGGGTGGAGAGAAAAGGCAACTTTCAAAAAGGAGTATGTTATTAAATGAGGCATTTACTATACTCCTTCCTAAGAGCACCAGGTGGGGAACAAGTTTTCTTTTTTTTATTTATTTATTTATTTTTTTAAATTTTTTTTTGGGAACAAGTTTTCTAAACTAGATCTAGGAAGTGGAATGTGGAATCAATCCGTCCTCCTCCCCTTAAGGGCTGTCCAATGGTTAATGAATTTAAAAAACATGGCTAAATGAAAACAAACCCCACACACACTCCCCGCACCACCATCCCACCCCACCCCCGCAAAAAAAAAACAAAAAAAACAAAAATAAAACAACAACAACAACAAAAAACTAAATGTCCCAGATCATTCTCCAGAGTGGATGGAGCCCGGGAGCAGCTTCAACAACCCAAATTAGTCTGTTACAGAGTCATCACAAGCATGCCTTGCTTTTAAACAAAAAAAAAAATTTTTTTTTGAAACGACAGAACAAAAACTAGTACTAATCACTTTTCTGACAATACACAATTACTCAAATTAACTAGTACTGAGAGGGGTAAGGGGACCATACCTATATGGGCCTTGTCTCACACGAGTGCATGTGGGTAGGTGCAGGGCATTTGTCATTATTGCAAAAACGAATTTTAATCTTTAATCTTTAGTTTGATTTAACATTGCTTTTAGTACGATGCTGACACCAGTTGTGCAGAAAGGGCTCTGGAGAGATGTTCATAGCAGCACACACCTGCGGCTCTTCTTCGGTTCTGGAGGCTCCAGGGCAGCCAATATTGCTTCGTCAAATACATTCTTTAGGCCTTTCTGTGTGAGTGCAGAACACTTCACATACTTGACCGCCTTCAGGTCACGGGCCAGCTTTTCAGCAGTCTCTGGAGTGATAGGCTTCTGTTTGTTCTTGGCAAGTTTCTCGATAGTAGAGGGGTCATCTCGGAGATCAATTTGGGTCCTAACAAGCAAGAAAGGAGTCTTTGTCTTTGGACAGTGGTGAGTTATCTCAGGCACCCACTTTTCCTTCACATTTTCATATGAGGATGGAGAGACCACTGAAAAACAGACTAGAAATACATCTGTTTGTGGATAACTCAGCGGTCGTAATCTGTCATAATCCTCTTGCCCTGCAGTATCAAAAAGTCCAAGGGTATATGGCTCTCCACCAATCATAACCGTGACTGCATAGTTGTCAAAAACAGTCGGCATATACTCAGATGGAAATTTGTTTGTTGTGTAGGATATCAGGAGACATGTTTTACCAACGGCACCATCGCCCACAACAACGCACTTAATTGTCTGCATTGCTGAAACAGTTTTGTATCCACTTTAAATATATCAAATTCGATGATGACCTCAGCTCCTCTGCCGGGGCCTGTCTTTTTATTTATATTCTCTTTTTGAGGCATTGCTGTATTTTCCTTTAGCTCCTGAGACATGGTTTCCTGTAGTTCTTTGGACATATTTTAAATAGCTGATTTAAAGTCTTTGTCTTGGGGCACCTGGGTGGCACAGTTGGTTAAATGTCTGACTCTTAGTTTCAGCTCAAGTCAAGATCTCGGGATTGTGAATTGAGCCCTGTGTTAGGCTCCCCGCTCAGCAGGGAGTCTGCTTCCCCCCTCTCTCTGCCCCTTCCCTGGTTTATGCACATTCTCTCTTTCTCTTAAAAAAAAAAAAAAAAAAAAGGAAAGAAAAAAATGAATAAATAAAACTTAAAAAAAAATAAAGTCTTTGTCTTATAAGTCCAATGACTGAGCCTCCTTAGTAAGAGTTTCTGTTGATTGCTTTTTTCCTGTGTATGAGTCATACTTTCTTATTACTTTGTATGACTTATAAATTTTGTTGAAAATAGTACATTTAGATAATATATTGTGGTAATTCTGGAAATCAGATTCTCCTCTCTTCCCAAGGTTTGTTGTTTTTTCCTGGTCGTTGGTTGGTTGATTGGTTGTGACTTTTCTGAATTAATTCTATAAAGTCTGTATACTTTTTCCTCTATGACCACTAAAGTCCCTGCTTGGTTAGCTTAGTGGCCAGCTAATGATTGGATGCAGATTTCCTTAAAAACCTGGACCTGATAAGTTCCCAGTCTTTGCTGAAGAACTATATGTGTGTATTGGCACATACCTTAAACACTCAGGCATTTGACAACTCTGCTTTAGGCTTCACTTCCTGCTTGTACAGAGCTTCAAGGTCAGTCATAGGTGAGAGCTGCTTAGAACCTTCTCAGTCTTTTCTGAGCTTATGCACAGCCCTATGCATGTATGTAGCCTTATAGAATCCCAGGAATATGTCAGAGCCTTTAAAGTCATCTATGGATATCTCATAGCCCAGTTTTTCCTTTCAAGCTTTTTAGTTAGTCAGTTGTGTGCCCTGTTATATACTGCCTCAGGCATATGTAATGTTAAATATTTGCCTTTAATTATTTTCAACAAATGTCTCCCGAGAAGACTTTTTGCACTAGACAAACCCCAATTTAAATCAAATAAAGACATCTCTATATGTGGGGCCTTCCAGGGAACCATCAGATAGTTGAAATAATGATAATTATCTGGATATGTGGTTTTGAAGGAGCTCCAACCCCGATCTGTCCCCTTTGATGACTGTCAGGCTACTAGTTTTTACCACAGTTGTGGGATGTTGATTTTCAAGGATACTACAGAGCTGGATCAGGGGAAGAAGAATGGAAATAAGGGCGCACTGAAACTGCAAAGCTCATTTTCTTACCAAGATATGGCTGTTTTTCTTGAAAGAACACTGTTTAGAATATTGCAAGTTTTGAATTAATTTCCAGAGTTCTGGAAAAGTTGATTTTGACAGTTTTTGCTAGTTTTATTGTTGGTTTTATGGAGGAGAGAATGTTTGGAGATCTTTGCTCTGCTGTTTTTGCATCACTCCCATCCTTTCCTATTTCCTCCTCTGAGAAGTTAACTATCTCTTTCTTTTTTTTCTTTTCTTCTTTTACTCTTAGCTTAAAACACCAGCAACTATTCCATTTCTTCTGTGACAGTCCAACTTTATTTTTCTCAGTCAGTGGATGGGGTGGTCTTCTGTGTTCTTGACAACTTCTGTTTTTTTCACTTCTGTTTCTTCTCAGGGTCTTCTTAAAGCTGTGAGAACAATTCAGAATTAATAACTTATAAATTATCCTACCAGACAAAAATGGAAAGGTGATAATGAGGTTGGGGGAAAAAGTGATGTCAGTCAAATAGACTACTATCAGCCAAAAACCCAACATTTTTCATGGACTTCAAATAAATGACTAAAATAATAGACCAAGGAAAAATATAAAATTAATTTTAGAATTTTGAGAAAGCTTTTTAAAATTATTTTCTTCTATAATTGTTTCTAATTTGTATTATTTTGTTCTTTATCAGGATGCCCGACATGCAGCAGAAGGAGAAATATATACCAAACTTAATCAAAAAATTGATGAATTTGTTCAGCTTGCTGATTATGACTGGACAATGTCTGAACCAGATGGAAGAGCTAGTGGTTATTTAATGGATCTTATTAATTTTTTAAGAAGCATCTTTCAAGTGTTTACTCATTTGCCTGTAAGTATACAAATTTTTAAAAATTGTATTGTAATTTTTCTTACTAAAGTATATTTTAGAATTTAATCTTACTTTGAGGTTTACTTGTTCAAACCAACTTCCTAGCTTGAATATTTTCTTTCCATTATTATAGATCCATTTGTGAGGACTTCTAACTTGCCAGTTGTTTCAAGTTTTAATTTATTTTAATTTTATTTTTTTATTATTTATTTATTTATTTATTCATGAGAGACACAGAGAGAGAGTGAGTGAGAGGCAGAGACACAGGCAGAGGGAGAAGCAGGCTCCATGCAGGAGCCTGATGTGGGACTCGATCCGGGGTCTCCAGGATCACGCCCTGGACTGCAGGCGGCGCTAAACCACTGCACCACTGGGGCTGCCCAATTTATTTTAATTTTAATTGGAATAACTAGAACTCTTTTTCTACCAAAACCAAAACAAAACCCTGAAATTCAATGTAGACTTAAATTGAAATAAACTCTAACAGGTGCAATTCTCATAAAAGTCCATATAATCAATGGCTTTTCCAGTAGAAAGGCGAAGAAATTATTCAATATTTTTAGGCCAGAGATTAAAAGAAAAACTGGAACATTGTTTTATCCTGATATATAGTCATATGTGCATCTATATTTTAAATAATCTATTGATGAAACGTTTATAAATAGCAGGGGCATTTGGGCATGAATAGGCTAGAACAGTGGATTCTTCAGATGAGGAATGCAAAGACCAAAGAGATTATGTTGGGATGAACATACTTTCATTAGGTATATTCAGAAATAATAAAACTACTATTAAAACATGAGTGGTGTAGTTTTGTACAAATAAAATAGGAAAAACATTTGTTGACCTTTTTATCTCATAATATGATTAGCTGAACATAAGAAAAAAAACAAACCTAGTTTGAAATAATAAAATATAGAAAGAAAAGAAAAAAAGATGTAGCTGAACACAAAAATATTTAATCTCAAGCCTACCCGACTACCTCTAACCATCTCTCTTGTTTAAAATGGAAAAAAAAAAAGTTATTCTCCTCATTTTTTGACTGTCTCCATCATGAGTTGCTCCAAAGGGCAATTGAGAATAGTTGAAGGCAGGTGTTGCTAAAAAACAAATAGAAGAATTTCCTAAAGAGATTTTAATAGTGTATGTGTGCCAAAGAACTTTTAGAAGCTTTCCCAGGGATTATATTATATTCCTAACTGCTGTCCTTCTGTTGAAAAGGGAACCTGTATATATGTTTAATTCTTGTTTCAACTAATTTCTAAAGAAAGTGTTCCTTAGGCACCTGAGTAGCTCAGCAGTTGAGCGTCTGCCTTCAGCTCAGGTCATGATCCCAGGGTCCCCGGGTCCTGGGATTGGGTCTTGCATATGGCTCCCTGTGGGGAGCCTTCTTCTGCCTCTGCCTGTGTCTCTGCCTCTCTCTGTGTGTCTCTCATGAATAAATAAATCTTTAAAAATAAATAAATAAGTGTTCCTCATATAGTATGGATTAAATAATTGTTGAATTAATTTGAATTCATTTTGTCAGTATACATCCCCAGCCAAAAGCAAACTACAAGAATACACGTGTGTGCACACATATATACACAGATATACACACATCCTATTTTTATGTTGCAATATCTGTTTCACAGCTTGACACAATGTGAAAGGTAGGAATTTTGTGCATAAGTTAGGTAGAATTAAGAGAGTTTATATGTTAGAAATGGTTGGGGCAAATACCTTACTTCAGGAAGCTAACATCTGGAGAGAAATCCTGCTTTCTCTTAAGGTGTAATGTAGTAACACTGAGGGAAACAGACTCCTGGCCTAGCTAGATCATTCATGTAATCTATTATGGTATTTTGTATAGTTTTAGGTGATTCTTCATATGCCATTTTGGATTTTAATGTCATCTAAGAAAACTTTTTCTGTAAGGGAAATAAGCTTTTATACAATGCAGAGCAACAAATGCAATAATAAAATATAGGGCATGATTAAATAGAAAATTATAGTTCACAGCTAAGAAAACAGAAATGGACTTTAACAACAGTATATTCTTATTCAAGAAATAAACTAGAAACATAATTCCCAAGCAAAAATATTAAATTATTGACTGTAATAAGTTTTAACTAGTGTTGATAATTATATTATGGCTTAGTATATTAATTTTCTGAAACACTAAAATTATATGTTCAACTATATTGTTTTCTTTTGAGTAAAGAACAGACGCAGTATTATTAAACAAATTATTTTTCTAAGCAGTATATGTTATATAAGCTACCATTTTTATTTTAATTTTTTTTGCTGTTGTTGTCTTTTGGTGGTTGAGGGGGCAAGAGGGAAAGGGAGAGGGAGAATCCCAACCTTGGGGGTTCTCGATCTCATGACCCTGAGGTCTTGACCTGAGCCAAAATCAAGAGTTGATTACTTAACTGACAAAGTCACCCAGTTGCCCCTATTTGAATGCTTTAAATAAAATAAAAATAATTCCTTAGTTACAGGTTACCCTGGGACCCAGATGGAGGAAGGGGCTTCTAGACTCCTTTAATTCTCAAAGAAGCTTCAGAAGATTATTTATCACATTTAGTTTCAAGTCAGCTTAAGCAAAAGTAGCTATCCCACTTACAGATACGAAGAGTTAAGTAGTGGCCATGTTCCCTGTCTATCCTAGTTTTGACATTGTTCAAGGTCAGTGCAGTGAGTTAGAGTCAGTGGGATCTCTGAGACCAAGGACTACTCTTGAATAGTGCAGGTATTGGCCATTAGTGTAAATAATTGGACACAGAAGTTGAGTCTGTGGGATAAAACTTTGATCCCCCCAACCCTAGAAAGTAACTAAAACAGAACACTTAGTATAAAAGCTCCATTCTTAGCTTCATTGCATATTTAGTTTTTGTCACTCCCTGCCACTGTTCCAAAAGAGTATTTTCTCAATCACAGGTAATTCGCTGACCACATTGCCTGGTACAGGTTGCATTGGTTCCCAAAAAGTCATAATCCAACCAATAGAATTTTGTTGTCTGCTCACAAGGTATGAGAACAATAGAAATTAATGGATAATAACGATTTTGATGGGAGACCAGGAAAAGAATTTTGTTATTTTCACTTTGTAACTACATTGTGGTAGCAATAGGAAGCTGTAGAATTTGGAAGACCGCAATAATATTCACTGTAGGTATTTCTTATTTGTAGGGTTGGATGAGTGAGAGAGTTGGTATATTACTTCCCTCACCTGTTTCTCTTTACTTGCTCTGTTTTAGCCAGTGCAAGTTTATGTAGCAGATGAAAAAGTAATTTAATATGCTTCTATATTAAAATATTTATTCATCTTCATTTCCCCTTGCTCTAGCATAGAGGCCAGGCTTTCCACTGACCATAGAAAGCAACAGCAAGCTAAATAGGCAGTATTTGCAGTAATGACTGGTATTACTTCATTACCCAAAATGTTAAGCTGCCCTGTTAAATATATTATCTGCCTCAAGGGAACTTGCCTTTTTCTGACTCAATTAAAGCAAACCCATTTATCTTTTATTGTTCTTGTGGACCAGGTTGCTGAAGTGAGGAGAGCATAGGATGGGATCTAGAATTAGAACAACTTATGCTTGAATTTTAGATTTGTGATTTACTAACCATG
This sequence comes from Canis lupus dingo, assembly GCF_003254725.2. Taxonomy (NCBI): domain Eukaryota; kingdom Metazoa; phylum Chordata; class Mammalia; order Carnivora; family Canidae; genus Canis; species Canis lupus. The sequence goes on from NC_064270.1 coordinate 7,420,683, forward strand.
GGGTCCTGGCAAGTTGTTTAACCTCTGAACCTTTTACCTTTTGCAAAATAGGCATAATCCATTTTCCTATAAGACTATTATAGGATGAATTGAAATAGTGTCTAAAGATATTGCTTGTCAGGGTGCTTGGCATAAAGTAAGTATTAATAATAGATGTTAATTTTGTATTTTCTTCTCCTTTCTTCCCTCTGTTGCTGTTTTAAGGTCTTTTGTAGTATTAGTTTCATTTTTAATATGCTTTACTTTTTTTCTTGTTGTATATATGCCTACATTTTAGCTTGATATTATTTAGCTCTGAGCTTTATACTTTTACATTATGTAGCCATTAAAACCTTTAATTGTGAAAGATATTCACTTTAGAAAGCATATTTATGTGAATACTTATAACTTGAATATACTGCTTATAATGGCTAACAGATACCAGTGAAGTCTGTTTAGTATATGAAGTAAATATTATTTCATCCCTAAATTAATATTCTTGGAATCAGCAGTTTTTACTATTTCATATGTATAAGTAGCCCTTCTTGTTTCTAGTATTCTTTTTCCTGACAATAGAAAATACAGCTAAGTATAGAAGAAATAAAAATTACCTATTAACTTGTCAAAGGATAACCACTGTTAACATTTTGACATGTATTTTCTTTCATATTGGCAAGTCATTTCCTTTTACACAATTATGAGACTTAATTTAAGTCTAATTTATAAGTAAGTTTCATTTTTTTAAAAATAAGATTTTGTATTAGCTAGAAAATTTAAAATGAAAGGAATTTTTTAAAGTATTAAATATTCATTCACCACTTGTACGTATGTAAATAGAAAAAGTTGTTGAGCAGCTTAAACATACCTAGTTATTTTTCATGACGACTGCCAAGTGGAACTCTAACTCTGTGAATGTACTGCTTTAAGACTCAGCATTGGGGCAGCCCTGGCGGCCCAGCAGTTTAGCGCCACCTTCATCCCAGGGTGTGATCCTGGAGACCCCGGATCGGGTCCCATGTCAGGCTCCCTGCATGGAGCCTGCTTCTCCCTCTGCCTGTGTCTCTGCCTCTCTCTTTCTCTCTGTGTCTGTCATGAATAAATAAATAAAATCTTAAAAAAAAAAAAAAAAAGACTCAGCATTGGTCTGTTCCTAGAAAGAACAATGAACATTTCCTTTCTTCATAAATGCTAATAGTCATGTGTTTGTTTCAATAAAGATATTTTGTTGATTTATAACCACTAAAGGCTATGTATAAATGGTAATAATGACTCTTTGATTTCTTCATATGTGATTGGCAAAGGGGACCCAATTTACCCAAATTCTATACTAACAAATGGTTATTTTTTACAGTAGAAGTCAATAGAGGATATGCATTCATGATTCAGTTGCACATATTTCTTCCTTTCTCAGAACTCTATTTTATCTTTAGCCATAATGTAATTTTCTTTGCTTATATTTGCTATTACGCTTGAGTTGTTAAGTAAACTAATCTTGTTTCTGTTTGAACTGTAAGCATCAACTTTTCTTCTAAGAAAAATAGCATTTTCCTTTGCTTTCAAATATGCTTAACTTTTGGTTTTCTGCATTAATAGAAATCTTGTGATGAATAGTAAAAAATTAGACATGACTTTAAAGAATAATGAATTTATCTTTGGTATCTTTATTATGAATAGATGCCTGGAAAGCTGTTTATTAAAAGAATATCTATTGGGGTGCCGGCGCTTGGGTGGTTCAGTCAGTTAAGCAACTGACTTTGGCTCAGGTCATGATCTCAGGGACATGGGATCGGATCAAGCACTGTGTTGGGCTCCCTGCTCAGTGGGGAGTCTGCTGCTCCCCCCTTCCTCTCTTAAATAAATGAAATCTTTTTTTAAAAAAAATCAAAGACTATCTATTAATAGAATCATTTCTCCCATATCTTTTTCCCTAAGATTAGAGATGCCTTACTACTGAGAGAATTGGCTTTAGAATAGTGATGGGAGGGACACCTGGGTGGCTCAGCGGTTCAGTGCCTGTCTTTGGCCCAGGGCGTGATCCTGGAGTCCTGGGATCAAGTCCCACATCGGGCTCCCTGCATGGAGCCTGCTTCTCTCTCTGCCTGTGTCTCTGCCTCTGTGTGTGTGTGTGTGTGTGTGTGTGTGTATCTCTCATGAATAAATAAATAAAATCTTCTTAAAAAAAGTAGTGGTGGGAATTATTATGGGAGCCTGTTCTGCACATTTCTTCCCAACTGTGCATTCAGTGACATCACATTAGTAGCCATAGGTAGGAGTAGATATAGACTGAGGAGATCAGCAAATCTTACAAATGAAGGCTTTTTTCCCAAGAGAATTGTTAAGCATCTATTAGCATAGCATTAAATACAGTGTATATTTTAAAACCACATTGCCAAAGAAAAATGGTTTACTTCTGATTAACAAGAAATGAATCAGAGTATGTGTTCAATAATAAAATTATAGTAGGAACTACTTTGAAGACAGGGAAATTATCTGATCTTTAAATTCTGTATCTACTTCCCCATCTAGTTCCCTTTTAAGGTTTTTTTCTTGTTTGGGTGTTTACTTTGAAGGATTTTTCCCTTGGCTTAATTTTTTGCTTTCAGCCATAAGTGTTTTGTTGATGGCCTAATTTAGTATCCTTTGTAAATTCTTTATGCTTTATGTATCTGGTGACACTAACTTCTTAATTTGCATTTTTATTTCCAAATATTTTGAAACATATTATGCTTGCTTTAAGTGAGAAACAAATATATATGCAATAATAAATGAAGATAATTTGGTCAGGAACAGAACTGTTCTGTTATGTAATGTAACTTTATATGTTATGTATGTTATGTAATGTAACTTTAAAAGTCATTCTCTCCTCGGGGCACCTGGCTGGCTCAGTGTGTAGAGCATATGAGTCTTGATCTTGAGGTCTTAGGTTCAAGTCCCACATGGATGTAGAACTCACTTAAAAAAAATTATTCTCTTCTTAAAAAATTTTTTCTGAAGATGCAGCACTATATTGAAAATTTTAAGATTTGGGGTCTGGGCCAGATTCTTCTAATTAGTGCTGTGAAAATAGATAAATCGTTTAACCTCTGGGTCAATTTGTTAATATCTGTATCGTTTCATAGAGCCTAAAATAAAGGTTGTTTTGTTAATACATGTACATAGAAATAAGTCAAATAGTCCAGAATAGTTTGGGATGGAAAGTAGCTCCTTCCTCACTCTTTCCTCATACCCAGTCCCACTTTCCCAGACTGCCATTTTTTAATGTATGTTTTTATTTCTTCTGGTGGTTATCTTAAAAGATACAGACTATCTAGTGATTCTCTGCTATGAAAGATACGCATGCATAAATATTTATACTCCTATTTTCTTGTTCCTTCTACTTTAGTCCGTATCTTAATTCTATGTAAGACAAAGATATGAGCTTCCCAACCCTTTGCTTTATTAGTTCTTTATCTACTATCTTTTGATAACTACAGAAGCCTTTGTCTCTAATTTCAATTGTACCAGTTGCTGTCTGGAATTGCTGGAATTGGTGTGTAGCTATTAACCTGGTGTTTTCTTTCTCTGCTCTTTGGGTAGGGAACTGTGTCCTGGATTCTGCATGTTTTTATTTCTTCACTGATTGGTTTTACTAAACTGCCTTATAACTTCCTCCTATTTAAATCCTTGCATATTGCAGTGTCTTCTGTCCTCATGCTTGATAGTTTAGCTGGTTATATAATTCTAGTTTGACTAGCTTTTTCTCTGATATTTTTCATGGCATTTCTCCATTGTCTTTTGGCATTTAGGTTTTAGGATTTGTTTTTTCTATATAATTCTAGTTTGACTAGCTTTTTCCCTGATATTTTTCATGGCATTTCTCCATTGTCTTTTGGCATTCAGGTTTTAAGATCTGTTTTTTTCATTCTTAATATTCTGAAATGTCATGGGGATGTGTGGAAATGTGGGCTTTTATTTTAGTCACTTATCTCTTTACTTAGCAGCCCTCCTACAAAAACTGTGTTTCCTTTTTCAGTGTAGGAAGATTGTAATCTATTATTTTTTAGATAACTTTGTTCCCTCCAATTCTTATCTTCTCTTTTCTGGACTCATTTAGTTAGATGTTTGATTTCCCAGATTGATTCTTTTTATCTTTTATCTTTTTTGTTCTGTGTTTTAGGAGACTTTCCCAATTTTATTTTTCAATGCTTCTATAAAATATTTTGTTAATTTAAATTTTTTAAGGAACCACTTCTGTTTTTAAGTGTTCCTTTGTCACAAAGTACTGTTCTTTAAAAAAATGAATATATTGTCTTTCAAATCTTCATGAGTATTAGAGGATTTTGTGGGGTGTTTTTGATGGGTATTTTCAGTTTCTTAAATTATCTGTATTACCCTTGAATAGATTTTTTTGTTCTTTATTTTGCTTATTCTCTTTTAATAAAGAAGGCACAGAGAGCTGATATGAGTTTACTTTGCTACTGTGTACATACCCTTTTCTTGGTCAACTGACCTACTCAATTCCCCTGAGTAGGAATTGACTGGGAATTTTTTAAAGATAGAGGATCATTTTGCCTAGGATTCTTTACCTTGGAGTGAGCAGGTATGGAGCTAACCATGAGATTGTGGCCTCATCTCTTCAGGGCCAACTTCATGTATGTGGGACCTATGCAGTTGCAGGGGATCTAGAGTTTAGAAGGCTCCTGCATGTGATTTGGTGCTCAGCTGTTGTTTTCTTGCAATTATTAATAATTTTTCAACAAAGGGCCCCACATTTACCTTTTGTACTGAGCTTCATAAATTATGTAGCCTTCTCTGCCTCTCTTTCCATTATTATCACTCCATGCCAGAATGAGCAGAGCTCTTTTTCCCTCTCTTCCTCATCCCTTCCACCTATGCCAGAAGCCTCAGCTCTCCTCTAAATGTTCTTTCATTATGTAAATTGCCTCTGCTCTGTAGGTAAGGGATCATTGGCATAGTTTGAGAAATCATTAATTACCTTCCTTATTTTTCCATCTCATTTCTCATTTCTGTCCTCTCTCACACATCTCATCTCTGGACCTCTCATACACAGCTGACTCTCAGGTCCACTGTAGTTCCCTGTTAGCAAATAATGGGCAGTGTCTTTCTCTTCTTTGTTTCATCTACTTTCTGTCTTCCAGAAATAATCTCTTTATGAATTCCCCAAGCATTTTCTTTTTTTTTTCCCCCCCAAGCATTTTCATTTTCTCCACTCTTAAACATTTATTCATTTTTTACAATTCTGTGCTTTTTATTTCACTTCTATCTCAGGGCAGATGGGAAGCAAAGACATTAACTTAGTCTACCATCTTGATTCTGAACAACCTGCTTCCTTCTCTTTGAAGTAAAATGATTGGATTAAGTCATCTCTAGGGTCCTTATATATAATACTATGTTTCTGAGTATCATTATTTCATACAGTTGTAAAGTCCCAACCTAACATAGATTTATTTATTCTGGCACCTTATTTTCTCTTTAAGCCCTACCCTTTTATGTTCTTTATTCTTTGGTTCAAACTTTCTTCTGAGTTAGATATATGGGTTTACATGTCCTTTTACTTGGCTGAAAATTGTAAAGGAGAATTTTAATAGTCATCTGTACAATCAGAGGTTTTAATCACCCTCTCTTTCATGTGACACCAGAAAGAATTATATAGAAAATACAGATTGTAGTTTTAAAATCATAATACAGGCAGCATTGAATACGCTTTAGTGCTTATCAAGTGAAAACATAACTGTATATTGTATATATATGCTTACAAATTGGTTTTCCTTATTTGGATATTAATTTTAAATATATGTAATGGTAATGAATCACATTGATCTGATTTTTTGCCCATAAGTCATAAAAATGATATGATGTGAACTATGATGAAAGCATACCAAGTCCTATGACTTACATGGCATTCATGTTAAATGTTGTTGCCAGACTTTTATTGACTTTTATTGGAAGTTAAATCTAGAAAGGACTTAGAAATTATCTGGAGTCTAGTCCAGTCTTCCAGAAGGGTGAGTTGTCTGACTAACACAGTTGCCAGCCCACTGCTTACTAGGGTTAATTAGGATGATCGAGCTGGCTATTCCTCTATTACTGTTTGTGTGTGTGTATGTGTGTGTGTGTTTAACTCATTGGGTGTTTGGTGAAGAGGACAGCTTCCCACACAGAGGGGCACCTTCAATGTAGGCTATATCGGATGTTGGGCTGCCACTAATAAATAGATTTTGAATTTCATTGACCTAATATAATAAGGTTAAATCCATGTTTCAGGGTAAATATCTTTTTCTTAAAAAAATAATGCTTAAATATTATATAGTTTATTATCAGAATTTTAGAAGTAAATTAGATAATTTTTAAAACTTAAACAGTAAAAAAAAATTAAAACTGGTAAAGTTCTTGGTATTTTAATACTAACTACTTGATTAGGTAAACAAGTTTGGAGGAGGATTTATCTGATTGGTATTGATGTAAAAATTCACATACAAATCTTCCAAATAAAATGATCACATTTATGTAATAAATTACTGCCTTTAAATTATAGCAAACACAGAGCCAGCTTGCTTGTTTTGTAGTGTATTTTGCTACTTTTAAACACTGCTTCTACTGCTATTGGAATACATTTTCCTTTTTTATTTGATTGCCTGGCTGACTTCCTTCTCAGACTAACAGCAGTGATCATGCAGCCATGACGGTAAGTAAATACAAGCCAAAGCTAGCATGTAAATTAGATAATAGTGAACTTCCTGCAGGCTTATTTTTCTCTCCTTAGGTATTAATAGTAAATCCTAATTATTTGGGCAGTATTTTTCATATGATTGTAGTTGTGTGGAAAACCGCATTTGAAGGCAACAAACAGTATTTATTTTGGTGAAGCAGTCGGGGATTCTCTGGCACTTGATTGCGAAAGTTAGTATTATGGTGCATCTGTGGTGAGTGCAGTGCTTTGGGAAGCCTCTCTGGTCACCTCATGCATGACAGGGCACAATTTGCAGATATTTTCCTCATCTGTAAAATGAGATCAATAAGAGTACATGCCCTATAGACTTTTGTGAAGGTTAAATGAGGTAGTATACATAAAATATTTAGAAAAGTGCCTGGCATATAATAAACACTCAAAAATATTAGTTATTATTATTACTTATAAGACTATTTATGCTTTTCCTGAGTGCCTTTTCTCTACAGACCTTTCCCAAACTCCACTTGTAGAAATCTACCTTGGTACGTAACCAAGTATGATTCATGACCTAGTGCAGATTTTTCTTTTTCACTCCAAACCCAGTACTGCTCTCCTGAATTGCCTTAGTTTTTATATTTTTTCATTACTTCATCATATTTTGCATTTTACTGTGTTTCTTGCTTCATTCCACCTCCAGTTGTGAGCTCTTAATGGCCAAAATAAAAGCTCATAAGTATTTTCTGAGTGTGCAGATATTAAAAACTGTTACCTTAAAAAAAAATCTCAACTAGCTTTTGGAATCTAAATGTTTCTAACATTTCTGTTCCTATTCCTATTATTGAAATTCAGATTTTATTATAATTGCTTTCTGATTAGTGTCTGCCAGTAGTCTCTCCTCACTTCAGTTCATCATACATACCAGTGCCAGATTATTCTTTCTAGAGCACAATCTAATCATATTTCCCTGTTGAAAAGCTTCAGAGTCTCTTGCTTATCTAAAGTAGAAATTTTACAGGCTAATGAAAAGAAGTTATGTCAGCGTATTTCCTGACCATTGCTCAACATGGGTATTCCAAGTAGAAAATTCATTGTGTCCTGGATTTTTCATTTTCTACCTTGGCTTCATTTATAACTGTAAAAATACTGACTCACTTCCCAAAGCATCTGTAATACTAACGCTCTTCCCAAAGCATTTGCTAATTCCACTTAACCATATGTGGATACTTTGTCCCACTTTTACATTACTGTTTATATTTTGTCATATTACTATAGCTGTTTGAAGACTTGCCTTCTTTCCACTATTAGAATTTAATCCCTTTATGTCAGGAACTATTATCCACTCATTGTATCTTCTGTAGCACCTAAACAATATTTTACACAGAAGAAGTGCTTGATAAGTATTTTTTAAGTTAACAAGAATGAAATAGTAAAGAAATAGACTGTTATAAAAATCATTTTCTTGTATGCATTGAGTGTAAAAAATATACTTCAAGAATCAGAATTTTTGAATCAAATTTATTTGTGAAGTACAGAATACTTTCTAGTTTTGAAGAGAAAGTTTATAGTCTTATTCACAGGAAAAAATTTGGAAAATGTCTGTATGAAATTTATTTAGTACAGGTGGTGTCAGTACTGATTAAAAATATTTGTCTGTTTACTCTTTCCTTGCATATCTCCGTGAAAGAATAACATAATAATTCAAATTACAACTCTTTTCACACCTGTAAATTGCGTAGTGATTTAAGCAAAATAAAAGACCTGAGAGTACCAAAATAATGGTTGTGAATTCCCAGCACTAAAAACACTGAAGAGACAGATCCTCAGGCTTTCACTTCAGCCTTTTCTTCATTTGTGTTAAGTACTTCGAAAGCTTGTTTACAGGTTTCCAGCAGATAAATCATACACATGTTCAAAATACAGAAGTCATGTTCAGAAGTGATACTGATTCTGCTGTCCAAAAAAGCCCCTCAGATTGTTTCTTGTCCTCTATTTATGAAGGCAGGGATAGATTTGAGGATCAGGTTTATATTAATTGGCATGAGAAATTTTAAAATGTTTGGCACTTAAATATTCAGTGTTTTGAAAAAATTACTTATATGAGATAGTTCTTTGGTGATAAATGAACTAATGATAAATGTCTAATGACATTTTTGATATTCTTTTCCATACTTTATAAAAAATTAATTCAATTAAGTACAAACCAGGGCAGCCCGGGTGGCTCAGCGGTTTAGTGCCACCTTCAGCCCAGGGCCTGATCCTGGAGACCGGGATTGAGTCCCATGTCAGGCTCCCTGCATGGAGCTTGCTTCTCTCTCTGCCTGTGTCTCTGCCTCCCTCTGTGTGTGTGTGTGTCTCATGAATAAATAAATAAATAAAATATTTTTAAAAAGTACAAACCAGTAATGGTACATTAGTGCACTGGAGATAATTAAAGAACTTTGAGAGAGAATATAAATGAAAAAACTGAAAACAGTCAGCCCACTCTTAGAAATAGAATTTGTATTTTTTCTTAGGCTTTTTATTTTTTTAATTTGTAGTTTTTTAAGTAAGCTTTACACCCAACATGGGATCTGAACTCATGACCCTGAGATTAGGAGTTAACATGCTCCACCAAATGAGCCAGCCCTGGCCCTCTTATGTTTTTTCTTAAGCTTTTTGTTAATGTAATAAAAGTTAAGTGATTGTCACTACTGCAAGTTAATTGAAAGAAAAAAAAAAAAGAATCACTTTTTAGTTGAAAATGAACATAGTTGAATTTTATAACTTTAATCCTTTCAAGTATTTATTAAATTGATGCTAGCCAGCATCATGGTGAGAGATTTAATTGCATTAAGTTGTATTCTGTGTGTGTGTGTGTGTGTGTGTGTGTGTGTATAGCATAGCACACTTAAATATTTCCTGCTGTCAAAGGTTGTAGGAAACAGCATTTTGATTCAGGGCATAATTGGAAGAAGTAGTAGTAAAAAAAAAAAAAAAAAAAAAAAAAAAAAAAGAAGTAGTAGTGATAAAAGGCTTTTAGTTTAGAAGGAAACACGTGAGAGATTTAGTAAAAAGCTTATGGATTAGGAGAGAACTCTAAGACCTGACCAGTAAGTAACAGATCAGGGAGATATAAATGAAAATAATTAGAATGGATTATTATCAGTCCATAGACTAAATGTATGTGTATGTATACAGATATATACATATGCACACTTAAAAAGATTCTGTAACTTTACTCTTTAACAGCTATCAGTGAAATAGACTGTATCATTGGTGATGGCTTTATGAGCAAGGTACCATTCTGAACAGGAAGAATCAGTACTAAAAACAAATGAAAATGCAGTGTCTGGCAGTTTTACTACCAGGTGGCAACAGAGAATTCATGTTAAGAAAGTTAATTGAATTTTTGCAGATAGGAATGGTAAATGGTATCTAGGAATGCAAATGGTATCTTCCCCTTTAAACCTGTATCCCACAATGGAAAGAAAAATATAGAAGATAATTTTTCCCCAAAGTTAAATGGACAATAGTTGAAATGGGATGATATTTACATCCATTTACATATTTAGATAAATTAAATTAAATTAATTAATTTTAACTTAAATTTATTATTCTTCCTTCTTTTTTGGTATGTTTTTTCCTATTTAGGGACTAAAATATGTGGTTAAGAGATTGAGTTTGAATTATGTTTTATGAGCAAACAAAGGCAGCAAAAAAGGAAGTCAGATCCTCTAAAGAGAAAGATAGGAAATGGTAGCACAGATGGAGTTGGAAGTTTCCTGTCTAAGCCTCTATCCAGTGATGCCAAAGAGCCTGTTTTTCTTTTTTTTCTTCTCTGTATGGAGCCTACCAGGAAAGGAAAAGGGTGAAGATAGAGCTGATGGGAGAGGTAGAACAGCCTTGGTGCATTTATATTTACAGTATGTTAGCAGGTCAGAGATAACAAAATTCATCAGACCACCATGGTGATATATACTTATAAAAAACTTATGTAAGGTGCTATATATGAAGGGAAGAAGATTGAACTTTGGGAAATCCCACCAAAGAAACATGTTCAGACAAATATGAAATATAGGGAATGGATTCAGAAAATGAGCAACATTTTAATCTCTTCCTTTTCTTTCATTCAGGAGACTTTAGGCATTGTAGGAAAGCTGTCATGTTCTTTTAGATCTTTTACTTATGAAAATTGGTATGTTAAATGTAGCACTGAGATTAAAACCTCTGTCAGTTCTTTGGAAACAAGAAGAGAGCAGTTGGCAAAGGCCTACTGTAGATATCTATAAGGACTTACTCTTTACTCTGAGTATTGCTGAATGTCATTTGCAAGATGGTCTCTAGAAAAAAAAAAAAGGTAATTAGATAACTTACCTTGATCACTCCCTCCCACTTTGTATAGGTTTTGTCTTTTTAAAATCTATATCCTCCCTCCACTTGATTCCTCTCCCTTACTCTTAAAAATCCCATTCCTCAACTGGAAGTGAATCTAAAAGTATCTACCCAAACCCCATTCCCACATTCTAGGACAGCCCTGTGAAATTACTTATTCAGGAAGTCCTTGACATTCTGGGTGAGTATACCCCAAAACTTTGAGAATTTTCAAATTTGAGGATACTGCTATGCCATGTAATTTCTTTCAGAAAATGCTGTGAAATATAACTGAAAAGTATAGACCTCAATAAGAGTTATTTTATCCATGTCAACTAACAGAAGACAGCAGAGCCACACTGAGTTGGGAAGTTGGGACTTTGTATTCAGTCTCTGAGTGATAGATACCCCCCATACCCATTTCATAGAGCATGTTATTCAAATATGTGCCTCAGCAAATGAAGCCCTACTTGTACTGGACTCTGAAATTCTTAAAAGGTTGAAGCCTAAATTTCAATCCTTGAATAACAAAGGCCTGCTTTGCACTATACTTTATATATATGGCAGCATTTATGATATGTCAGCTACCTGCCTACATATATTAATAAGAGAGTCATTTGGCTTGAGTGACATTTGTCCATTTTACTATCATCTGGAAAGTATTTATATTGTCTAACGTATTAGTGATTCTGGCAACTTCTTTGCAAATTTTAATTTGTACTGGGATTGCAAACTGTAGTACATTTTAATGATTAAATAGCCTTAATACTCTAAGCTGGATGCTTATGTAAAGAAATGAGGATATGACTCTGCTATCAGAGAGCTGTTGCTTTTAGAACCGTTCTTGGGATGCTCCAGTATTTCACTCTTATTTCTGTGACTTAGCCGTAGTAATCAGTCACCACAGGGAAAATTACAGCTCATCTTTAACTTCCCCTGCTTTTCTTATAATTGCCAAGTGAGGAAACTTATAGAGCCCTAATATTTTATTGCTTCCCTACTTAACATATGCCTAACTGCCCAATTTTCTATTAACAAGTAGATATAAGAGGAACAGGGAGACCTGGGTGGCTCAGTGGTCGAGCATCTGCCTTTGGCTCAGGTCCAGGTCATGATCCCTGAGTCCTGGCATCAAGTCCCACATCGGGCTCCCTGCATGGAGCCTGCTTCTCTTTCTGCCTGTGTCTCAGCCTCTCTCTCTCTGTGTCTCTCATGAGTGAATAAATAAAATCTTAAAAAAAAAAAAAAAAGAGGAATAATGCCTGTCAGCTTCCACACAACATAAACTAGCTTCCTCTTCTTGTCAGTCTGGGCAAAAGTGCATGCAGCTTTCACCATTTTATCTTGATTTCTGATATTCTCAATTGCTTGGAAGCAGAGGCATTTCTTTAAAACCTTGACTTCTTCTAGACTTTGCTTTGCTTGTCTTTGCATTCTCTTTCCACCTATTAAAGGTAAAACAAATTGGAAGATAGCATGGACCTGCCATAACATCAACAGTGATACTTACAGAAAGCTAAAAATCTGGATATTACATGTCATCTAAGGCCATGTTCAAAAGATTAAAAAAAAAAAATTAAAAGGCCACCAAAATTTGATGAGCCCAGTGGTTGGAATAAGGAAGTTTTGAGTGAAAGAGAAATTGCCATATATTATAGCTGTCCTAAAATTTTCCCAGTTTGGGGAAATTTTTTTCTTGACTTTAAGATAATTGTGTTCTATTTAATCTGTATGCACGTGTGTGTCCCCATGTCTCCGGGAGCACGCATTTATGTTAATCTCATATCCTTATGATTGGGAATTTTTAGGAGAAAAGCCTGAAAGGGGAGAATGTGAATTTATACTTCACTGCAGAGATTATGGTTTACTGATGTGGTAACCACTTCTTGTGGGGTTAAAGCTTCTTTAGGTAGGGACAGAAAGAGTATGAGAGGAATATAGAAGTCTAAAAGAGGTATTTTGGAGAATGTTGAAGGTGTTTAGAGTTGGGTGTATTTGTGTATTTCGATAGACCTATGAATGTTTTTGGCATAATCTCAAAAATCTATCTTCAAGATAGTGTTAAAATTGTTATTAAAACTTACTGAAGGAATTCATCTTGATATTTAAACCTTTATAACTCATCCATTCTGTATTGGGAATGAGACATTTCAGTGTTACATATGTCAGTGTTAGAGTGTTCAGCCAGAAGCCTATTTTACTAGAAAAGAGAATCTTTGTGCATTTGTGAAGTCATTTTAGGGAAATTTTCATATTTTATACTAATGTTTTAGGTATGTTTTTTCCTGACTTATTTAATCAGGACTTTTAAACATATTATTAAAATAATTTAAATTAAAAATTAATTAACATAAGAGCAAGATGTAGTTTTATATAATAAAACTCTAATTTTTTTTTTTACTGTAATGGTTTTTATATAAAAACAGAAGGTATAATAAATTTCATAAGTTAAAATACCTACTTTTTAACTAGGCATCTTTTTTCATATATCAGTTAGGAAATTGTTTCTAATTTTAGTGTTTACTTCACATTTGATGAAAGACCTCACTCTCTTAGTCAAACTATTTGTCTTAAAAAAGGCTAAATACATTGTTGGCCTTTGGGAGACTGACCAACTAGTTCATCAATGCTTCCCTTTCTCTTTTGCTTTAACTCTGGAAACACTATTTCATCGTCTTAAGTGGAATTTATGTAGCAAACTGAGAGGCAATGAGTCTGAATATTATGGCACTATTATACCACTTTAATTTAAATAGCTTAAAAAATTAATAACAAATAATTGTAAAACACCGTACAGAATCAGAATTAATTAATAAGTTCTTTTGCCAGTGTTAGATTTACTATTCAAATTGACCATGGTTTTATTTGTTTTCCAGATTTTTCTGACAAGAGTTACATAACCTTTTAAAGCAAAATCTGTTACCAATTTAAAGAATAATAAATGCAATGCACAATATTTTTGAGTCTATATATTTCTTTTTACTTAAATAAAAAAGTAGTTTATTGTGCAAAGTTGACCTTTTGTGGGAATATAAATAAAGTAAAGTGGATTCTCCTGGGATCATTAAGGAAGGGAGACCAATGCAGAAAGAATGGTTGTGATTTCAAGAGCACATTTTTATGTTAAATGTGGTTGAGAAAGAATGAAAGCAGTATTGAAAAATGGTTTCAAATAATTACTGTTGAAATCAAACCTTTCTTTTTTTATTAGATCTTTGAAATAAGAGAATGGTGAGACAGAAATGAAAACTTCAAATGAAAATTTAAATGTGTCAAATTAGTTTTTAAGTATTCTACATTTCTTCTATTGTTATGAGTAGGTCTATCAAAATATTACTTTGAAACCAAAACAGTTTTGAGCCAAAATCTAATAAAATCTGTTGTATTTTTGTTACCATGTCATTTTGTGGTGTTTCAAAGGAAATGGAGTATCTTTATCCTAATCTATAATAGTAAATTATTTTAGAAATTTGGCTTGACATACAAACAGATGTGTTTTCTTGAGTCCTTTTAAACTGAGGGTTAGTGGTTTGTGGTTTATTGTTCCTGTGATTGGCATTAAAAGCTTTATTTCACAGCTTGCAGTGAGGGACTATAGGGTAGAGAGTGGCTGTGTTCCACAAACTAAATTCAAAAAGTGTCAATCAAGGTCTCACATAGGTTGCTTAGAGAATGAGTTTTCTTACTGATTTCACCAAATGTCGCCTCATGCTGTCTTTGATTGGCACAGCCTGGCAGGGAGGATGGATGAATCTGTCACCGACTGGTTAATTGTGTTGCTGGTCTCAGTCTGACATCAGGTCTTTGACTCTTAAGTGGCTCAATACAAAACAAATTAGCAGATTGTAGTCATATTTCTCATTCTATATGCTTTGACTTTGTTGAATGCAGTCCATAAATCATATTGACTGACACACAAGTAAATGATGAAAGCTGCTTTTGAGACATGGATCTAGAAAGCAGCACTGTGAAGGTGCCATGGAAGGATGCATATGGTTGACCCTTTGGGAATTTCCTAGGAGCCAAATGTCTCCTTACCACAATTGTTCTTAGAAGAAAAGCTTTGGGGTAATGCAAAAAGGATCTAATATGTCAGCAGATTCTCTTTTACAAGTTCCTTTGAAATCTAAGAAGTTTGTCTAAGGGTTTTCTCTCTTTGCAAGTTGTTTTTCAGCAAAATGTTAGAGGAGGGTAAAAAAGGAGTTACCTTTAAAAGTTTGGCAGGTGTTTTTACTTATTGAACTTTGTGTTAAAGAGAAAGAAAATGTTAGTAGTTGCAATTAATTTTTCAGATGAAGGCTGCAGAAATTCCTACGTGCTTGAAATATATTCATTATTTTGGTTTTGTTTGTTAAAAAACAGCATTTCTAATGAAAAAGGCTAGTTTTTAAAGATAGTTGCAAACGCACTTAGATTACTTTTGTTCTAGAAAATGATAATATTAAGAATGTCCACAATAATAGTAATAATAATGTTCAGAAAGGGGTGTTCTGGTTATACCAAAGTGTGCCAAGGGCTATAGGCATCAGAAATGAATTGCCGAAGGTGTTTTTTGGATGTGCAAATATTTGAAACTTAAAAATTTTCTAAATATAAGTCATAGATGGACTTAAGGATATTTGTGCATATTTTATAGATAGGAAGTAAACATGTTAAAAATGTATTATTTTATAGAATATAACTTTTTAAATATTTAAAGAATTCAAACCTTTGATATTAACTTTAATTTTGGGCTTTAGACTTTATTTCATTTGAAAAATTTTTTTTCATTTGAAAATTTATAAAATATAAGAAATATTTTAATCTTATGTCTTTGAGAACAATAAGCCTGTATTTAATATGCATTTCAGAAGAAATTTGGTGTTAGGGTTTTATTATCATATATGTTGTTTAAACAAAAAGCTAAATTTGCTCGCGCACACGTGTGTGTGTGTGTGTGTGTGTGTGTGTGTGTGTGTGTGTTCATTACCTATTTCCACCAAGATTATGGAACAGTCTGTATTTCTGTACTCTTACCATCATTTTTGGCTCCAGTACTGTGGTTATATAGTCACTTCTAGCATCTGAACCCATGTTGAATTTTAAAGACCACCTTAAAATTATATTACTAAAATTGTGCAGTGTGTTTACTTTTGAAATGAATATAATAATAATTATAGGGGGCAATTTATTAATCTTTTGCAGTTGGTATATTACAGGGGCAACGTAAGTAGGACATGGAGCTGATTGGATGGAGAAGTACATGAAACTAAAATGCAGTAGTTGTTCCATTAGGTCAAAATTACATTTCCATTAAGTATTTTTCAAGCCTACTATATGTAATTAAATGACATGTCATTGATTTCTCCTTTTTCTATGTTTTTGTCCCCCTCCCATTCATATTGATATGGTGCTTGAGGAATGGAGCTGCATGTCTCCCAGACTAATTCCTCTTGGGTTTGAGGGATCTTGAAGCATGCTGGGTTTTGCATTGTTTGTTACATTCTTTTTTGGCAGTTCATCAGTATCTGTCAAATATATTGTTTGCATTGGCTTTTATCTCTAAAGTTTTTGATTAAGAAATTAAGATTCCATTTCAGATAGTTTTTCACTGCTAAGTTTCTGAAAGCTAAAGACATATTCATAAAAGCTGCTTCATTTCTAGTCTGACTTTAAATGTGTAGTTTAATGAACAAATGTTCTAATAAACATCTTAAAAATATAGTTATGTTCTTTTCTAACAGATCAACTCTGTAAATATTTCTGTACCAATTTAGTGAAACATTTATGTTTAGATTTTTACATCATTTTGTAGCTTTATTGGCCTTTTTGAAAGTAGTAAAAAACATAATTATCAAATAGCATTGAGTAAATATTTATTAATGCAAATGAGGCAAAACATGACACATTTTCCAAAAGTCACTATTTCTGACCATATTTATAGATCTTTGAATCCTATCACAGAAGTCAATCCATCACCAAATCACATGGTTGTAGGTTGAAGAGAGCAATACTAGGAGCAGTGTTACACTAGAAAACTGTACATGAGAGAGTCTTTATAATATTTTAAGCTTTTAATTGGAATACAGAATCCGTTTAGATTAACAGTTTATACTAAAAGTGATGTTGTCTGATTCAGCTTTGTAATCTAGAGGCTAAATACTAGAAATTATAATTTTTAAGAAAATATAGCCTTAAGACTATCAGTGAAAATTTATGTAGTTTTTAGGAGCTTACTGTAGTATAAAATATTTTATAATGTTATATATAGTGAAAGAAAAACACAAGTATTTGTAGTTATTTAACCACATATTTCTAAATAATCAGATGATTTAAAAACTAAATGTAGATCTGTAGATGATTTTGAAATCATATTGGTAGGCAAGCTCCCCTCCCCTCCAGCTAATTGAAGCTATGCTACAAACCAGTGTTCTAACTAGAAGAACTTATGATTCCAAATAAATTTTTAATTTTAGGTACAGTTTAAATGAAAATAAATTATATTGCTTATTAACTTTATTCTGACTTGGTTATATAAAGCAGAGCTTAAAGAACATCATATGAATAAAATGTTCTGTCAATATAATTATTTTATGTCATAAATGTCATATTTTAATGTGCATTTTTAAAAATACTTGGGACATTTCAAGAGATCTAACATAATAATTCATGGATTTTTTACTTGTCTTTTGATTTTCCTGGGTACAATTAGAACTTTAATGATATTTATGTTCTAAGAAGGACAAGTAAACAAGAATATAATTTTTAATTCTTATGCTAAAAAGTATAGCTGCTTAGAATACAGAAATAGAAAGGCCAGTTGATCACTGTTGTACCCCCAAGAAGACAATAAAAAGAATGTCAGATATATAATTTTTCTGATACTTTGTGGTGTATTTCTATGTTTGTTTATTTATGTTTTGGTTTTAATATTTGTTTTAAACAGGGGAAAGTTGCTCAGACTGCTTGCATGTCAGCCTGCCAGCATCTGTCAACATCCTTAATGCAGATGCTATTGGACAGTGAGTTAAAACAGATAAGCATGGGAGCTGTTCAGCAGTTTAATTTAGATGTCATACAGTGTGAATGTAAGTACCTTATTAAATCTCCTGCATTTCTAGGAATCTGTATTTAAATTATATGGGAAAAAAATGGCACATAAAAGAATGACTCAGAAAAGAGAGAAAAGACCTGAATCAGTGAAATTTTCAGCCTTTGAAGCAGTTTCTTTCAAGAAAAATATCTCAGTTTCAATTTAAGGGCTCTAGCACTCCAGAAGCACTGAAGTGGTTCTATACAGACTGGGATAATTGAAAAGATGATTCATTTTTCTCCTTATTCCTTTTTCTGGTCATTCTTGCCAGGACACTCTAAATACTGGTCATCAATGGCTGAAATCATTCTAACTTTGTCAACTTACTTTCTGGATAGGTATCTTTTTGGATACTTGCTGCAGGGATAATTTTAGGACCCTGCATTCCAAACAAAGCTTCTTTTGAATTCTGAATTTTTGGTTCTCATTCCCCCTCAATTTCTTAAGCCTTTACTTTTGCTATTTTTTTTCACTGTTTTCTTTAGGTAAGAGCTGAGCAGATTCTATAATCTCTCTGTAATTCCATTCTGTTTTCTTTAGGTAAGAGATGAGCAGACATTAGCCAGTCTGCTTCAAAACTGGATATGCTGTTTGGTTATTAGCTTTGTAATATATACTTCTGGATGTGGGTTTTATCACCATTAAGTTATAGCTCTTTAAATAATTAAATGATGAAAATCCCTGGTTGACAATGGAGTCAGGCACCACTGTTGATAAATTGAAAATCAGTGGGGGACAAGAAGGATTATAAAATGTCTGTCTGAGACAAATATTACAATAATATATTCTGTATGAAAGACATTGAAAATATCAGCAACTTGGAACTGAAGCAAGAGTGACTGGTAATTTTTCAACAAATATAAAATATCTGTCCACTGTGTATAAGGCATTCTACTAGGGAAAACAGAGTTCATATTAAAATGAATAATTATCTAAGCTATTTGATCAAGATCAGTTTGCTGAGCAAAACAACAAGTCCAAAGTTTTTAAAAACTTACCTATTTCTTAAACAAAAAAAAAAAAAAGAAATGCTTATTTACAAAGGAAAAGAAAGTTAGTTTTTCCTTAGGGAAGAGGACTTATTTTCTTTTCCTAGGAAGCATTTCTGTTTCCTCTCGTTAGAAAACCTTTATTAGCTAGTTTGGTTAAAGGAAAGGAAAGGAAGGGAAGGGGAGGGGAAGGGAGGGGAGAGGAGGGGAGGGGAGAAAAAAAGAAAAGAAAGCCCTTTATTATATATCTTTCTCAAAATACAGCTATCATTTAAAAGTGGTATTTTTTATTTTTTAAATATTTATCAAAATAATACCTTTTTTTTTTTTTTTACAAATTTCTAAGCTCAAAATAATTGTTATTCCATTCTATAAATAGTTTGAAACTGATTTTTTTGGTAAGTTCTATAAAGTTTGTCTTAATAAGATCATTACAGTATGACATTACAATGTAAACATCTTACATAAATATTGCTTGAGGTATTTTGTATTATTACATCGTTAATGTGTTTTCAAAATAATTAGGTGGCTGAATACTTTATTGGCATTTGGTTGTATCTTCTCAGGTGTTTTGTTCAAAAATGGAAATTACTGTTTGGCTAGTCAGCTCTAGGTATCTAGATCTTCTGTGTTGTCTTCCCTCTCCATAAAAGGCTAGTCTAGCTGTGCTCAACAAAATCTTTGCTTCTCTATCCTTCCATAGATAGTTTCTACCTTTAGTTAACTTATTTGGGTGGAGTTATTAAAGGCTGCTTTTAAAATGCTGATTTTTTTTGAAGCACTATTCTCTTGGAAGAGACCAAGAAAAGAAAGGTCCTAAGGATGAGCCATAACTCAGGAAATCTAGGTTTAAGTACAAGAAGGGTAAACCTTATTAGCCTGATGGGAGCCAAGGTTTAGGCACTATAGATATGGGAAGGGAGAGACCAGGATTCAAAGAAAACCACACAAGATAACTCAGCTTCCTTTAAGATTATGCCTACGATTCACTCTGCTCCTTAATACTTATCATGTTATTATTTAATCATTACTCACTTAATATAGTATCATGCATTCGGTACTAACTGAAGAAATGTAAACCAATATTATATTTTCCATGTTTATTCCACTATCTTTCTGGTGCAAAAGAACTCTACCCCCTATCATGAATTTAGTGACTGATTCATAAATCACTTAAAAATGAAACTTAGCTTTTTTTTATTGAATATTTAGAGAATTAAATTTGCATCTTATTTTAAATAGTATTTTTGGGGATCCCTGGGTGGCTCAGCAGTTTAACGCGATCCTGGAGTCCCGGGATCAAGTCCCACGTTGGGCTCCCGGCATGGAGCCTGCTTCTCCCTCCTCCTGTGTCTCTGCCCCCCCCCCCCTCTCTCTCTCTCTCTCTCTGTCTATCATAAATAAATCTAAAAAAATAAAATAAAATAAATAGTATTTTTATTTTTTTTAATCTGGATTTTTTTTTCCTTTCCTTTTTTTTTTTTTTTTAATTTAAGGTTTTATTTTTCAGTAGTCTCTATACCCAGTGTGGAGCTCTAACCCACAACCCGGAGATAAAGAGTTGCATGCTCTACCAACTGAGCCAGCCTGGCACCCTGAAAGCAGTTTTTTAAAATACAAAGTTTATTTTCAGTATTGATGCAGCATGTATGCTTTCTATATTTTGGAGCAGGGAAAGGAGAAGAGGAATTTGGCTAGGTAGGAGGAAGGCCAAAATGCATCATAAATTTGTGAAGAGAAGGGTCTGAATACCACAGGAATCAACTGGGATATGGAGAAGATAGGTAGATAATTCAAATGTAGAGTCCTAAAAGCTAAAAGATCATTGAGTTTCACCACTTACCTGATAATAAACATATACATACTCCTCTGCCTTGAAATCCTCTCTAAATAACCGTGCCAAGTAGTTGTCCAGCTAGTACTTGAACATCCAATTTGGCGATTAACTACTCTTCAGAAAATGTGTTTCCATATAATGTATCGCTCTATCAATTTCTTCCAATGAGGTGAAATCACTTTCTCTAAACTTCTCTTTATTTAGCTAGTTCTTCCTTAGCTATAGTCACCACTGCCTTTGTGCAAATTAGAAATGGTGTCCCTACTAAAAGGAAAAAGCCATTTAGAGTTGTCTGTTTTATATGAATTAGAAAAAGTTCACCTTTTTTTCAGGTGGACTCAACCCCCCTCACATGGTTTATCAAGTGAAATGTAGTCTAGATGTCAGCCCTTCTCTTGCGACCCTCTCTTCTCCTCAGCTAGAGACCCATATGTAGTAAGATGTCTGATGCAGTCTGTATGTGGCAGTTCTGCTTAGGGTCATACAGAGGAAAACAAATTTTCATCCATAAGCAATTATGGATGAAAACCAAATATATGAAAACTGCTCTTATATCCTTCCAACTCATCTGAAGGCCAGACATCAACAATTCCTCTTACTGTTCTCATGTGATGTGATTTTAGATCCATAGTTCTTCTTTGAATAAACTGGTTTGACTACCTTCTGTTTAATGTCTAATATCCAAAGTTGACTACAGGAAACTCAGGTATGGGGGAACCAGTATAATCTGCAGTTGAATTATCAAATACATTGTTCCATAGCCTATATTTTATTACCAAAGCCCAAACTATTATTACCTTTTTTGGTTACTAGAGTATATTCTCAAATCATTGAAGCTGTAGTCTTCTAAAACCTGTGTATCTTTGTCTCTTGTGTGTGCATGTGATTGTAATTGTTAAGCTCTGTTTATCTTATCCTATATTTGTATAGTTGGTTTTTGTTTTGAGATTTTAAAGTTATCCATAGTAAATTTTTAAAAAAGATTTTATTTATTTATTCATGAAAGACACAGAGAGAGGGGGAGGGGGGAGAGACATAGACAGAGGGAAGAGCAGGCTCCATGCAGGGAGCCTGATGTGGAACTCGATCCCAGGACTCCAGGATCATGCCCTGAGTGGAAGGCAGATGCTTAACTGCTGAGCCACCCAGGCATCTATCCTGTAAATTTAAGATTTGTTTCACAACTAATCTATTGAGGTCTTTTTATATCAAAATTTAATATCAACTGCAGATTTGTAATCATGCTTTTTACATATTTAACAGGGTTACTAGCAAAACATTGAACACAACCTTATATCTATATCATGAGATAGAGTAAATCAGTGGTTCTCAAAACCTGATCCTCAGATGAGGACCTGGGAACTTGTTAGAAATGTGAATTCTTGGGTCTCATCTGCTGAATTGGGAACTCTGGGCACCAGACACCCAAGGTGATTTTGATGCACAGTAAAGTTTGAGTACCACATTATATGGACTTTCCCTTTGTATTGACTTAGATCCATTATTCAGAATTTTATGGGTAAAGTTTGAGTACCACATTATACGGACTTTCCCTTTGTATTGACTTAGATTCATTATTCAGAATTTTATGCGTATCTTAAGAGTTTTTTTTTCAGCCAGTTACTAATTCCCTAATTGAATCTAGTTCATGGTTTTGTTCAAAGTAATAAGCAAGTTTGTCAGATGCCTTGCTGGCATATGGGCATAATAATGGCCATTAGATTTTTCTTATCAATCAGTCTACCCTTTAAAAGAAGAAAATTATTACTCTGATTCTTTATAAACTCATATTGTTTCATAATAATTACTTTCTCTTCAAGAGGCCCAGAAATCATTACTTAAAAGACTGTGACTCATTCTTGAGATTAACATAAAATCTTACTAGTCTGTGTTATACTCACAAGAGATCCGAGTCCAAGGAAATCAGGTAGCAGGGGTTAGGAATTAGAGACCATGAACCACCACAGATCCTGGGCAAGTTAAGAAAGGCTTAAGTCAACGAATTTAAGCAATAGGAGATGAACATGAAATATTAACATCAAGAATGACCTTTTTTTTTTTTTTTTTTTTTTTAAAGAATGACCTTTATTATGAGGTGGCTCAGTCAGTTAAGAGTCTGTCTTCAGCTCAGGTCATGATCTCAGGGTCCTGGGATCGTGCCCCATGTCAGGCTCCCTGCTTGGCAGGGAGTCTGCTTCTCCCTCTCGCTCTGCTCCTCCCCCTACATGTACTTTCTCTCTCTCATAAATAAATTAAAAACTTTTTAAAAAATAGCCTTTATTCTAAGTTAGATTTTTCCTTTAATTGGGTTTGATCAGAAAGCAGAATGTTTATTTTTCCATCATCATTGCTTTGTGAAAACATTATACATATATTTTTTTAGGCCTTAGAATGTCAATCTACAGGTAGAAATGGAAAGGACATCTCACTGAAGTTGGGAAGATGGGTAGATGGAAATAATTTTGTTTCTGACATTCAACCATGTACTTTTAGTTTTTGTTTTATTTTTCTGATGGCGAAAGAATTAGCACTGATCCATCTATGTGCGCACTTGTTTTTTTAAACAATTTTTGCTGGTATTCCTTATGACACACATCCTTGTAAGTTAAACTGGCTTAAGCTAAAATTTCAGTCTGCAACTGAATTTTTCCCATGTAAGGTCAAATGATTCATAGGAAGATTCATTTATTTAAATGTTTAATGAGAACCTATTATCTGGTATATACAGGGAAATCCAGGTTGAAACAAGCTTCAAAGATCTCATAGTCTGGTTGGTTGGGAAGAGGCAGACATGTAAATAACTATACTAGAACATAACAGTTCTTTTTTTAAATAACAACTCTTTATATAAGTATATATTACTTGTAGTAGAGAGGGAGCAACTCTTTATTCCATGGGGTTGAGAAGATTGACTGTAATCGAAGTGAAATTTGAACTGGGCCTTAAAGGATGGATAAGATTTAATCAAAAGCAGGGAAGGGCATTCTGAGTAGAGGGAATGACCTAGACAAAAGCACTATGGTGAGAGAATGCTTGGGGATTCTTCAGTCTTCTGTGGCTCAACTACAAGATGCATGATGAAAGCATTACAAGATATGACTGGAAAAAGTTAGACTCCTAATGCTTGAACTTTATTTAATGAGCAATAGCCAGTTTAACTTTTTTTTTTTTAATATTTTATTTATTTACTCACAAGAGACACACAGAGAGAGAGAGAGAGAGAGAGAGAGAGAGAGGCAGAGACACAGGCAGAGGGAGAAGCAGGCTCCATGCAGGGAACCCAACATGGGACTCCATCCCGGGTCTCGGATCATGCCCTCCCTGGTCTGAAGGTGGCACTAAACCGCTGGGCCACCTGGGCTGCCCACCGCTTTAACTTTTTAATCAGGACTATAATATGATGAAATCTGTCATAGAAAGTTAACTTTGTGTCAGGTGAAAATTGAACTGAAATGAGATACTGCAAGTAGGCAAACCTGTTAAAGATTATAGAACTTTTTTGTGAAGGATAAAAAGAGCTTGACTTTGGGCAGTGGTAATGAAGAGAAGAGGTTGGATTGCAGACATTTTGGAGGAGAAAATACATAAAATTATTGAGTAAGTAAGGGTACAATTTGATACGATTAAGGTGGTTAGAATCACACAGATGAGACCTAGAGAATGCATCTCATGATTCGGGGACTGGAGGCAGGTGTGAAAAGGGAGAGAAGAGGGAGAGAGAGAGGAAGGAAAGGGAAGGGGGACAGAGAGAGAAGAAAAAGATTTAACTTCCAGGATAGATAATAATATTCAACATAGAATTTATAATTGTAGGCACCTCATAGAATGCTATGTTTACAGCATACTTGTTGAAAAATGAACAAATTAATCAGGAAGTCTCTATAATTTACAATTGTCTCTTCTAGAGTTCTGCCTTTGTTGTCAAAAAGTTAAGGCCAACTCAGGACTGTTTAAGATTTTGATGCAGACATAATAGATCATTTATAAAAATTCTTCTCATATTTGATAACTATGTTTAAATAACCCCTTAAATCATACCTGTTTTAAAGAGTTAAAGTTTCTTTAATATATTCTTAGGGGATTGTTTTTTTACTACCCTTTGGTCATTTTTCTTTGGATCGTTTTCTTTTTTAACCCATAGTAGGTGAAACTTGATAGAAGGTCTGAGTTCATGAATGGGGATCCCTGGGTGACTCAGTTGTTTAGCGCCTGCCTTTGGCCCGGGGCCTGATCCTGGAGACCCGGGATCGAGTCCTGCATCGGGCTCCCTGCATAGAGCCTGCTTCTCCCTTTGCCTGTGTCCCTGCTTCTCTCTCTCTGTATCTCTCATGAATAGATGGATAAAATCTTAAAAAAAAAAAAAGAATGTCTGAGTTCAGGAATGTAGAATCATATGAACTTAGGTAGAACTTTTTTTTTAAGATTTTATTTTATTTTTAAAGTAATCTCTACACCCAGTGTGGGCTTGAATTCAATCCTGAGATCAAGAGACACACATTCCACTGACTGAACCAGCCAGGTGCCCCTTTATGTAAACTTCTTAAAAAATTTCTTTCAAATCAGTCTTAAGATGATCTGAACATATGTCAGGAAGCTGAAATGATGGTTCTAATCCTGACTGCCTGTATTTTGGGCAAGTGGCTTTGGACAAACCATTCAGCAATCGAGAAGCCTCTGTTTTTCCTGTAAATATGGGATATGGAATTGATAATTTCCAAGGTGCATGCTAGTTTATGATTGGGAGGCAGTAAAATTTTTAAGGCAAACAAAAGTGGGGCTTTGAATTCATACATTAATTAATTCCTTCTTATCTATTATGTGTTTGGTATTTAAGCAATATAGTGGTAAACAGAAAAGGTTGTCACTGTCTTGGGGTTTAAGCCCAGGGGAAGCAATCATTAGATAATTGCACTAGTAAATATGACTGTAAATTGTTAAATTCTATAGAAGTATAGGGTACTTTGAGTAAGTATAAGAAATAGACCTAATTTAAATAAAAAGCTGTATAGATTAAGAATACAAGGTAGAGTCTATGCATGAATAAAGCGGATACTTTTGATTAACTTGACCATATAATCAAAATGCTACTATAGCTACCTGATTAGAGAAGTCAGGAAGGCATGCATTTGGAATTGCAAATGTAGCCACCTCTGAAAACTGCATGGAACCTTTGATCCTATAATAGACTTTGTATAACTTCAAGAGAAATTGCTTCTTAGTTAGAAGAGCATTTGCCACACTTGGTGTGAAGCAGATGTTCTAAATCTTAATGTGTGATTTTGTTTTATGCTTATTAAACACATTGTTATGTATTGGGCCCCAATATTGCTTCCTTGTAAATGCAAATACATAGAGGAAAAGATCAAAATGTCCTCTTAGGTTTTTATAAAGGTGTCTCAGAAATCTTTTACATCACTAACAAAATACAGAATATTTCCAGAGCATTGGGCAATCAGAAAGAGTTGAAGTACCCAAAA
Source organism: Canis lupus dingo (assembly GCF_003254725.2). Taxonomy (NCBI): domain Eukaryota; kingdom Metazoa; phylum Chordata; class Mammalia; order Carnivora; family Canidae; genus Canis; species Canis lupus. Next base: position 7,447,057 of record NC_064270.1, read on the forward strand.
ATAGATCTAGAATCCTTTCCCATACATTCTGTATAAATATCCAGATGAGATTATCCACTCCTAAGAGTTTAACATCTTAAATCCATAGATATTAGAAAAGCTCCAAGTTTAAGAGTACTGGTCTCTGTTTCAGTGGTGAGTTATTGAGGAATAGGTGAATCTCTAGATGTAAAGGCCTTGGTCTTGGGACGCCTGGGTGGCTCAGCAGTTGAGCGTCTGCCTTTGGCTCAGGGCGTGATCCTGGATTCCCACGTTGAGCTCCTTGCATGGAGCCTGCTTCTCCTCCCTCTGCCTGTGTCTCTGCCTCTCTTTCTGTGTCTCTCATGAAAAAATAAATAAAATCTTAAAAAAAAAGTAAAGGCCTTGGTCTTGTTTTTTTGTTTTGTTTTGTTTTTAAGACTTTTATTTATTCATGAGAGACACAGAGAGAGGCAGAGACATAGGCAGAGGGAGAGGGAGAAACAGGCTCCCAGTGGGGATCCCGATGTGACACTCCATCCCAGGACCCCAGGATCACGCGCCCTGAGCGGAAGGCAGATGCTCAACCACTGAACCACCCAGGTGTTTGGTCTTTTTCATTTTGAATAAAGCCTTAGCCCACTTACAAAAATGGATGAAGCCTCTTTATAGATACTGTGTGTGTGTGTGTGTGTGTGTGTGTGTGTGTGTATGGCTTTGACCTCAGGGCCTCTAATTCTAACCTTGAAAAAAGAACTGTATCTCCAAATAAAAGGATTCAGGGAGAATCACGTGGATATATACCATAGAACAATATTTTAACGTCTCATTTTATAGTATACTGGATGCCATTATATGGGACATTTGGTCCTAAAGGCTTACATCCCATTGCTCCCAATCACATGTAACAATATAAGTCTGAAAGTCAAAACTTCTAAGACCCTGGACTTCTAGGCATGAGTTCTTCACCACCAGAAAAACCACTAGATGGTGCTCTTCATCATTCCTTCTAATGACACATCTGGAGCACACGGAACACCTTCTTTGCCTAGCCAAAATTTTAGTTCTAATTAGCTACTTTAAATCTTCAGATCTAGCAAGAAATAGAATTATTAGGAATCTCTTTAATATGCAGACTACTATATTTATTTTCAGTCATTTATTTAGTTACAAACTCATTCCATTTTATATACCTCTCCCTTGTTGTCCACAGTCTTGAGACTAGCCTGGCCAGCCTCCCCATTTTCTCTCTCTCAATCATTTGTCAGTCTTTTGGTCTGTTTGCTCTTATGACCCTTGCTTCTGCTTCCACCCACCCCTGACAATCCTAAATATTCTTGTAGATGTTTTCCAAATAATGTACATTCTCTGCTTTTAGTAAAAATAACTGTGCCTAGGATAAGATTGTTCAAGGACTTATTCCCTCTGTATTTAATTTCAGAGAAGATTTTATATTTTCATGCCAGGATAAATACTTACAGCCTGACTTAAAAAAAAAAAAAGATTTATTTATATGAGACAGAGAGAATCCTAAAGGGTAGAAGGGGAGAGAGTATCCTGAAGGAGACTCCCCCACTGAGTAGGGAGCCCAGCTCTGTTCTGAATCCCAGGAGCCTGAGATCATGACCTGAGCCAAAATCAAGTGTCAGATGCTCAACCAACTGAGTCACCCAAGTGCTCTCTTCCAGCCTGACTTCTTAGCAGTTTTTGTACCCCCATACTAAACCCTATACATCTATATGTAGATCCTGAGGGCAAAATTTTTTGTTATATATACAAATAACTCATGGCTTTGGCTACAGATATTCTTTATTCTCTTAGAACTTTGGAGATGGCCAATTTGGAAGACGTTTTTTGTCATTATATTTGTCATATATTAACATGTATTATTTTTCACTTTCAGTTTCTTCTAAATTAATTCAAACTTGTCTCCTTCCCAGTTAGGCTTATATAGTAGTTTTACTCTGTTGTTTTAAAAGACCTTCCCAGTAAGATCAGACATCTTCCCTTCTAGTCTTTCTTTTAAGGTATTTTTAAACTTTGGATCACTTATTATTATTAAATTCCATATTCTAGCAGAAAATAAGAGGAAATGAGTAGATCATGAAGTGATTTTTGTTTTCAAAAAATGGTCAAGTTGGGCCATTAAGAGGAAAAAAACCACAAAGATTTAGAGTAGCTTTATTAAAACAAAAAAACAACAACAACACCTCTAGGAGCACTTGACTGGCTTAGTAGGTAGAGCATGCAGCTCTTGATCTCAGGGCTGTAAGTTTGAGCCCCATGGTGGGTTACTTACAAATAAAATATGTTTAAAAATAAACTTTAGAAAGCCTAGAAACTATTCTTTTTCCCTGGAAACTTTTAAAATATTGTATAGAAAGACCAGGATCAATGTGTGTTTTTAAAAAATATACTTCCTGACATGGTTAAATGACAAAGAAATAGATATCGTAATAGGGAGTAGGCATTATTAAATAAAAATAATAAAAAGATGACCTAAGAGGGGTAACCTGGTGGCTCAATTGGTTAAGTGTCTGCCTTTGGCTCAGGTCATGATCTCAGGGTCCCAGGATGGAGCCCCAATTCAGGCTCCCTGTTCAGCAGAGAGAGTGCTTCTCTCTCTCCCTCTGCCCCTCCTTCCACCACTCATGTTTTCTCTCTGTCTCCAATAAATAAATACAATCTTTTTTTTTTTAAAGATAATCTAGAGAAAAAACACAGAAACCCCAAATATGACAAATCATATAAAAAATAAAGACCTAGATGAGCCAAGAGGGAATCTGGAGACAGTACTTAAAGGCATCCCCCAAATTAGTATTCATTTCTTTAAAACTTCAAAGGTTGAACAATATCTCCAGAATTATTGAAACCATTAGACAATATTAATAGAAATGAATGATTTGTATTATTATTCGTTCATTCAACATTATTTGCTGAATATTTCCTATACACCAAACATGGATTATATAGAGGTAAAAGAAATGATCTCTACTTCTCACAAGCTTCTTGTTTAGTGGAAGAACTCACAGTTTAGTTTTAATTGATGAAAACATTAGGAATATTCTCAGCCATCCTCAGTTATTTTGAAATAAATACAATATATATACATAGTATGTTCTAGCTTTACAGTGCATTAAGCCATGTGTGGGTATTAAATTAACTAAAAATTCAGTTCACTGGAGATAGAGAACATTTCTGTTATTGCATAAAGTTCTGTTGGACAACTCTATTCATGATCTATTCAGCAAACTACATAATATATCAATAACCAGGACTGGATAGCATCCTTTTAGAATTTCTTTGTTCATTTGTTCAATTTTCCTTGCATTTATTTAAGAAACTTTTGTTGACTATATCTCAGGCATTTTGCTAGGTGATAGGGATGTAGAAGTGAAAATATATTTTCTACCCTCAGGGAGTTCATGGTCAGGTGGGAAGACACAGAGATAAACAATTATAAGATAGCAGAATGGGTGGTGTAGTTAGCCTGTGCACTGGAAATTGTAGTGAGAATACAGAGGAAGACTCACCCAGCCCACAGGATAATGGAAGTCTTCCACGGAGGGTGATGATTGAATGGAAAGATAAGTAAGAGTTATCTGATGGAAAAGAAGAGGAGAAAGGCTGCTCCAGGTAAGAAGGATAGCAGATACTGTGGAAAGAGATTGTGGTTTATGCAAGCAAATACAGGTAGTTTGATACGGAAAGTGTTTAAGGTACCTTTAGGGAAGTGGTAAGAGATGAGACTAGAGAGACTGGTAAAGACCAGATTATGAAGGACCTTATTTGTCTTGCTTTATTGGGAAGGTGATAGGAACCACTGAAAGATGTTAAACTATGATGTCGCACAAACTACATATACATCTTACATAAATCACATTAGGAGTAGTGGATGGAGAGGAAGCAGGGAGACCAGATAGGACTGTGTGTTATCATCCAAGCAAGAAATGATAATAGTTTGAACAAAGGTAGAGACAGATTCAGGCTGAAGATGTTTCAGAAGATAGGAACAACAGGATTGACTGAATTTTGGTTTTAAAGAAGTAGGAAAAAATATGAAGCTCTTGAACAAATTGGATAGTATATAATTAGAAATGTCCTCTGTACCAAATGATTATCAGATTGCTAAATTGTCTCCTTTCCCTAAAAAGAAATTGAGAAAAAGCCCTAGGAACTATAAATGAGTGAATTGTACTTCCATATTGGTTAGGTTCTTGTGAGAGATAAGATAAAAGGTAAGAGACTAATAATCAGATTCTAGGTTAACTGCGTGAATGCTAGGAGATCTGAATTAACTATATGATCCTGGACAAGTTATTTCACTTTTAATTCTTCTAATCTATAAGATGAAGGACTAAGTGACTTTTAAGCCAAGTTTTCAGGGGACTGGTGGAGGTATTTCAAAGAGTGTCTCTTCTAGACACAAGATTTTATGACCCATCATCTCCATGTCCTATTTATTAAAATAAGTTATTGTGATGATCAAAGTAGGTGGTGTGTGAGAAACTGCTTTGTAAACTATAAAGTGCCATATAAATTTATGAAACTCATAATTTTGACACTAAGCTCCATGGTTTAATCCCAAGTAATGGAGCTTAAACTATAGTACATTAAACAGGAACTGAGAGAAAAGAAAATGAAAGATGATTTTCAGTGCAGAAAAAATTCTGGGAGATAAAGTAAATAATGATTGCAAGTGTAATCGAAATTGAGCTTCATTTTATGCCTGATGTATAAAGTAAGTGTGTAAGTCCCCCTGTGTTAGAGGAAGTATTTATTTTCTGTGTATAGATGTGTGTATGTGGAGATGATACAAGCTGAGCTGGCATTTATAACCTTGGTTGGAGACCACTAGGGATTCATGGTTAACTGTTACTTGGAAACAGTGGCCTGAGACTGGGGCCAAGAAAGCCAACAATATGCCGGGCTGTCTACCTTCACTTACAACAGGTTATTAGAATTTTGCTTATTATGTTTCAATTAAGACCTGATGATACTAGAGAAAGATAACTCAGTTATTTGGGATTGGGACATGGTTGGGGGTGATGGGATCACCACAATATGAAAGGATGCCACTTTTCATCGTATGAAAAGACAATCATGTGAGTGAATTATACTAAATAATGAAAAGTTATGGGTAGATTTGCTCAATAAATCTTAGTTTTCTAGAAAAGGGGGGCCTGAGAAAAGTAAGCGTAGTCACCTAGTGGCCATAACTATGTATGCAGTATATAGCAGAAAACCAAGAAGTAAAGGAAAAAAATGGTATACCTCCGAGTAACAAAAAGGTTATTCCTTCTTGAAAAGAGCATATACTCAAAAGCATATATAAAACACATTCACCTTATTTGTAGGAAAGGCTCTTGCTCATTCTGTATTTGCTCTTTAGACACAATTCTAGTGGTCAGTTAGCTGGCTGGCCAGCTCAAGACTATTAAAGGCAGCATATTAATAAGATGAAGAGAGAGCAGGGAGTAAGAATTTATATTAAAACTGCAAGAGAGGGATGCCTGGGTGGCTGAGTGGTTGAGCATCTGCCTTTGGCTTGGGTTGTGATCCCAGGGTCCTGGAATCGAGTCCTGTATCAGGTTCCTTGCAGGGAGCCTGTTTCTCTCTGCCTGTGTCTCTACCTCTCTCTGTGTGTGTCTCATGAATAAATAAATAAAATCTTTTAAAAAAAACTGCAAGAGAGAAGGCAGAAAAATTATGAGCTAGACACAAGAACTCAACACAGCTTTCTGAACTAATTAATGTAAAAAAAAGGGACCTTAATAATATGGCAGCTTTCAGAACTTATTATATTGTATAGAATAAAAGCATTCTTAACAGTAATCCAGAGAATGAAGAAACATTTAAATAATATTTAGAAAGAAATAATATTTAGAATGCTCAAAGTTAAAAAAACAAAGGAAGTATTATGTTACAGTTTAAAATTCTATCAAAAATGCTTAAGATTTGAAAAATTAACATTATCTTGGGACACCTGGGTGGCTCAGTGGTTGAACATCTGCCTTTGGCTCAGGGCATGATCCTGGGGTCTTGGTCATCGCTCCCTGCATGGAGCCTGCTTCTCCCTCTACCTATGTCTCTGCCTGTGTCTTTCATGAATAAATAAATAAAATCTTTTTAAATAAATAAATAAATAAAATTAACATTATCCTAAAACAACAGCAACAACAAAAACTTTTGACATCTTTATTCCCTAAAAATGCCAGATAAATTAAGCTGTGCTAAACTTTCATGTATTTAAATATATGATTGAGTCTTTCTAGACTGTATTTCACATATAATGCACTAAACTTAAGAATTATTTTTGTTGGGGCTCCTAGGTAGCTCAGTTGGCTAAATGTCTGCCTTCGGCTCAGGTCATGATCCCAGGATCCTGGGATTGAGCCCCATGGTATGCTCCCTGCCCAGTGGGGAGTCTGCCTCTCTCTTTGCTGCTCCCTCTGCTTGTGCTCTCTTGCTCTATCAAACAAATAAATAAAATCTTTTTTAAAATTTAAAAAATAGGGCCACCTGGGTGGCTCAGTCAGTTAAGTGTCTGCCTTCAGCTCAGTTCATGAACCCAGGGTTCTGGGATTGAGCCCCATGTTGGGCTCCCTGCTCAGCAGAAAGCCTGCTTCTCCCTCTTCCTCTACCACTCCCCCTTCTTGCATGCTCTCTCTAATGAATGAATAAAATCTTAAATAAGTACCCTATATATATATTTCTTGAAATAACAAAAATATTTTTTAATATTTTATTTGTTTATCTATTTATTCATGAGACACACAGAGAGAGGCAGAGACATAAGCAGAGGGAGAAGCAGGCTCCCTCTGGGGAGCCTCATGCGGGACTCGATCCTGGGACCCTGGGACCACACCCTGAACCAAAGGCAAACACTCAACCACTGAGCCACTCAGGTGCCCTAATTCTTTTTTTATTTTTTTTAAGATTTATTTATTTATTTGAGAGAGAGAGAGAGGCAGAGCGAGCACACAGCGCGAGAAGGAGAAGCAGACTCACTGCTGAGCAGCTCAATCCCCCTGAAGGCAGACGCTTAACTGACTGATCCACTCAGGAGCCCCTATGTGGCAAATTTAAATGGTTTCTAAAATACTCACTTAGATAAATTCTTAAGTGGAAAATCTGTAATGTTTTGTAGAAAAACTCAAATATCAATGGAGAGGGAGAATGCTTACAGACATTCTGACTTTTATCAGAGAAGCTTGCATGTAAAATGATAAGTCTTTTGTCTTCAAAATAACTAATAGTGGAATTATCTTCAACTTAACTAAACAAGCTAGGTACTAGTATTAAAATATTTTATGTACAAAAAATTATTGAAAAAATCTTTTGAGGGGCACCTGGGTGGTATGGTCAGTTAAGTGTCTGACTCTTGCTTTCAGTTCAGGTAGTGATCTCTGGGTTGTGAGATCCATCTGGTGCTGGGCTCTGCAATCAGCATGGAGTCTGCTTAGAATTTCTCTCTCCCTCTTCCTCTGCCCTTTCCCCTCTCTCTAAAATAAATAATCTTTTAAAAAAAGAAAAAAGGAAAAAAATCTTTTGATATATTTTTCAATCTTAAAATATTTTAGTTTTTCAAAAGGCAGGATTCCTTTGTGGAAAAAAATTATTAGAAGTTTGACATAAACAGACATTCTTGCATCATCCTCATTCTGCTACTTAGAACCTTTGTCTGCATGTAACACTGACTTTTTATGTGTCTGCCCATTATAGCTTTTAGCTAGAGGTAGGATTTTCATAAGCATGTTCTGTAACAAAGGAGAAGTTTTGAAATATGTTGACAGCCATGGAATTGGTATAGTTTCAAAATGTTTCTATAATCATTCACCTAAGGCTAAATAGAGTCAGAAAACTTTTCTTGATTGAAGTATATTACTACTCTTGAACTTTTTGTGGAATAACCATTCTAAATTTATTGTAATTAAGGATTACAGTGATTAAATGGTAGATTAGAAGTTTAAAATTATTAAAATACTTGTGGTAATGGGTGTGGAGAACATTCTCAGTAGTGGAAATTGAAGCTCATAAATAGTCTTCATTTGAAATGGTTACATGTAAATATAATACATTTGTAATGAGTAGAAATTAATTCAGTGGTTAAATCCTTGTATATTTTGCAGTCTTGTTTTTATTCTTGTTTTTTTTTTTTTTTTTTTCTTACAGTGTTTGCCAGCTCTGAGCCTGTGCCAGGATTCCAGGGGGATACCCTACAGCTAGCATTCATTGACCTCAGACAAGTAAGATGTAATAATGTAGTTCTCATTTTTTGCCTTCTACTGTTTGCCTTTTTTTTTTTAATCCTATAGGAATGCTTGTTTTGTCTTGAAACAATCTTTCGAAAGTGCTTCTTTGATAACCATATGTTTGGCCTTTCTCTCTGAACTTGTATCTCTATTTGGTGTCTCAGACTCATGCAGCACTCTCATCAGTAAATATTTAACTTATTCATTACCTGCTAACTATGTGACTAACTTTTTACTTTGGTTTAATGACACTTGAAGTTTGAGTTCTTTCTTTTTTTTTTTTATTTTTTTTTTAGTTTGAGTTATTTCTTAATGATTTCATGGTCCTATATAAAAATTTGTTGGTATAATTAATGTCAGGACCCAAGTTAAAAGTAAATTATTACAACCTAGAAAGGAGCCCCTTGCTTAAAATTGTGGTAAAGAATGCTTTTTTAATAAATTTTCTGGGGGTGCCTGGGTGGCTCAGTCGATTGGGTACCTGCCTTCAGCTCGGGTCATGATCCTGGGGTCCTGGGATGGAGCCCCACATCAGGCTCCGTGCTCAGCTGGGAACCTGCTTCTCCCTCTCCTTCTTCCTGCTGCTCCCCTTGCTTGTGTGTGTGTGTTCTCTCTCTGTGTCAAATAAATAAATAAAATCTTAAAAAATAAAATAAATTTTCTGTATGCTTCCATAAAAAAGGACCAAACTACTTTTTTTTTTTTTTTAAGATTTTATTTATTTATTCATGAGAGACACACACAGGGAGAGAGAGAGAGAGGTGCAGAGACACAGGCAGAGGGAAAAGCAGGCTCCATGCAGGGAGCCTGACATGGGACTCGATCCTAGGTCTCCAGGATCAGGCCCTGGGCTGAAGGTGGTGCTAAACCACTGAGCCACCTGGGCTGCCCGGACCAAACTACTTTTAAAAAGGTAATTATACATTTATATAATTCTTTTCTGGTCATGTAAGTCTAAGTAGAGTAGCAAATAATGATAATTTTTTAATCTCCTAATCAATTTACTACTCTTTGACATCGCTACTGTATTGTCATTTTCTTTATTTACTTTGTACCCTTTTTCTATCTCCCCCATATTTTTTTCCTTCTTATTCATTTCTTCTTTCCTCCTCCTTTTTCTTTCTTAGCCTGGAATTAAGAAATTTAATAGAGTTGGGAGGCACAAGAATATGGAGGAGGGGTAGGTCCAAGGTAGAGGACTCAGGGGTACAGAACTAACAACAGGATGGCTGCTGCCCTTGGCAAGAACCAAATGGAGATGGAATTAGAACAAAGCCAATGTGAGAGCATTGGCTAGAGAGAACAAAGAGCCAATGTGACGCTTGATCTCCAGGTTGTGAGTTCGAGTTTCACATTGGGTATAGAGATTACCTAAAAATAAAATCATAAGAAAAAAACAAAGCCACTGTAGTATTAGTCTATTAATGGTCCCATCCCCTTTGGGGATGGAGATGATGAAGATGGGGCTCTACTGTTGATGTAAATAGACTACACGGTGATATTTAGAGCAGGACCAATTTGAGTAATTAAGGAGTTCTGATTTCAGTAAATGTTTGAGAATATAGCTGTTTTTGCTTTAATTCCAAACCAGTTTTCTATACATATGTATGAACTACTAATTACTGATTATTTGGAAGGGAGTAATGTAGTTGAAACAGACACCAAAGTAATGTAAGAGCGTTTTGTTCTTGTGGAGCTTAAAACTCTTTTAGAGAAACAAAACCCCTATGAACTGGGTAGAAGTACTTATGGACAGTGAGTCATGTGGATATAAATGGTATATATACTTTCAAGTCAAGTTTAGAAGGAAACTGAAAAAATTACTCCTGTCTCCTGTTTTTTACCTGTCAAGCACTGAACATATAAAATATATTAATATTTATTTCTGTTTACCCTTAACTAAATTGGAGAAGATAGTAGAAAATCAAGAACGTGGACTCTGAACTTTTATTCCAGCTTACCAGAAGATGTTCTTTCTATTGAAGGAAGATCTATTTGCTTTAGAAGGAGCTCTCTCTGTTGTGGTCTTATTGCCCTAAACAAGATGATCTTATTGCCCTAAACAAGATGATCTAATACAGATCTAATACAGAAAATGGAGTCCTTTAGCAGACTGGAAACAGGCTTGGTTGTATGTTCATCTTTCAATTAGGTTATAGCCACTTATAAGTTTCCCTGTTACAGGGACATGAATATGTTCTCCAAGCCAAGTGTGTAATTTGAGGATATCTCCCATTATATACAAATAATCTGTTCTTAGAAAATTTGAAATTTATTATGTGATATTTTCTCTTTTGTATGAATTTGTATGGTATTAACAATCACGCTATAAGATTGTGAATAGGACCACATTCTGTGGGGAAAGATTCTGTTCTTTGATTTGTTCAAATAGGTGGTTAGTTCAATGCAGATTAAAACTCTGATTCTAGGTACTATCTTCCTTCAAAGACAATCATCATTTGACACCAAAGAAGGCCTCTTTACAAGCATATGTAAAGCATTCCCTCACTAGGGAATTGTTACTAAGACACACTTACAAATATTAATAAACAAGTCTTTTTTGTTGAATTTACTTTTCATGTATGTGCACTTACAGGTTTTAAATCCTGGTTGGCATTTCCACATCAATGTAATTTTTTAAGAAACTTTAAAGTGAATACAAAATAATCTTTTAGAAACCTTTACAATTCTGAAATCTATTACAACACATGTAGAGCTATTAAAGATTTATGTAGAAATACCTACTTAATGTAAAACACAGTTTTAAAGTATGGTATTTAGTATTCAGTGCATGTGGATAAATTTTAATAACTTAATTTTTAATGTATTAATTATTCTAGTTTTTTAAAGAGGCCTAAAAGTTTTTCCTAATTAGTGTTAAAATTTAATCATACTCTTTTTGTACTTTTGCATTCTGAAACAAGAAGATGCAACTAATTTTTGTCATTAGCTGCTGGGCCACTGAGACACACTTGAATTTTATGATTTTAGAGGCTTGGGTTTAATAACTTGACAAAGATAATTATTTTTCACATACATTTGTTTCTCAATTTATAAACAGTTAAGTGGTGAAATGCCAAGTATGGGGATTGACTAAAAATAAAATCAGTCTTTAAAGTATCATATGAGGTGATAGAAGTTTTTTGTATCAGATATCAGTGTTATTTAAATAAAGATGCCTTAAAGTTTCAGTTGGTGTGTTAATGTTCCTGACTTTATAAAGGTATTTCATAGAATATTATTTTACTATTTTTATACGAAGTACTGTATCACCAAACATAGGGTGCTAACACTTTTATTTACGGTTTCTGCACTTTTTCTTCTTTTTTTCTAGTCTGTGATCCATTTCTGTCTTAATAAGGTGGCTGACAGTTCTTTTCAAGTATACTTAGAAAGGCAAAAGAGCCCTTTTCATAGTACTTATAAGGGGTCATGCTTCTGTTTTTTAGTTTGAATTTGATACTGCTTCATGAATTGCTGGGTATGAAAGATTAGGAAGTAGGTCCAGTGGTCAAATTTTACCTGCCCACCCGGACTTTGCCCTGAGGTCAAACTCCTGATATTTGCTGTTCTGAATAGAGGACTTGATGACAAGTATGAGCTGATACAAGAGGAAAGTTAGAACCATATCAAAGCTGAAGGCAAGAGAATTGGGACTCAATGAGAGACTGTAGCTAAAAGATGGATCATCAGAATTGCCCTCTTTTAAAGAAAAGGAAATAGCTGACCTGTGAGTGAAAAGACTTTATCATCCTGCCAATCACATGCTTGCTAATGGAAGCCAGTTATCTCAACAATATCTTGAGGTCTTCTACCCCATAGACAGTGAAGAGGACTAGTGGTACTAGTATTGCATTATATGAATATACTGTCTCAATCAGTTTTAAATGTGCTGTTTTAATATGATTTGTGTGTATAAACTTTTTTTTAAATAAGTAAACCCTATCATCCTCCTACTGCCAGTTCTAAAATTAATTCCCTGAAAGACTTTGGTATACTTAAAAAATATTTTCTTTTACAAAGACCATCTATTTTGTTAAATATAACCTTTCAGATGGGTTTCAGATGAATATGTAAAATTCTTTTGAAGGTATGAACATTTTCAGGTATGAAAACCTTAAAAATGTCAAACTATTTTTATTAAAATGCTTTTTATAAAAAAATGCTTTTTAATAGTATACAGAATTCAGTGATAATTTTTTATAACTTATTTAAGTAAGCTTATGCCCAACATTGAGCTTGAACTCATGACCCCAAGATCAAGAGTCAAATGCTGTATGACTCAGCCAGGTTGGTGCCCCTATAACTCATTCTTCTCTCTCTCTCCCTCTTTTTTTTTTTTTTTTAAGATTGTATTTATTTATTTGAGAGAGAGCAGAAGAGGGGAGGGTGGCAGGCAGAGGGAGAAGGAGAGGAAGAAGCAAGCTCCCTGCTCAGCAGGGCCTCTATCCCAGGACCCCAGGATCATAACCTGAGCCGAAGGCAGATGCTTAACCACCTGAGCCACCCACGTACCCCTGTCATTCATTCTTAATACACAGAAATACTTTACTAAATATCACCAGAAAATGAGCTGGCCATAACACTGAATTTTAGTTTTCATATAACTGAAGATTAGTTTTTAATGACCAAAATGTTTAAGATGTAGCCAATTTTGTGGGAAACTTCCAAATATATATCTCACCTTTATAGCTTTTACTGAACATAATTTTCAAAGTAGATTGAGTATCCATGGTTTACTAATCCTAATACTATAAAGTCTCTTTACCTGATTCTTTTTCACTTTGTGGTAAGTTAGACTAATAAGATATATCATTGCTACATTCAACAATATCTTGATAATCTTTTGACAATATGAAGAAGTTTAGGTAGATTGAATGATAATGCATTTAGGTGGATTTGAAGCTTTTTATAAATCAATCTCTTGGGATAACTGGCTAGCTTAGTTGGTAGAGCATATAACTCTTAATCTCAGGGTCATGAGTTCAAACCTCACATTGGACTTGGAGCCTACTTTAAAAAGATAAATAAATAAAAATAAAAGAATCATTTGCCCAAAGAAGTTGGCTGTTGTATCATTATTACCCCAGAGCAGTATTCCTCAGAGTCTTTTCAGGAATACTGATTTCTCATGATGAGAAAAGATTTCTTTAAAGGCGTTTCTAGGTCAGCCAAGTTTGGGAAACACTTTATATTCTAATTCCCTCTTAGAGACTTAACACGTGTATTATAATTGTGAGGAGAGAAATGCTGTGGTAAACCCAGCATTTCCCAAACTCATCACAAAACACCTCCCTCACTCATTTTGGGTTGTATTACATGAAACATACTTTGGGAAATGCTTCAAGACTCTGGCATCACCTTCTAGATGTCTATCTTTGATAGTTTGGGATCAGCATACTTTTAAAATAATGATTTGGATAATAAATACATAGAAGAAATATAAATTATATATATAGATGACGCAAAGCTAGGAGAGTTACCTACAGGGTCAATATGCCCTTTGTAGGCTTAAGTGATAAGTGAAAGCCAACAAGATTAAATTTACCAGGAAGGGGTGCCCGGGTTGCTCAGTTAAACATCTGCCTTCAGCTCAGGTCATGATCTCTCAGGGTCTTGGAATCAAGCCCCGCATAGGCCTCCTTGCTCAGTGAGGAGCTTGCTTCTCCCTCTCCCTCAGCCTGCTGCTCTCCCTTGCTTGTGCTCTGTCAAATAAAATCTTTTTAAAAATTTTAACGAGGAAAATATTAAATGCTGTATTTACTTTTTTTTTTTTTTTTTTTAGTAATTTCTACACCCATCATGGGGCCCAAACTCACGACCCTGGGATCAAGAGTGGTATGCTCTTCTAACTGAGCCAGTCAGGCACTTCCTGTATTTAATATTTTTAAATTTAATTTGAAAAATTACAAGATGTAGAAAATCTGACTTATAATATGAAAAAGATCTGGCAGTTTAGTTAACCTCCAAATGAACTAACAGTTTGCTAGGAATTCTTAGACTGCATTCATGTAAGGGTGGTATTTGGGTTAGACACTGTGCTTTGGGCCTGTTAAGATTGTACCTCTAGTATTGCACGGTGATTTCAACACAATTGGAGAGCACATGGAATTCCAACTCTAGTGATGGATCAGATACCTCGTCATAGGGAGAGCGTTTGAAAAACCTGGGAATATATAGTCTAAAGCCTTAGAGGAAAATCAAATATGCAGTTCCTATTAACCTAGATATGAGTTAGGTATACCATTTTTTTCTTCCTGTTAGAATCCTGTGCCATGAAAATGACCTCATAATATTCCTTTCCCCATCTAGGATAGATCATGTTTTGTTTTTGTTTCTTTGTTTGTTTGTTTAAAGTAGGCTCCATGCCCAGTGTGGGACTTGAACTCACAGCTCTGAGATCAAGAGTTAAATGCTCTACCAACCAAGCCAGACAGGTGCCCCAGATCTCATTTTCAAGTATTTGACTTTGATCCTTCCTCTGTACTATGTGTAGAGAGTTTGAGAGAGAATTTGAATTATGGAAAATATATTTGGATCTCATAGCACTTTTCAAATAGATGTTTTATTGAAGTATAACATACATTCACAGAATTCTTAAGTGTACTATTGTTGGCTTTCACAAAATAAATTCATCTCTGTAATACCCAGATCAAGAAAGAAAACTTGACCAGTAGGTACTTCAGAAGAGATTCTACCCCTTACTGTTCTTTCAGTCATCCCCCTCCTCCCTCTCAAAGGATAACCACTATCACAACCTCTAACACCACAGATAAATTCAACCTGTCTGCCTTCTTTAGTTCAATTACGTCTATGAAATTTATCCATGTTATATGTAGTTGTGGTTCTTCATTCCCTTTGCTGTGTAGTCTGCCGTTATACAAATATACCATAATTTATACATTTTATTATTGAAAAGACATATGAGTTGATTCCAATTTTACTGTTACAAATTGTGCTAACATGAACATTTGTTTACATGTCTTTTGGTGAATATGCACACATTTCTGTTAAGGTGTTTACCTAGGAATGGAATTGCTTAAATCAGGTCATCTCCATATGATCAGTTTTACTAGATACTGTGCAGCAGTTTTCCAAAACAAGAGTTTTATACTTCAGCTAGCAGTGTAGAAGAATTCTTGTTGCTCTATATCATCATCACTTGGTATTATCTGTCTCTTCCTTTTTAGCCATTCCAGTGGGCATGCAGTTTTACATTGTAGTTTTAATCTGCATTTTTTATTTGACTTACAAAATCGAATCCCTTTTTATATATCATTGTCCATTTGATTATCCTCTTTTGTGAATAACCTGTGAAGGGTCTTTTTGCCATTTTTTCTATTGTCTACTTCTTACTGATTTGTAGAAGTTCTTTGTATATTCTGAGTATGAGTCCTCCATCAAATATATGTAGTGCAGGTATCTTCTCCTGCTTTGTGACTTTTCTGTTTACTCTTAGTTGTGTCTTTTGACAAATAGAAATTCATGCTTTTAATAAAATCCAATTTTCCTTTTGTGGTTGGTTCTTCCTAATGTCCCATTTAAGAAGTCTTTGCCTATCCCTGAAATTATAAAGATATTTTTCTGTTTTCTTCTAAAAGTTTTATTGTTTTACCATTCACCTTTAGGTTTATAGTCCATCTGGAATTGATTTTTGTGCATGGTGTGGATTGGAGGTTCAAGATGCATGTTATTCCATATAGTTATCCAGTTGACCCAGCACCAATTTTTGAAAAGAACTGGATCTCATAACATTTTAATATAAAGTAATTGTAAAACACAAGACTGTGAGACATAACTGATATGTGCTTCTAATGTACAAGTAAAATAGTTTCTGTTGCCTTCCAGTTAACTATATGCTTGTATTTCATGGTTCATGCCATTCCTCATTAGCAAATTAGTGTAGGTTTGAGGTTTTTTAGTATCAGCCTAACTATAGTCTTAACCACATCAAAGGTATTTTTAAAAACAAAGCAATTCTAGAGTAAGTATCCATAACAATATGGGCAATATAAAATAAAAAAGCTAAGTTACAAGCCCGTGAGGACAACAGTAATGCCCTTTTTGTTTACTACTGTACATCCATTGCCTAACTGCTATTCTTGGTACCTAGAGATCAATAAATGTTGAATAAGTGAATACAAATATTTTAGCTATACTCAAAAGCACTTTTTTGGAATAAGGAACACCTTATTTTTTTAAAAAAAGATTTCATTTATTTATTCATGAAAGACAGAGAAAGAAAGAAAGAAAGAAAGAAAGAAAGAAAGAAAGAAAGAAAGAAAGAAAGAAAAGAAAGAAAAGAAAAGAAAGAAAAGAAAAAAGAAAGAAAAGAAAAGAAAAGAAAAAAAGAAAAGAAGAAAAGAAAAGAAAAGAAAAGAGAAGAGGCAGAGACACAGAAGGAGAAGCAGGCTCCGTGCAGGGAGCCTGACATGGGACTTGATCCCAGGTCTCCAGGATCACACCCTGGGCTGAAGGTGGCAATAAACCGCTGAGCCAACCAGGCTGCCCAGGAACACCTTTCTTAGAAATAGTGTTCTATATAAGTTCATGTTTTTTATATAAACATACATTCTTTAAAGGCAGTAAATTTTATTTCTCTATTTCAGTTTTTTGATGAGTATTTCTTTTTTTTTTAAAGATTTTATTTATTTATTCATAAAGAAAGAGAGAGAGAGGCAGAGACACAGGCAGAGGGAGAAGCAGGCTCCATGCAGGGAGTCCGACATGGGACTCGATCCCGGGTCTCCAGGATCACACCCCAGGCTGCAGGTGACATCAAACCGCTGCGCCACCGGAGCTGCCCCTTGATGACTATTTCTAAAAATACATGACACATATCTGTGTTCTTTTAAGTAAAAGTAAAAAAAAATTTTTTTCTTGATTTATCTCCATCATCATTAGGGATACTAAAATAGTAACATGTTATTTCTAAGAACTGTTGTTATTGCTCCAAAAGCAACTGCTTATTCTTTTGTGGATAAAGAAATATTCTGGACAGGAGAATTATAGGAATTTAGACAAAGGCAATATACACCTTAATTAAGTGATCAGCAGTGACCAAACATAAAACAGAATTAAATAAGCATTTGTTAAACTACCATTATTTGGAACAATGAGTCATGAAGAAAGTGGATAGGATTATGGTCAAATAAATTCAGGAAATCCTACATATTTTGTCCCTCTCTTGTAAATTCACAATTTCATTAGCCCAGTAAAGGCTTTGAGAAGTCTTAGAATAAAGGTGTATTCCCCTTTCCCCTCAAACCTTTTGAGTACTGAATACTTTTCAGAAATGAAAATCTCTTACTGTCTTGCAAAGTAGTGTTCTGCAGCATACACTGCATCACCTGGACTACTATTGCATTACTTTAATCTGTAGATTCCTAGAACTATCTGATAAAAACAGAGGGCTATGATAACAAATAAATAAATCTTTCAGTAGATGGATGAAATTTTAGATAGATGAAGTATTAAAACGCAAATAATAAAAAATGAAAAATA
Source organism: Canis lupus dingo (assembly GCF_003254725.2). Taxonomy (NCBI): domain Eukaryota; kingdom Metazoa; phylum Chordata; class Mammalia; order Carnivora; family Canidae; genus Canis; species Canis lupus. The sequence goes on from NC_064270.1 coordinate 7,464,774, forward strand.
GTTTTCAACAATAATTTGTTGAACTTCCTTTTAAAAAAAAAATTGGGAGGATTTTATGAAGGGTGATAATTACCAGAGGATTAATGCTGCTTAGAGGCAGTAAACCAGTCAGTCAGTCATACAGAATAACTTGTTTTTAAGAAGCATGAAACAAAAAAAAAAAAAAAAAAAAAAAAAAAGAAGCATGAAACAGTAACACACGATTGCTTGTGAAGAATGAAAAGATTTAAGTGGGAAATTAAAATACCAGCTCATGTAGAGTTCAGATTCTAAGAGTTGTCAGATTCCTTAGTGAATCATCAAGGCTATTGTTACTGAGCCACAGTATGCATACCTTGACCAAAATAAAGGATATATTTGCTACTTTTTTTTCTTTAATACACTATAAGTGAGATGGGGAAAAATTTAAAGGAAAGATCTTTTGATAAAATGATCAAGGTAAGTTCTATATTTTGTTTGTTGTAAAGAGTGTCTCAGTATTAAAAAGGAAGTATAATTCAAGTGACTTTTTTCAGGTTAATTGTAGCTTTCCTTAAGACAGAGAATCTATTATTTGCCAAAATAAGAACATTAAAACAAAGCCAAAACTGCCACAGAGAAAATATTATTACTATTTAGTAGTACTAAAAATATGAAAAAAGTTCTAAGTCCTTTAGAACTTAACTGAAAATTTTTGCCCAGATGGTTTACTTTACACATTAACTTAGCTGTAAGCACCACAGCTACAAAAAGAGAAGGGGTAGAGGACAAAAGCTACTTTGTTCAGGTGATCTTTTTTTACCTACTCCAGCTCCTCCTTGGCAGGCAAAGGAGGAGTTTTACACCTAAATACATTCTTTACCTTCTCTTGCTTCTTTGATCTGATATAATTTAAAGAATACATTTTTGAGGCACCTGGGTGGCTTAGTGGGTTATAGGGCCGACTCCTGATTTCAGCTCATGTCATGATCTCAGGGTCCTGAGATCAAGCTCTGTGTTGGGCTCTGCGCTCAGTGGGAAGTCGGCTTCAGGATTCTCTCTCCTTCTGCCCCAATCTCTGCTTGTGTTTGCTCTCTTTCTCTAAAATGAGTAAGTAAATCATTTTTTAAAAATCATGCCTTCTGGGCAGCCCGGGTGGCTCAGCGGTTTAGTGCTGCCTTCAGCCTAGGGCATGATCCTGGGGACCCAGGATCGAGTCCCATGTCAGGTTCCCTGCATGGAGCCTGCTTCTCCCTCTGCCTGTGTCTCTGCCTCTCTCTCTCTCTCTCTCTCTCTGTCTCATGAACGAATAAATAAAAATCTTTTAAAAAAATCATGCCTTCTTACTAAAAAATAAATAAATAAAATAAAGAATACTTTTTTAAAAGTCATGTTGTGACCCTACACATCAATACATACACCATTTTAATTAATGGTACCTTCAGAAATTTTTCTTCCTCCAGAAAAGTTCATGGAGCATTCTGAGTATTAAATTAATTCTTTTAAGTTTAGTTCTCTCTTTTTTTTTTTTTTTAAGATTTTTATTAATTTATCCATGAGAGACACAGAAAGAGAGAGAGGCAGAGACATAGGCAGAGGGAGAAGCAGGCTCCACGCAAGGAGCCCGATGGTGGGACTCGATCCCGGGACTCCAGGATCACGCCCTGGGCCAAAGGCAGATGCTAAACCACTGAGCCACCCAGGGATCCCCTTTTAAGTTTAATTTTCTTAAGTAGGCTCCACACCCTTAGTGGGACTCAAACTCACAACCCCAAGATCAAGAGTTGTATGCTGGGGGCGCCTGGGTGGCTCAGTGGTTGAGCATCTTTCTTTGGCTCAGGTTGTGATCCTGTGGTCCTGGGATCAAGTTCCGCATGAGGTTCCCTGTATGGAGCCTGCTTCTCCCTCTGCCCGTGTCTCCGTCTCTCTCTGTGTGTCTGTCATGAATAAATAAATAAAATCTTAAAAAAAAAAAAAAAAAAAAAAAGAGTTGCATGCTCTACTGACTGAGCCAAGGCAGCCAGTTCAGTTCTTTTTTGTTTTGTTTTGTTTTTTAACTTTATCAATTCCTGGAATTTGACTTGTTCTTTTTTTTTTTTTTTTAGTTTATTTTTTATTGGTGTTCAATTTACCAACATACAGAATAACCCCCAGTGCCCGTCACCCATTCACTCCCACCCCCCGCCCTCCTCCCCTTCTACCACCCCTAGTTCGTTTCCCAGAGTTAGCAGTCTTTACTTCTGTCTCCCTTTCTGATATTTCCCACACATTTCTTCTCCCTTCCCTTATATTCCCTTTCACTATCATTTATATTCCCCCACATGAATGAGAACATATAATGTTTGTCCTTCTCCGACTGACTTCACTCAGCGAATTTGACTTGTTCTAACCATATCCTGACCCAGTATGATCTCATTTAGTTGGAACAACAGTATAGTCTATGCTGTTTTTTAAAGAGGCAACCATAAACCTCTCCGTTCACAAGTCTCTTTTCTTACTGTATGTGTCATCAATACATACACCATTTTTTTGTGATGAATTGTGAATCTAGGCTTCTCAATACAGTATGCTACATGAGAAGACTAAGCAGCCATTAGCCATGGCTCTTCTTCATTTGTCTTCTTACATTCTGTCACTTTGTAGAGAAATCTGTTAGGAATCATTTGTAGCTTTGTACTGATTTTCTTTTTACCCTCAGCCTTCACAATTTCTTTGACAGGGATTGGTTAAATGTAGATTGCATTGCATAAAGGCACTTACATGCCTCTGGATCAGGGATTCTAACCTGGGGACGATGTATTGTTTAGTAGGACATTCATGCAAAATTTTGTTTGTATGTACATTTTTCTAAGAAGAGGATCCATGTTTTCAGATTCTCAAAGACACTATATATGATTTAACAACAGTTATTCAGCCACCACTGCTCTAGGGGAACTCAAAGCTGTCCAGATTAAGCCAGATCACCAAGAGCTGTTCTATTTTCAGATATTTCTTCATTTACTGAACAAATATTTGAGTACCTGCTCTGGGCACTGTTTTAAGTGCTCAGGATACAGTGGTGAACAAGACAGGCAAGATCCTTGCTCTCACAGTTTCATTTTGTTGAAGGAAGATCCACAATGAACAGTGATGATTTCTAAATAGTTTTAGATAGAATTTCAAATAGATTTAGATCCTGTGAGAAAAATAAAACAGGCCAATGTTTCAGTGACTGGGGGTAAGATGGACCACTTTGTGGTTGTCAGGGAAGACATTTAAGGAGGTGACATTTGGGATCCCTGGGTGGCGCAGCGGTTTGGCGCCTGCATTTGGCCCAGGGCGCGATCCTGGAGATCCGGGATCAAATCCCACGTCAGGCTCCCGGTGCATGGAGCCTGCTTCTCCCTCTGCCTGTGTCTCTGCCTCTCTCTCTCTCACTGTGTGCCTATCATGAATAAATAAAAATTAAAAAAAAAAAAAAGGAGGTGACATTTGAGTAGATACATGAATGACATTGAATGACATGAATGACATTGAAAAATATGGGGAAATAGCATTCCTGGCAGCAGAAAGAAGAGCAAGTGCAGAGTCCTAAGGTGCTGTCAAGAAAGAGAAAGGATCATAGTATGGCCTTAAAGTAGTGAGCAACGGAATGATAAGTGCAAATGATATTGGGAAGATTATCAGAGCCAGATTTGAGGGCCTTGTTAAGTAGTTTGGGATGTTAAGTATGATGGGCAACCATTCAAGGGTTTTAAGCAGGTTAGTATCATACTATGGTTTACATTTTTTAAATGGGGGTGCCTAGGAGCTCAGTCAGTTGATCTTTGACTCTTGGTTTTCAGCTCAGGTCATGATCTCATGGATCGTGAGATTAAGCCTGAGTCGGGCTCCGTGCTCAGCACAGAGTCTGCTGGAGCTTCTCTCCCTTTCCCCTTTCCCCCACTTGCTCTCTCCTTTTCTCTCTCTCAAATAAATAAATGTTTTTAAAAAAAAAAGATTATTCTGGCTGCTCTGAGAACAGATTGAAAATGGACAAAATCAGAATAAGAACAGATGATAATTTTGGTAGTTCAGGATACTCATGATTGATTGCTATTAATTATTGATGATGTAGTTCACAATATTTCAGAGTGTCTTCTTCATGTAGATAGAGAAGTTCCTGTTTTCAGTATTGGAAATAGTTGAAATTATCCTGAGTAGTATGAGTTATCTAACTAAATATATTTTTTGTTTTATTTATTATTATTATTTTTTATTTTATTTGTTTTAAAGCTAAAAAACTCAATTGTATAGGATAGCATCACATGCATTTTGTGTACTAATCTCATCTTCTCTCTTACCTTCACTTTCTCTTGGCCCTGAGTTTCCTCAATTATGTTTTTTAAGATTTTATTTATTTATTCATGAGAGAGGCAGAGACATAGGAGAAGGAGAAACATGCTCCCTTTGGGGAGCCTGATGCAGTACTCGATCCCAGGATCCTGGGTTCATGACCTGACCAAAGGCAGATGCTCAACCACTGAGCCACCCAGGTGCCCCGGGTTTCTCAGTTATTAAGTTGTGCTTATCTTACAAGTATTTTTATAAGTTGTCTTTTATTAAAACCCCTTTGTGAGAAGATAGTGTGTAAAGAAATTAAACATATATTAGTGGAATGCTGAAACTGCTATAAAAAAGCATTATATATGTATGGATTTTCATTTATTTCTTCATTTCTTCCATTCATCTATTCAACAAGTGTTTATTAAGTGCCTACAATAGCCAGCCATTGAGGAAACAAAATTGAACAGCACAATAAAATAAGAACTAGACAATTTGAGAAATAATTTAGTTGGTGTCAATGAAGATAGAGTATATTCAGAAAGATATTTTGGCTAAAGGATAAAAATTAAGGAGTGTAAAAAAAAGCCCCTGTGAAGTATTCAAATGGTGTGTTGACAGGATACTCTTTTTGTAGGAAATCAAGAAGTAGGATGGAGTCCTGCTTCTCTTATTAACTCTTGTATAACCTTGGGAAACTGTTTCCTGAACTATTTCACTATCTATATTTTTTACTTCACTATATATTTTAATGGTTTAATGAAATCTGTCAGGAAAAATATTGTATGGCTTACTTCTGAGAGAGATGTTTTTCATGGTGTGCTAAATCTTCATTGCTAAAGTTGGTGGGTTATGTGAAGCTTGCATTGCACAAATGTCATTAATTGAGTCGGTAGTTCCCATCTCTTTGTACTTCCATACTTCATCAGGGTGGTGGTGAGCCTGGTGTGCCAGATCCACATCACGGTGAACTAAGAGGAGCATAGTTTTGTAACAGTATTACTTGGTAAGGGAAATACTCTGGACACCCACATCCTTGTTCTCATTATTCCCCTCACTTAGTTAACTTCTACCCTTTTATACATAGTCTGATCATTCCTCTCTACTATACCCCCAAGGGGCTATGAAGTTTAGGAAAGAAGTTCAGATATACTTCACCACAGAAAGATAGGCAAACCCCGATAAATATATATACTGTGTTTGACTCAAAATGAACAACTTTGGAGTCTACCTAAAGGGACATGAGCAAGAGTTGGGACATGAGCAAGAGTTGGAAGTTATGAAGAAATTGGCCATAATTCTTGCTGTGGAGACTGGGTGTCTGCCAAGACTTTACTTTGAAATTTCTGTCTTCTGTTTCTAATCTTAAGGCATCATAACATACAATTCTTTTGCCACTAGTCCAGTTTGTTCTTTTATGATGAGGAAGGAGGCACTTTTAAATAACAATTATTTCCACTATAATTAAACAAATCTTCTTTTGTTTGCATTATATTTGTTACTATATTGTATACACACTCTGCTTGCTTAAACTTGCCCCTGTGACTACTTCACAGGAACTTTCTTTAGAAGTTTTAAAGTCTTTGACTTCTTAAAGTATTAATGGGATTTGCCAAAGTTGTAGTATCCGAATACTTGACTAGATATAGTAGCAGGACAGTAAGCTTGTTCACACAGCTCCTCCAGCAAGCATTTTTTCTCTTAGACAATCCTAAATTCATTTGAAGTGCCAAAGAATTAAAGGAAGATGTATTTGGGTTTACTCCTGAATATAACAAGACCAGACATCTCACAAAATTTACCTTAAGGTCCAGATATTAGAAAAGTATGCTGCCCTTTGCAAGAGCTTAGATTATGAAGGATTAGTCTGAACCTAAATGACTTTTGCCTTTTTGTCCCTTTTTGTTCCTTTTTGTTCTAGTATCATAATTCTGGAGGTTTACAGTTTATATGCTTAACTACATATGTGATTTATGCTCATACTTTCATTTATTGATATAAATTTTAAACTTGTAGATTTTGTGATTATTTTGAGAGTAAAGGTTAGAGCTGTTTTGTAGTTTAGAAAATTACACTCCAAAGTGATTTTTTGAAAACCAGGAAAACAAAAAAGCGAACAACACCATAACAGTTACAAAAATAATGCATGCTTGCTGTTTTTTATTTTATTTTTTAAGTAATTACAGACTCACAGGAAGTTACAAATATGGTTCTGTGAGATCCCATGTATACTTTATCCAACTCCCTCCTCGCCATGGAGACTTTTATATAGCTATCTACAGTTATCAAAATCAGGAAATTGACATTGCATGTTCACTGTCTAAAACAAAAAAACCAAACATGTAAAAATGTATAAAGAGAAAACTTTCAGAGCATCTGGGTGGCTCAGTGGTTGAGCATCTGCCTTTGGCTCAGGTCATGATCCCAGGATCCTGGGATCGAGTCCCACATCAGGCTTACCATGGGAGCCTGCTTCTCCCTCTGCCTATGTCTCTGCCTCTCTCTCTCTCTCTGTGTGTCTCTCATGATTAAAAAAATAAAATCTTAAAAAAAAAAAAAAAAGCTTTCGTTTTTCCCTCTTCAGTCTCATTCTGTCTCAGTCATCATTATGTCTCCCTGCAGATCTTTTAAAATGTACATTTGGTTGTGCCTGGCCGGAACAGTCAGTAAAGCATGCAACTCTGGATCTTGGGGTAGAGCTTACTGAAACAATAATAAAAAACAAAAAAATAATAAAATGTACATTTAAACACAAATACAGAAGCACCCACTTGCGTGCAGATGTGTAGATTTTTTTGCTTTTGGGGAATAAGAGGATCGTTTATGCTATAAGCTACATTTTCCCTGTAATACTACACGATTTCATATTGATAAATATAGATCTGTTTCATTCTTTTTCATTTCATAATGTTCTGTAGTATAAATATAATTTATTATATTTAATTAAATTATTAATTAAATATTATTTAATTAATTATATTTAATTAAATTATTTAATTAAATTTATTATTTTTTAATAAATTAATTAATTGATTAAATAAACACCCTTTTATTGGACATCTATGGACTCTCCAGTTTTTCTACACATAAATAATGCTGTAGTTGGTATCCTTACACTTCTATATTGAGCACTGTGTAAGTATTTCTGTAGGCCTTTAAAAGTAGAATTACAGGGATCCCTGGGTGGCGCAGCGGTTTGGCGCCTGCCTTTGGCCCAGGGCACGATCCTGGAGACCCAGGATCGAATCCCACGTCGGGCTCCCGGTGCATGGAGCCTGCTTCTCCCTCTGCCTGTGTCTCTGCCTCTCTCTGTCTCTCTCTGTGTGACTATCATAAATAAATAAAAAAAATTAAAAATTAAAAAATAAATAAATAAATAAAAGTAGAATTACAGAGTACTATGAAAATAACACTTAGGGCAGCCCGGGTGGCTCAGCGGTTTAATGCTGCCGCTTTCAGCCCAGGGTGTGATCCTGGAGACCCAGGATCGAGTCCCACATCAGGCTTCCTACATGGAGCCTGCTTCTCCCTCTGCCTGTGTCTCTGCCTCTCTCTCTCTCTCTCTGTGTCTCTCATGAATAAATAAATAAAATCTTAAAAAAAAAAAAAAGAAAATAACACTTACAAAATTGTATCAGTATACAAAAGTAACAGTTATGAGAAACAATTATTCATGTAAGTATGTATTTGGGCAAATATGGAATATTTCTTATTTATAATATAAGCATTATTATATTGTGATTAATTTTGTGGTAAATTTTCAGTACGTTACACAAGGTGTAACTCTTCGTCTCCATAGACTGGGAATTATAAGCTGGTGTATAATGTAAAGAGAGGCAGTCCCAAATTTAAATGTTTTAATCATCAATATTCTTGATAATTTTTTTCACTGAAAGGGATAAGTTAAAATTTTTAGAATCTTCTACGAGCAATGAAGGATAGCGATAGCTGGTCTTTATAAATATTATACATCCATTAAACTAATTATTAGATATAAATGCAGTATTGGTATTGTTCAGCATGGAACTTTATTCTTCTCTCAACATTAATTCACATTTTTGCCAAACTCCCTATTATTCATTATAAGAAATCCTTTCCTTTAATAATTGTTTTCTTTTTTTGAGTGAAAACTATTTTTTCTATTATAGATTTCTTTGAGTTGGGAGGATAGTTTATGAAAAGCGTAAATATTTAAATGCTTTGTCAGAAAAACAGCAATGATTATTGCACTGTTTAACATACTAATGAGTATTCTAATCAGAACCAGCATATTCGCTCTTACGATATTTTTGCTGTATAACACAAAATTCCCTAGACTGCATTTATATTTGCCATTTGTGTGAATCTTACAACAGTGTTCTAAAACTTTACCAAGCATTCTTTTTTGAAATCAGATTGGTTATACATACAAATAAAAGGAAATCTTGTATAAATTAATCCATCCTAATCTGGTTGTTTTAAGCACTTAACTTATAAATTGAGGAAATTAGATCCTAATCCTACTTTACATATAAATTTGAACAAGACTCTTAATCTCTCTGAACTTCAGTTTCCCTTTTATAAAGTATAGAAAAGCCTCTATTTCACTGGAATGAGATGTTCAAGTGAAAAGTTGTACACAAGTACAACTAATGGTCTGAAATGGAAATTAAGAAAAATTAACAGGTGATCAGTGAATTTTGTGTAGAGAATCTGTCAGTCTCTCAGGGTCCATTGTAGGTAATCTGTATGTGAAAAGAGTCCCAGACTCAAACAATATTTATGAAAGCTTTTCCAGTGGTTTAAATTAGATTTTTCTTGTGCATTAATCTCTCTGGTTTTCCTTTTGTTGCAGAAAAGACAATCCTTAAACTTCGGCTTCTCAAAGTGTTCTATGAAGTATAATTTAGTTCAGTTCAACAAGCTTTTATTGAGTACCCTAAGGGAGAAGTAAGAGCTATTATCTTCGCCCTTGAAGGACTCATAAGTTGGTTGGAAAGTGAAAACAGACAAACCCCAAAACTAGGTACATGCACATACTCCATGCTTTCGGAGTGAAACTTCAGGGGTCCACAGAGCCACCCATCCTCATATTTAGAAGGCTGAGAGAAATTTAATTGGGTTTTTTTGGTCAGTAGAGACATTTTAAAGAGCCAAGTGGATTTGTGTCGTGATGAAAATTTTTACTAATACATGTTGAAAGGATGAAATTGCTGAAGCAATTATTTAATTAGAGAATAATTTATTGTATTTTTCCTGAACTTCCTTCTTAGGTGTATATTACAATGCTTTAGTACTTAATAGTGACAGTTTAGTCTCTAGAGTATTTTACAATTTATAGTTCTCTCTTTGACTCGCTTGTGTTTTCTTAATTGTCTGATCATCTTTTAATTACTTTCAGTCTGTGATCTAATGATTTTAATAATGGTCATGAAATCCTAGACTTGAGAATTGGAAGACACTTAAAATCCTACCAAACCTCCTGCAAGTTCTCACCTTAACCAGGGCATTTGCTGCTACTCCTGATGTCTTGAGAAAGTCTGTGTTCAAATAGAGGCTTCTCTTACCTTTTGAAAAACTTCATGACAGCCTTCATCATTTCTTCCTGAGACCTGGTGTTTCTAGAAGATTAAAATGTTTGATTACTCATTAAAGTGAAGTACTTTCTCTCTTCTTTCTCTACTTCTTTCTCCTCTCCTCTGGCCTCCCAAACTTTTTCCTGTCTATTCACTCATTGTTTTGTTTACTCTGTATCTTTTCACTTCTACTCCTCTTAGGGTGTGCCATCTGAAGACATTCCAACGTAAATGGCCCTACAGCCTCAGCGCTTTTGCTGAATGTTTTCTTCCCCTCCTGTCTTAGAATTTTGAGGATATGCTAACCCAGTAGCCTTCTAGTGGGAGCTCAGGACTCTTTCACAGGCTGCACAGTGTTAAAGAGGTCGTGTTCTCCTTGTCCCCATTTCCATTTTTAGGCCATTGTTCTACTCTTGAATGAAAGCTCCAGCCCCTTTGAACCTCCTTCATTCATCTCTGACACCACCAGTCTCTCACAATTACTTTTGTTGTTTGTTTTTTAAGAAGATTAAAAAAAAATCATCTCTATACCTGAAGTGAGACTCACGACCCCGAGATCAAGAGCCCCATGCTCCACCAACTGAGCCAGCCAGGTGCCTCTCAATGTTGCTTTATTTTATCTATATTCACATGCATCCACATTTTCCATCCTCAGACTCCTGTAATAGGTAGCCATTTTATTCAAGGTTCTCTCATCTTCCTATGCCTATGACCCCATCTTTCCATGGGACTTGTTTCGTTATTCATCTGCCTTTCCTCTGCTTTATCCTTTTCCTTACTACATTAGCCTAAAAACATATTCAACTCTTTCCTACCCAAGAGACAGACAGAGGGCAGGCAGGGGGATATCTTCTGTAGTCTCTTTCTGTTTACAGTCTCTTTATTTTCTCCTTTGTATCCTCATTCCTTAAAGGAATTATTCATAATTATTTCCTTCTTTCCTCATTCTACTCTCTGCTTTGCCACAGTGCTGAAACAGCATTTACTTGGGTCACCAGGGATGACCAGAAGACCTTTTTATCCCTTATTTTATTGGTTCCTTCTGCTGTGTTTGATAATGTTGATCACATCCTCTTTAAAATTCTCTCTTCTTCAATGGCTATACTCTCTTAATGCTCTATGTTTTTTTTTTTTTTTTTTTGTGGCTTCCTTTTCCTTCCCCCTAAATGTTGGTATCCCTGAGGCTCCTATCCTTAGAACTCTGTTCTATACACATTCTACCTGGGTGAGCTCATCCACTCTTCATCAAATCTCTGGCACAAATGCTGTATGCCTTAGATATGAATGCAGTTGCTTGGTAGACATTTCCTACATCCTATGTGGCTAAAGCTGTCAACACATCATCTTTCCTCCTTCTCAAATCAGATCTTTTCATATTCTCTGTTTTGGTTGGTTGATGGCACCACTCTGCCATGTCCCACATTCAATCATTATGTCCTAGGAATTTTTCCTCTTAAATATTTCTTAATATTTCTCAAACCCAGCCTCCTCTTTCCATCCTAACTATCTGTCTATTACCTATCCATCCTCTTCTCTCTATCCCAATCACTTATTTGTCCCAGTGTATTATTTCGAGGTTACCACAACAGCCGCCTAATTATTTTTCCTGTCTTTAGTTTTTTCTCCTCAAATCCACTCTTCACAGAGCTGCTGGATTTACCTAAGTGATGAGTTTGACCAGGTGAACTTTCTTGTTTAGAATTCCCCAAAGTTTCTAAACAAGGCATCCATGTCCTTTTATGATCTGGTCCCTGTTCCCTACTCCAGCCTATTCTGTATTAATCCCTTACTGATAAGTTTAACAACACCAACTAAAGTGCATGACATTCCCTATAAGCACAACTGTTTCTCATCTTTGTGCCTTTTCTCATGCTGTCCCATTTGCTTGAAATACCACTGCCTTTCCCTTGATTAATTCCCTTTTTCAGACTCTGTTTGGATACTATCTCAGATGCCTTTTTGGGTTTGTCTCTCACCCCCTAAACAAGATTGGATGCTCCAATAGTAACCTGTACATAAATAACTCCCATCAGTGTAATTAGCATCTTAGTTCATAATTATGCTTTGTGAAAATCTCTTCCATTACACTTGAAAAATTCCTTGAATCCAAAGACTGGGTTATCATCATTTTTTTCAAGTCAAATTTTCAAATAGTGTCAAATAGAGTGCTTGTCACATGCAAATACGACCTCTTCATTTTACAGAACAGGAAGTTGAGACCCAGAGTTTACCACTCCCTTACATGATTAATTCAAAATGAAAGTAACTTGGTTTTTTTTTAAAAAACCCAGGAGGCAGGGAATTTAATAGGGCATAAGATAAATACACTATTGGTGTCATAAGAAACAGTACTTTTTTCTGTATGAGATATAATCAGATGAGGCATATAATATCCATAGAATATTGATTAGGTGAGATATTGGAGGAGCTTGATTTGCCCAACCAAATGTTGCCAGTTTCTAACATTCTGAAGCACTATTACCAAATAGCAGATATTTTAAAATTATTGTGAAAATGGCATGCCTGGCTGGCACGGTAGGTTGAGTGTCCAACTCTTGTTTTCCACTCAAGTTGTGATCTTGGGGTCCTGAGATTGAGGCTCACTCTCCCTCTCCCTGTAGCCCCTCCCCCTGTTGTCTCTCGTGCTCCCTCTCTCAAGTGAATGAATAAATCTTAGAAAAAAAATATTTAGGGCAGCCCTGGTGGCTCAGCGGTTTAGTGCCACCTTCATCCCGGGGTGTGATCCTAGAGACCCGGGATTGAGTCCCACATCAGGCTGCCCGCATGGGGCCTGCTTCTCCCTCTGCATGTGTCTCTGCCTCTCTCTCTCTCTCTCTGTCTCTTGTGAATAAATAAATAAATATTAAAAAAAAAAAAAAAAAAGAAAAAATATTTAAAAAAAAGAAAAAAATTATTCTGGGGGCACCTGGGTGGCTTAGTCAGTTAAGTGTCTACCTTTGGCTCAGGTCATGATCTCTGGGGCCTGGAGCCCCATCTAAGGCTCACTGCTCAGCAGGGAGTCTGCTTCTCACTCCCCCTCTGCCCTTCCCCACTGCTACTGTGCACTCTTTCTCAAATAAATAATCTTTAAAAAAATTATTCTGAAAAAAAAGCTGACTCATTTTAAGATGTAGTATTTGTTGAATATTTCCTTAAAATCATTGAATATTCTCTTATTATCCCAGATACTTATGAAGAATGAAATTCCTTTTATGAGGCACATGACTGGCTCAGTCTGTAGAGCAGATGATTCTTGATCTCAATGTTGTGAGTTTGAGCCCCATGTCAATGTAGAGATTACTTAAATAAATAAAACTAAAAATGTTTTGTTAATTTATTTTCAGCTAATCTGTAAATACTTAAAGAATGCTTTAGACTTTTTACCTGTTATCCATCTCTCCCCTTCTTTGTCCTCCTAATTATTAACCAACTTTACCGTCTTGGCTGTGTTGAGGGTGCTGGGTCTGGTATTATGTGTTATAAGGAAGAAGTTCTTTCAGGTGCCTGGGTGGCTCCGTGGTTGAGCATCTGCCTCTGGCTCAGGTCATGATCCCAGGTCCTGGGATCGAGTTCCACATTGGGCTCCACACAGGGAGCCTGCTTCTTCCTCTGCCTATGTCTCTGCCTCTCTCTGTGTGTTCCTCATGAATAAATAAATAAAATCTTAAAAAAAGGAAGAAACTTTTGCGGCTTGAGTTTTTTCTGATGGCCTAATGTACGGTGTTAATGCAAAGTAAAATGGAAACAATTATTTTAACAGGATGACGCAGCCTATTTTGCTTAGAAATGACCTGATTTCCTGTTTATGTTATCCAGAGGTCAGGTAGGGATTTCTTTTTGCACTCCCATTATACAGATTCATATCATGCAAGCATTGCAAGACTTAGGGATCACAATCTATTTAATTCCACTGGCTGCATTCATCTTCTGAAGAAGATAAGTCCTTCCCCTGCTGTTTTTACTTAGTTTCTTTTTTTATAGTTTAATTCTGTACCCTGTAGTGAAGATGTGAGGCCAATAGGTCTTAACCCATAGATGTTTTTTAACTAAGCTTCAGCTTAAAGTTTGTTGCCCATTTTGAAGTTCATGTGGATACCTGCATTGGTCAGAATGTCACTGCGTTGTCAGTTACCCTGTCCCAGAAATCTATCACCTAAGCACTCAAGGCAAGAATCAGGCCCCAATGTAAGCCATGGCTACCTGCTGTATACTCCTACCTTGGTGAATCAGCTTCAGTGTAGTTTGATAACTGCCCTTTCTTCAAATTTAATTATGCCTTGAGGCTGTGGAAAAACTGAATTTATCTGTTGAAACAGACTAAGCAGCAAGTGTTCTGACATGTTTATTAAGTAAATTATTACACCTGACTAAAGGTAATTACATATACAGTCAGGTTTGGAAGTAACTGGATAATTAAGGGTTAATAAATTGTCTAGCATAAAAGAAGTGCCTTTTAGATTGTAGAAAAGTAAACTAAATACAGACCTTTTTAAATTGTTTGAATAAAGATTACAAAATCTTTATTTTTAAGACTTGAAAGAGATGAATGAGGATGCAAGCCCCCTTAAATACAAATAC